>NC_055680.1:13414943-13716840 GCF_017976325.1 Chelmon rostratus | reverse complement strand
TACAGTTACACCTCGTAAAAAGGCTTCACTTTATGTTCGAGGGATGATGTTCACTTTTGAATTTGTGTTTTTGCTCTTGCAGTTCTAATCCAAAATTATATTATAATCCACTATCTCCATCAGGCTCCCATCCGGTTGCCAAGCACCTCGGCGCCCTTGACAATCGCTACAGCTCCTCCTTCCTGGATGGGGCATGGAGGGACGTGTTCAGCCGCTCTGAGCCGCCGCACACAGGTACCACATCTGTCATGCCGATAAACAACCTCCGCGGGTGGTGATCACTCAACGCAGACACGCACATTTGTTCCTGCCCGTGAGTGAATCCTCTCTCCTACAGATCAGCTGGATGTCGCAGGAAGAATCGCTCAGTACATTAGCGGAGCCACCGTCACCCACCAGCTGCCCATCGCTGAGGCCATGCTCACCTGCAAACACAGGACGTGAGTACGGACGCGAACACAAGCCAGACCGTCCCACACACTGGAGTTATGTTTTCTCTAATATTCTCTGCTCTTTCTCTCCTGCTCCAGGCGAGATGAAGACTCCTACCAGAAGTTTATCCCTTTCATAGGGGTAAGATGCTACTTTTGCATGCTATTACAGCAGGTTGCCAAAGGAAATCTCACCTGAGCTGATCAGGCAGATATTTTGCTGACATGACGTGTTGTTTTCCAGGTAGTGAAGGTTGGTCTCATCGAGTCTGGTCCGTCTCCAACAGGTGAGGAAATAGGTGTAACACACAAACTGAGCTTGAATGAAAGATCTGATTCAGCTGTTGATAATGTGATGATGTTCGTTTATGCGGTCGTGAAGGAGACACAGAAGAGGGCGTGGCGGTGAGCTTGGCTGTTCCCTCCACGTCCCCGCCCTCCCACGGCTCACCCACAGGGATGATTAAAGAAGCAGCCACGCCGCCCTCCTCCCCGTCCATGGGCAGCGTCCTGACTGTACAAGGGTAAGACTGACCTGATTATTCTTCCTCGCTTCTTCTTCTTCTTCCCACTTTTCTTCTCCCTTCTGAAAAATGAATTATCCTTTAATTCATTTTGATCCCTCAATATAAAAATATTCCATGTACCTTCAAAACGTTTATTAAATTAATTATTTGTTCATGTGTAAGCAGTGATTTAATGATCTAAATCAACTGCAGTTTATGCTTCTTATTGTATGTTTTGCATGTAAAATCGTCAACAGTATTGCCAGATAAAAGCTGTGCAGTGAAAAGTACAATCTTTCTGCCTACAATTCCAAAATCTCACAAATTACAGGAACTCAACCTGCACTAATATACAGATCTCAAAAAAATGTGCATTTACTGCTCTTTTTATCGGAATTTGTCAACACAAAGTGCCAAAATGTGGATGTGACTTTCAGTACTGAGTTGCATATTTTGCTCCTGGCTCCAGTTCAGCTTGACTGTGAACCAGTTCCAGAGAAGTGAGGGACTCTTTGATACTTCAGTCATGTTTTCATCTGTTTGATTTTGCTGCAGCCCCTCTGTGAAGGGCCAGACAGGCTGCAGCTGTGTCTGCTCCAAGCTTTCTATTTCACCCTCTCTGGAACACATTTGGTGCAAGTTTGGAACATAATGTACAAAATTCAAGTGTTTCTTTGAACTATTTTTGAATTTAAATGGATCATGAAAGATCAGACCCTGCAGAGGCTGTCAGTAACTTCTCTGGGTGAATAAAGGTTAAAAAGGAGTGCTGCTCAGAGCGATTCTCGTGCTTTTGTTTAACACTTCCTGTCCACAGGAGTCCCAGCATGTCTCACGGCGTGGACGCCATCGGCCTGCAGGTGGACTACTGGCTGGCCTCCTTGGCTGAGAAGCGGAGGGAGGGCGAGAGGCGCGACACGGGCTGCAAGAACACGCTGAAGAGCGCCTTCCGCTCGCTGCAGGTCAGCAGGCTACCAGGCGGGGGCAGCAGCGACCCACAGGCCCAGGTCAGCACCATGGCCATGACCGTGGTCACCAAGGAGAAGAACAAGAAAGGTGAGCGGAGACTATCAGAGGGAAGATGTTGAGTTTGTGTTCCTCGTCCAAGCACTTATTAAGGATATTATCTATTGTTATTGCGCTTGAATCTAGAGATACTAGAGTGTGACCGAGGGCTTCCCCTTTAATTTACACGAGTCTTACCATCTGTCAGAGCATCCAGTTAAATCATCAAAGACATGCTTAATCGCCCCCCTGCAGCATTCCCCACAGAACAAATACATTTGGGCTGACAATTAACAGTGAGTGGAGTCTGTATGCCATTTCACAGACTGTGTAGCTGCGGTCAGGGAGGAAATCAATCAGATTAATTAATATAGACATTGTCAATCAATCTGAAACAAGGCTTAGTTATTTCCAAGTGCATCAAATCACTTTCAGAGTCCATGGGTGTGGAAACATTCAGTAATCTTTAAAAGTCCTGCATTACCCTCAGCTAGGACTGGGTAAAACATACTCACACACACACACACACACACACACACACACAAACCCACACACACACACACAGTGCTTTTACACTTCCTCCACCTCTCCTCAGTTCCCACCATCTTCCTGGGAAAGAAGCCAAAGGAGAAGGATGTAGACTCAAAGAGCCAGGTCATTGAAGGCATCAGCCGACTCATCTGCTCCGCCAAGCAGCAGCAAACCATCCTGAAAGGTAAATCTGAAGGGTGGGGACGGTTCTGCTCCTCCATGTGTGTCTGCTTCAGTGTTTTATCCCCCCCTTCATCCTGTTATCCAGCTCAGTGTTCGTGACTCGTCTCTGCTTCCCTCCAGTGTCCATAGACGGCGTGGAGTGGAACGACGTGAAGTTCTTCCAGCTGGCCGCCCAGTGGCCCACTCACGTCAAATACCTTCCTGTCGGACTTTTCGGCTACAGCAAGCCCCCCTCCTAGGACCGAGCACCCGCCGACTCCTCTGACCCTGACTTGACCTTCGGCTTCCCTCGATCCTGTCACACCTTTGTGCAAAGACCCCGCCTCTCGGCACCTGCGGAGCTGAGAGAAGACGTCAGCGGATGGACTTCTTTTCTTTCTTTAGTTTCCTTTTCGTCGTCTTGTTTCTCTTTTGGGAGGGAGAGTGGGAGGAAGGGGAAGGAGGCGTTAGGGCGCAGCGCTGTTACTAGTCACTTTAATGCCCCTTTTGGTGTGTGTTTGTGTGTGTGGCGAGTGTGCATGCACACGTGAATGTACAGTATGTGTGTGTGTGTGTGTGTGTGTGTTTACAAGGGGCTCACAGCACAAGTTTATTAGCTAACTGCCATTTACGTTTCCGTTCTATGGAATGCAATAGCATGCAACAACTCACCGATTTCAAGCCCTTAAAGTCTGACCCTCAACTTTTGACCCCCTCAAGGTCCCACTCACCTCAAGTCCTGATTCACACATGCATGCTCCGGTACTAATAGATAACACCACTCATGTGCCAGAAACAGTAACTCAGAATATAAAAAAAGAAATGCAACAGGGCTTCAATGTTTGCATGAGCACTGAAAACACAAACGAAAGTCTCCTCTGCTCACGAGATGCAGTCAAATAAAAGGTTTGCATGTGTTGAATTTCTCCTCCACATGTTCTCACATGCCCTTCAAAACAGGCCCATATTTTCTGTTTTTTTTATTTCAAGGGCTTCCATAGCATTAAGAATATTTTTTCCTTACCAAAATAAGTCATTTGGATGTCTGATGCCAAACGTTTCCTGTCAAAAAAAAAAAGAAAAAAATTAATATCTATAAAGGGGAAGTGTTTCTTTTTAATTGTGCTCTCGTGAAAAATAGTAAAATCTTCCCTTTAAAGCCGTTTTGTGATGCATATTGTGCGTTTTTGTGAAGAGTTCCCGGCTTTTAGGGCGGGGCCAACTGTAACGTGCAGGTTTCTTTATTCTTATTTCATGCGCTCATGAATACACATCCGAGTGTTTGCTGAGTACAGCTGGTAAAAAATAGATGAACCCTCTTAGCAGCAGCACCAAACCAAATGTGCAACAGGAAACTGAAACAACAAAATGCATATTTAAACAGTCCGAACCACAGCAGCGTTGGTGGGAATATGATGTGAAAAGCATGTTTTTCTTCCTGCATAAACCCGGCATTTATATGAGGATTTCAAAATGCGGATACCATAAACATGGGAGTTAATCACCTGCAATAAAGCACAATGTTGTTTGCCAGTTGTCCCCAAGTTAAGTGAAAACAGCGGACCTGGTCAAAAACCAAATTTCCATTTCTCTTCTCCTGAATCACCTTAATTTTATCTGGATACAACTGATACATATCTTGATTTCAGTCATTTTGGCACAGGTCCGCCACATGCTTTCTTTAGTCGTGAGGTGATTAGTGAGTGTACAGTAACTGGTAACACGTGTGTGTGTGTGTGTGTGTGTGTGTGTGTGTGTGTGTGTGTGTGTGTGTGTGGTGAAATAAATGTAATGTTGAAAAAAAAAAAAAAAGATTCACTAAATATGAGGAATACTTTTCTACCGCGTGACAGAGGGCATGCAACTGGTGTGTGAGCGTTGGCACTGTGTGTTGATGTGGTCATTATCAGCATCACCGATTATCAGATTAGGGCTGCAAAAGCTGCAGTAGTCATCTTGTGTACTTTGTAGCCTGGCACAAGGCGAATGCAGATGTTTTTTTCCACCGTGAAACGCTTTCAAAACAAGCAAAATCTTCAGTTAAATCTGCTTTCATTTAAGCGATTTGATTCTGTGCAAATCCACGAATGTAGCCACAACGGTGGTTTCTACTAACTGTCCTAAAAGCAGTTTTTCTTAATGCACGGCTGTGTAGCTCTGCCTTGTGTCACCTGCATCGTAACACTCTCCATCTCCAGTGAAGTATTAGCAAACTAGTTCTTTTTGAATAGTGTTAACGCCAACGTTTTTGATTTAAATGCCGTTTTTGTTTGAATGTTCGAAAATAGATTAGAAAGTTTCGATGTTACAGTGTTACAGTTGCGATGTCAGCGGCACGTCTCGGCAGCACCTGTGGCAGCAGGTGTCATGCGAAGGGTTTCAGAGCCCGCTTTGTTTGCTCGCTCTCTGTTTGGTCAACGGCTCGTCTGTCACCGCCGAACCAACAATCAGTTTGCTGTTAATACTTCCAAATATTTGAATGTACTGAATTTAGTTTACATGTCCTGTCTTGCATCTGTGTGAAAGACCGAGACTAAAGGCGCAAGTAGAGTTATGTGTCGCGATAATATTGTGATTTGGTGTTATTTGGCCTAATACTACGGTGGCCGACAAGGGCAAAACATTTCCATTAAGAGAAACGTGCTGCAGCAAAAACACATACGAAAAGCCAAAACCACCAGAACAGCTGAAATGTGCTGCAGAATAGAAACTTTTGGGGGCCGTTACAGCAGGTTTCCCCTTGTCGGCCTTCGTATGAAACAGATTTCAGACTGTAGAAATGTAACTTTCCATCAGTGCAGTCATTTAAAGCCTGCGTTAACAGTCGACGGATAACGAGACAGTTTGGAAGCTTTTCTCCAATTTTTTGTGCAAGCAAACAAAAAAAAAGACAAACAGCCTCTAGTGTTGCTGACAACCTGTTAAGGGCTTTACAGACAGACAGACGGACTGACTGATTGACGGGTTTCGTTATTCCTGAGTATCAGTGAGTGTTGATGTTCTGTAATTTGACGTTGAGGTTGCTTAATCATTTCGTTCCAAGATTTGACACTTAAAAGTAAATATGATTTGTTGTTATGGAAGTGAACAAAATCTAAAGACCTTTGCTAGCAAAAAAAGTCCAGTCATCTTTAAAATGGCCCGTACTTACAGAGGCTTCATAACATGCCACTAATGGCTCCATTAATATTAATACATGCATTAAAGTCCTGCTATTATGCACGAATGGATAGAACGTTTGGGTTGCCAGGTTGTGAAGCCAAATATCAGTATCCCCTTGTTTAATTTACAGTATATACTCAACTTGCTTTTAAAGCTGCATTTATACATTTTTTAGGGATAAGGGATTAATTAGTGTATGTAATCACAGTGACAGACCCCCAGAGGATTACCATTCAACCCTTCAGTTCCTTACAGGGCATTTTAGTGTCTTTAAGCTTAATGTCTTGTTTGCTGTTTTCATTCACTCTCACGGCTCTCATCAGCGTCTTTTCCAGCCGAATGCATCTTAAAAACTGACTGATCACCACGTTCCCTTCGCCAAACGACGGAAAAACAAAGTTAGCGATTAGCTGGTGGATGTAGTGGAGCGTTTAGTAGCTAAGGAGCCAAATATTTCCCTTAGGAGTTGGTGGAGACTCAAGCTGAGCTAAAGTGAACGTGAATATTGGACTTACATTCATCAGGTGGCCAGAAAATGACTCCAGATGAATGATAATAGAGCTCTGTAGCTGCTGAATACATAAATAGACAACCGTTTACTAAATTGTTCACCAGTAGTAACTTTGGAAAACAATTTGTTAATGTTGTGTTCCCAGCTTGTTTCTGCTGCCCCCAAGTGGCCAAATTAGTCTAATAGTTTTTCTACTTACATCCGGCCTGCGATTGTACGTGTTAATAAGTCAAACAGGTCATGAAGAAGCTCTGTAGTGTAGTTGAAAGATAAAGGTACATGCAGGATATACTGTAGATGAAACAAAGGGATTCTTCACCAAAATGTGGCAACCCAAAACTTTACTTTATGCATTTAAAGCGACTTCTTGCTTATCTGTGTAGGATGTTTATATAATTTTAAACTTCATTAAAGTGACAACTAAGAAAGTCTTTTTTTTTTTTAACGTATGCTTTGTTCTGAAAGGTTTCTGCATTTTAAAATAAGAAATGTTTGCAAAAGTTTAGCGTTTTGGAATGAAATACTTTTTTTCTTGCTCAGACTGTAACCATGAAGGGTCAATGATCTTGTGTCTGCTGTTAGAGACGACCTCCACTAACTCAAAACGCTGTTTGCCTTGTAGTGTTGTTAGCCTAATTACTGCAATGATGTGAACCTAAACTACTTTTCCTAAATCGTGTGGAGTCATAGTTTGTCGATGCCTCTTTCGCTCGCAGCCTCCACGGGGAGGTCAAAGGTCACCGGACTCTCCGGCTCCCTGGTTCATCTGAACTTGGACATATTCTACTGAAAGAGAGGCATTAAAAACCAAAATCACTGCCAAAACTACAATGTGAGGAAATTGTGGTTATATTCAGATAGATTTGTGGGGGTTTGGGGGTCGATGATAACCGAAAACACATTAACAACAAAGTGATCCTTGTTCTGTAGTCATCATTTCAATGCTTGGAGGGACTGAATGCTTTTTTTTATCACAGCCATATTCTGCAGCTTTTCCTGTCTGTGTCACCTTTTAACCCCCCCCCCCCCCCATTCTTACCGTTTACATGTTTTTCTAAAGTCTCTTTGAAAACGCTGGTTGTTCTGTATGTAAGTCTTGAACTTGTTCCTGTGCGTTTTTACCTGTACCTCTGTACCTGTGTGTGTTTGTGACGGTGTAACGATGGTTCCTCTGTCCTTTACTCGTCGTGGTTAGAGATTACGAGCTGTTTGGTCCATCAATAATCTCTGTCAGTGATCAGCAGTGTCTTTTCTCTCCACCGTCCTCAGATACCTTATGTCCCTCTGATGATGAGAGTCTTCTTCACCAGGCTTCCACAAGCGTAGCTTTCTGAAGTCATCTTAAATGATATTGTCCTCATTCCCTCACAGCTTGTAAATTTGCTGTCTGTCCTCATGGGAACGGGATTTGCCTATGAAAGCAGTAGATTTACGCCTGAGGAGGTTCTGCTCAGAGCAGAGCTTGTGGACTTGTGGAGTATTTTGCACATGCCATTGTTTCTTCAGCAGCAGTCTTCAGCTTATTTGCCTTTTGCCTATAACAATAATTATAATAAGCTATAATGCTTGTACATATCAGATAGTACTTGTTATATTGTATTCTAGTTCTGTTTTTTTGTTTTTCTTGATTTGACATGTTTTGTAGTACTGCTTTTTCATGATTACGTTTGTCAATCAAACAGATGTGGGATGAAAAGTGGAAGTGTTTATTGTTTCATTTGTTTTTTAAAATAAAATATTCCTGATTTGTAGCTCAGTCTCTTGTTTTTGAAATATAGGATATATATGTTCTGTGTGTGTTTCTAGCTTATATAGCCTCTTTATGCTTACAAAAAAGGTGGTAATATTGCAATATATGAAGCTAATTTGACAGTCATGGAACAAATGGGGACTAAAAAGAGAACTAAAAATGACCAAATCATACAAGCTGGTAAAGGAAGATGCAATAAAAATTCATAGAGCTTTGGCCAAAAACACATTGATTTTACCTCTGCAAATTAGCGAGACATTTACCTTACAAATTTGATAAGTATTTCTAGGGAGTGAAATGGGTCAAAGTGCTTTTTGGGAAGATAAACAAATTAAAAAGTTAAACATTGTGACTGTGTAAATAAATAGTGCACATGATGCCTGTGAAGCGGGTCAGTGGTACACAGCAGACCCTCCTTGCTCCCCTCACACAGTCTTTGAATGAGGCCTCTGCTGACATCAGGATCTAAAGAGTACAAGCAAATCAAGAGAGTTACCCACACCATCTACATCCTGTTCTCTGAAAAGCCTGTTCAGTTGTATATGTCAGTCATCACATCCTATTTTAGTACCACATTGACCAGCTAACATACTTTTTAAAAGTCAGCTTTTATCAGAACCAAGTGATAGCGTAATACTACAATAAAAAGTAAAAGTTTCACTGTCCTGTGCTGTTACTGTACCTTAATGATAGCAAATAATAGTTTATCTTTGCTAAACTGACAAAATACTCAGGTTAACTGTCCAGTGCAGTGAGTTTGACAAAAATGTACTTACAATGTATAGTAACGTGTTTCAGCTTTTCAGAAGGAGTGATAAAATACGCACAAAACCGCGTTTAAAGAAGATGCTAGTGGATCAGAAGCTAGCTGGGAGCGGCACTTCAGCTGTACGCATGCGCAAGATAATTTCCCGCCCCGCTTGCAAAAATGGCCAACATTAACCATCTTGATATTTTACTTCATCTTTGGTTGTAGATTCTGGGAGAACAGCCATCTTTCGTCTCCCAGCTGTCACATTTGAAGCACGTCTACGATAGCATCTTTTTTTTTTAAACTGAATAAAAGTTTTTATGGGACGACCAGCCAGTAACGGCCAACACTGTGAACACGTTTGGGAGCTTTCTTGCGTTGCTCCATTGTCAAGTGACAGTGTGGGTAAGTAAAGATGAAGGAGAAGGTTAATTACCGGTAGGAGCTCGCTAAAGCGGCTGATAGATAACTAACTTATAGCATTCAGCTGTGATAGTAATCGTATTAAACTAAACTGAGTGGTGTGAGAGCTATTTCGGTGAGCCTAGTACCGGCCAAATGCGGTGAACGGTAGTTAATAGCACTCAGCGTCCTTCAAAGTAGAGCTAATGTTAACTGTCCGGTTAACGTTAGCATTAATTACTAGCTAGCTAACTAACTGACATTATCGTGTATTGTTGAGCTAAATCACGTTTTCGAAATAAAAAGAAAGTGTTTCCGTGTAACAGTATAATTTCACCCCCCTTATAACCTACAGTATTGTGTTTTACAGCATATCGACTCACTTTGAGTCCCTCTAACCGAAAATGAAGTCTTATTTTGAAAATTGCATCCGGAAGCAGTTGGTTTTGTATGAGCGTGCTTGACACTGATCTGGTTGTACCATCACAACATTGTCCTGCTGCTTTGTTCGAGGGACAGAAAGCATCGCACTTGTCTTCGATGAAGGTAAAAATACGGAAAATTTAATATTAAAATGAGCATGAAGTCGCAGTTATATGATTAAAATATATAGATTCATTTTTAGCAGCCTGTCAAATCAAACGTCGCATCCTCGGCGAGGTCCGTAAATGTGTCATCTGCAGTCAATACTCGCCGGCGTTTTTACTCATAAAACACACTTCTAAAGTTGTCCTTATCATAGTGTCTTCTGTGCATACGGTGAATAGTTTACAGTCGCTTGATATAATGTGCATCAGTGTGTGTTGTGTAACATGATGGTGCTCCGGCCTGCACTGTTTACAAACAGTTTTCATGTCGGAACCGGACATTTTAACGCATTTGCAGTGAATGGCTGTTATTAAATGAATCGGCTCTGGTAGATTTGTCCTCTTTGATCAGTGATCTCCATTGTCGGTCACCTTGATTGATCTGCTGCCAAGCCAAACGCTGCCGCCCCTCCCGGCCACAGGCCTCGACCGTCCGCCGGCTCATTTATTTATTTGTGCCGTAAAATAGCCAAACCAAATATGCGCGAAGAAGCGGTGACATTCGTGTCAGGATGACGCTTTTTCGACGTATCACAGCTCGCCTCTCTGTTTTTGCAAACGGTGGGCTTGAATGTGAATATTGGTGCATTGCAGTCAGTGTGTGAGGTGGGGGAGAGGAGGATGGGTGAGTGAGAGAGCTAGACAGACAGAGAGGGAGAGAGAGAGAGAGAGAGAGAGAGGGTGGGGGAGAGCAGGAGGGGAGAACAGGTGCGCCTCCACCATCAAAGCAGGAAAGGAGAGAAAGTCACGATGCTGCACAATTGGCTCCTCTGTCCTGCTGCTGCAACGGTTTCATTTACAGCAAGCTCAGGACAGAAGGTGACTATTTACTGGGCCAGACCTCTGCCTGGATCTGTCTACAACCAGACGCAAGGATGTGTGATGATGCAGTGAAATGGAACTTCCTAGATATTGATTTCCAGACATAAAGATACAGATTGAATCTTTTTCTAAATGTCCATAAGGAATAAATTCTGAATGTGTGTGTGTGTGTGTGTGTGTGTGTGTGTGTGTGTGTGTGTGTGTTATAGCCGAAGCAATGAACAGTGACCAGTGTGTTTCATTACTCATGATGTCCGACATGACTAATGATTTCTTTTCAGAGGCCGAATCACCCGCTGCCCCGACTGCGTTGTCATCGCATGCAGTGCTTCAAACAGTTGTCCATTTATTGGAAAGGCATTAGACGTTAATCAGCAGCATTTCTGAACAGTTCTTTAAATAATTTATCAGGCACCGGTGCTCGTTCCAGCTTCTCACATGTGAGGATTGACTGCTTTTCTCAGTTTTTCTTTTTTGGATTTGTAAATTAAACTTCAGACAAAGAAAATGTACTTAAAGGCGTCACTTCTGGCCTCTGGAACATTTTATAGAGCAAGTTATTTATCCAAAAAAATTAAAGCTGCATTGATTAAGTAAGTAATTCTTAGTTGTGGCGCATAGTGAGTGGAAACTATTGTGCTACAGGAGTTTGTGTTAAGGTTGTGTGGCGACTTTGGCCAGTGATCAGCCTAAAACAATGAAACTTGTGTTTTTCTGGCTGCTAAAATAGATGTGTATATATTTATGTATCTATTTGTGAGTTTGAATGATATATCAGTCTACATTCATTTTTACAACATAAAGATTTTTGATTAGAATCCTTTAAATTTGCTAATCAAAGAATTGTGACTGCGACATGTAGATTAGTATAAACGTGTCTGGTCTCTGAGATCCTCCTGTGATATTTGATTTTGTTCATGACCTCTGAATCAGCCTCTGCTTGAAAACAGCAGATCTCTCCGGTGACTGCGTCTCATTTTAATTGTCTTTACTGGTCGCTGGCAGCTGCTGCGTCAGTGACGAGCTCGGAGGAATCCTCTTGTAGTAATCTGAATGGGGTTTAACTATACACTACTGACACACACACACACACACCTTATCACTTCCCATCAAGCCAAAGTACCCGCGGGCCACGTTGCGCAACAACGTAACGGGAAACTATTATTTAACCGCTGATCTCTTTGAAACTATAGAGGAAGACAGAGAAAAGGAAGATCTGAGTTTGTTGTAGCAACAACCGACTCAGAAAGCCCCCAGCTACATTATGTTTAATATTTCATATATCCTCTATCCGTCTTTTTAAACTCTCTTAACATATTCATTGAATTTAAATGTGCCGTCATGCAGTAAATGAGTCTCAGGATCGTTAATGTCATTCTGTTGCCGGTCTTCATTAAGGTTGTTTTTACTGCAGTTTTCCTATGTTTTATAGCACACGTACACAGCATTTCTTATGTGTGCGCCGATGGATAATGAAAGTGTCTCTCTGAAACACACACGCGGGGATATATTAGATATGAATGCTTCCCTGGAGCGTCTTATATTGAAACAATAGATTTTAACTTCTTGGCTGTGACACGATTGTACCTCATTTTTACCATCATAATGAAACTCGTGAGATTTAGGTTGTTCTCTTCTACTTTTCTTGTATCTTGTATCTCTTTATTTTGTCCCTCCTCGTATCTATTGTATCTTATTTCCATTCTCCTTTTTCTGTCCTCCTCTTCCTTTCGTATCTCATCTGTTCTGTCTTGTCGTCTCATTACCTCCACTTGACCTCAGTGACCAGGAGGTAAAGGATGTGGTCGCGCCGAGCAGCTTGTGTGTGAATCGTGAGAATGTCAAGCAGGACAAAGACAATGCCCGCTCAGCAAAAAGCACGTTCCACATCAATGATGAATGGAAAAAAAAAACTTTCATTCTATTTTTATTTATTCATTTATTTTTAATCCCCGCAGTGTGTATGAAACCAGGCAATGTCCACCATGGTGTATCCGCGTGAAGAAGCCCTGGAGCGACTGAGTCAGGATGAGATCGTCCTCAACACCAAGGCCGTCATGCAGGGCCTGGAGACTCTGCGTGGCGAACACGCCCAGCTCCTCAACTCGCTGCTGGACTGCACCCAACCACCCGTCGCCCAGGAGAAATCTGGGCTGCTCCGCAAGAGTCTGGAGGCCATCGAGCTGGGCCTGGGAGAAGCACAGGTGAGAGATCAGGTCCTGTTTTTGTGCTTTATGGTCACAAACAAGCCAACAGAGAAAGCAGCACAGAAAATATCATATCTTTACAATTACAGCCAGTAAAAGTT
Organism: Chelmon rostratus; assembly: GCF_017976325.1. Taxonomy (NCBI): domain Eukaryota; kingdom Metazoa; phylum Chordata; class Actinopteri; order Chaetodontiformes; family Chaetodontidae; genus Chelmon; species Chelmon rostratus. Next base: position 13,703,912 of record NC_055680.1, on the reverse strand, counting down.
GTTTTTGTTTTCTCTTTTCCCCAGGTGATCATCGCCCTGTCGAGCCACCTGAGCGCCGTTGAGTCGGAGAAGCAGAAGCTGCGCGCTCAGGTGCGCCGGCTCTGCCAGGAGAACCAGTGGCTGCGCGACGAGCTGGCGGGGACGCAGCACAAGCTGCAGCGCAGCGAGCAGAGCGTCGCCCAGCTGGAGGAGGAGAAGAAGCACCTGGAGTTCATGAACCAGATCAAGAAGTTTGACGATGACGTGTCGCCCTCGGAGGAGAAGAGCCAGAGCTCTGGTGGCGGCGGCGGCAGCGGGGGAGACACTTCAAAGGACAGTCTGGATGATCTGTTCCCCAACGATGATGACCAGGGACCAGGTATGACAGCAGCAGTTTTTAGACCTCAGACTGGGGACGATAGACACACACACACAGTTTAGTCAGCATTTGGTTACAGCTTTTTTACTGGTCCCATAAAGATCTTCTGAAGGTAGATATTGCTTTTACTTTTATCTCCAAAAATCAAACTTGTAATTTGGTCATGTCCATTAATAATTCAGTTTTCTAAGGGTAAAGTTGTTAAATTATACTGTATTTCATTCAAGGGTGTTAATATTAAGCAAAGCTGAAAACTGAAACATTCCTGCTTCCACAGTTTTCTGCAGAATAATTAAAGCTGCAGAGGCTTGAGTGCAACAAGAGAGTCAATACCATTTTTATTCAACATATGAAGTGTCAAAATAAAAGCACTCAGAGCTCAATACAGCCTTTCACCACGAGAAATGTTCAGACCTCAGCTGCCCTGAGCCCCAAAGAGTAATTTTTACACTGAGGCACGAGTTGTTCTCAAGCGTTCGTACTAGCAGCTCCTTGTAGGAGAGGGAGTGCTGCCGCTACGCCCTCAGCTGTGTTGTAGTTTAGATAAGAGGCCAAAATGATTTGAGGCAGGAGCTGTGGTTTGGTTTATGCAAAATCCACTGTCTAAACAGAGGCCCTGGCTTGTGAATGGAATAGTGGATCCGTGTCAACAAAGAAAGCCTGTTACAATGTATAGCTTGTTAGCTTTCCTCCCCGTTAGCCAGACAGAAAGTGCTCTACTGTTTGCCTCTTGCTCTCTTTAATTAATAATAACCATTCAAAGCAGTGATCCTATCAAAGAAACAGGGTTTAAATATGGACTGGAGACAGACAGCTTGTTGGAGAAGAAACCAGTATGTGTTCCCATCACAGACTGACGGCAGACATTTTAATATCCTCCCGTCCTCTGCAGCCCAGCCCAGCGGGGAGGTGGCAGCCCAGCAGGGATGCTACGAGATCCCGGCCCGCCTCCGGACTCTCCACAACCTGGTGATCCAGTACGCCTCGCAGGGCAGGTACGAGGTGGCCGTGCCGCTGTGCAAACAAGCCCTGGAGGACCTGGAGAAGACGTCCGGACACGACCACCCTGACGTCGCTACCATGCTCAACATCCTGGCCTTGGTGTACAGGTGGGGAATGCAGAGGTGGCTGTTTATAGCTGACGTCAAATAAAACCATTTTTAAACCAAGTGCTGTTTGCTCTGTTTTGGCCTCCAGGGATCAGAACAAGTACAAAGAAGCAGCTCACCTCCTGAATGACGCCCTGGCCATCAGAGAGAAGACACTGGGGAAGGATCATCCAGCTGTGGCCGCAACCCTCAACAACCTGGCCGTTCTTTATGGCAAGAGGGGCAAATACAAGGACGCTGAACCCCTCTGCAAGAGAGCGCTCGAGATCAGAGAGAAGGTGAAAAAAACCCACACACCACCAGCTTTACATGTAAAATGTTTTGTGTGTGTTTGTTTCTAACCGCCATATGTACGAATTTGTCTCCAGGTGTTGGGGAAGTACCACCCAGATGTGGCCAAGCAGCTGAACAACTTGGCCCTGCTGTGCCAGAACCAGGGCAAGTACGACGAGGTGGAGTACTACTACAGACGAGCCCTGGAGATCTACGAGTCCAAACTGGGAGCCGATGACCCCAATGTGGCCAAGACCAAAAATAACCTGGTGGGGACTTTTTTTTTTACGTCCCTAATTAACCTACAGTAATGAAGTGTTTGTTTTTGCATGTTGCGTGCTTCTCGCTCTCCTGCTTTCTAATCTTATCCTCCGCTCACATGCTTTTCCAGTTTCAACACATGAATAAATGATTGTCCTCGCTGCTTCTCCTCAGGCTACGTGCTACCTGAAGCAGGGGAAGTTCAAAGACGCTGAAGCCCTGTACAAAGAGATCCTGACCAGGGCGCACGAGAAGGAGTTTGGATCTGTCAACAGTAAGCAGAACCAGCATTCAAACCGCATGCACAAAAGCCTTTTAATATCTCTGATAATCTTTCCTTTTTGATGAAATTTGACGATGGAAAATGTCAAAAACACTGACATTTGCAGTGTTTTGGCAGTAAGGTCTTGTTATGGCCACACCCTGATCCCTGCTGTCACCCTCAGGACTCTCAGCAGGTCAGAGGATTATTTCGTGCTGTCGTGGCGCACGAAGCGGCTTAATGTTAATGTTTCCCTCCCGCCGCCGCTTAGCCCATCAAACCCTGATGTGCTCACATGCTCAGCACGAGAGACAGGGCCTTGGCAGGGATCTGGTACTGCAGGAGTTTAATGAATGGCAGCACGTGCATTTTTATAAAATGTTGTCTGTTTGCGTGGAATTGAGGACAATCCGGGGCTCATTAATTGTTCCTGGACAATTAATTCATTTATTCTGTTACTCGTTTGTTTTGTTTCTGCTGCAGCTTACTGGCAGCGCTGTCATCCACCCATGATGTTGTTCTTGTGTATCAAATTGCATTTTTTTGTCCTCATTTTGCAGATGACAACAAGCCAATCTGGATGCATGCAGAGGAGAGAGAGGAGAGCAAGGTCAGTTATTTAGGTTGACCTTTTCCACTGATGGCAGGCAGCTTTTTATGGAAAATGATGAACAGTGGACTATACAACCGACAACACGGCATTTTTAATAGGCTGTTTAATAGGGTGATCTTTCATACTTGGCCCTTCCAGCTCTCTGCCTCTTTCATCTAAGGCTCCCTCTCTTGCCTTTCTCTGTATCTGTCTTTCTCCCTCTTAGGGTAAACGCAAGGACTCTGGCCCATATGTAGAGTATGGAAGCTGGTATAAGGCCTGCAAGGTGGACAGGTGAGTCACACATTTGAATGTACTTCCAAAGTAGCCAGTATTAACGGAGCCTTTGGTGTGTACAGGCGTACTGCAATGAATGCTTGTTCTGGCTCAGTTCAGATTTATTTATCTATTTCACATGAATCACACTCTTTGGAGATATATTGTAAATACTGTCGTGTGACAGATATAAAAATCACCTGTCAATATTGCAGCTTAACCTGAGAGATCATTAAAAATTTGAAATTCTGTATCAATCTAAGAGTGCCAGCGTAGGACAGAAAAAAGGTAAAACCATGTGACACTAAAAGTCATACGGACAAAACTGATTTAAGTGGGTTATCAGGTCCTTAAAGCAACACGAGTGAGTTCATCGTTTGTTCTCCCCTCAGTTTGGCTTTGATAAATGCACACTGGCATATATCCAGTTCTAATAAAAGGAACTGGCTCTGCAAACTGATGTATTAGCTTAACCTTGGCTGTAGCTTGGATAAACTGTGTTGCAGTACTGCTCTATTACTGCTGCAATTCCCCAAAAACCGCCTTATGACTCAGTTTGTTTGATTGAAGGTGAATGTAACAAAGATGAACTGATGAGAAATATGTTAAAGGTAAATAGAAATAATACGTGTCCTGCATGGGTATTTTTTTTTTACAGCCCCACTGTGAACACAACCCTCAAAAGCTTGGGAGCTTTGTACCGTCGCCAGGGCAAACTGGAGGCAGCAGAGACACTGGAGGAGTGCGCCAGCAAGTCACGTAAACAGGTACTACACAGACTGCAGCGGGACCGGCTGAGTTACTGCTGTTAGATTAGCCGACTCGGCTCTTCTCAGGTCGGTTAAGAAGCCCGTTCAACAGGCGTTCCAGCTGTTATTCATGAGCCCATTAACGATGCCAAACTGATTTAGAGATCAGTCATGAGGCTAACGTGTGTCCGCTGTGTGAGCTATTGTGAAAAAGCTGATTTATCTTTGGATCCCTTTAATCACTCGTCTCCAATCTTTGTGTCTCTTTGTGTCTTTGTGTCCTCTCTCTCTCGCTCTCAGGGTATTGATGCCATTAACCAGAGTAAGGTGGTGGAACTGCTGAAGGACGGGGGAGCTGGAGGGGGCGACAGGCGACACAGCAGGGAAGGAGTCAACGGGCCGGGGGGACAGCGGGGGGAGAGCGAGGGCGACGACTCCGCCGAGTGGAACGGGGTCAGTTAATGGACGCGATTCATTTTACCAGTGCTTCAGTATTTCTAAGTTCATCATGTGGAGGTCGTAATATAACGTCATTATGTGACTTTAAGAAATTTGCCCTCAGTAGAGCATCTTAGCTCATAGCTGTGATTTAACAAAAAACATGAGAAGGGAGCCCAGTCTTTCTAGTCTGAGGAGCCTTAACAGGAAGTAAGGAGATGCTGACTTGGTTTTCTGTTTTGCTGTTTTCCCTCAGGATGGCAACGGGTCTCTGCGTCGCAGCGGCTCCTTCGGGAAGATTCGTGAAGCCCTGAGAAGGAGCAGCGAGATGCTGGTGAAGAAGCTGCAGGGGAGCGGACCACAAGAACCCCGCAACCCAGGGTGGGATGATCATATGACACAATATACTGATGTGCTGTTAATGAGTTTTTAATGGTTTCCGCTCATTGTGTGTTTGCGTTGTTTTGCTCAGAATGAAGAGAGCGAGCTCCCTCAACTTCCTCAACAAGAGCACCGAGGAGACCACACAGGTACGACTGCTTTATTCATGTGCTCATCACACCGGCCACAGCACAGCACATGGTTTAACAAGGCCTGTGCCGTGAGGAGTTGTAGAAACTGTCATAATGGAAGGTTGTAAGTGGACTAAATATGTGAGAAATCCAGTTCTGTTATCTCACAGTCTATTATCCAGCAGTAGTTTTAACATTAGCTGTTCTTTTTATAGGACACCAACTCCGGGTTCTCGGACTGCAGGGGACTTAGCGCCAGCAACGTGGACCTATCCAGACGCAGCTCCCTGATTGGCTAGACAGAGACAGGTGGCGGGACACGGGAGAACCAGAGCGACCCGACGAGGAGAGGCTGTTTGCAGCTTGGTTTGATCAAACAAACACACCTAAAGCTCAAAGCGAGATCAAACACTTGCACCTGCAGCATATTTTTTAAAGAACACTGGGAAAAAAAAACATTAAACGTCACTAAACGTCATCCTGTAAGACACAGTCGCTGCTGCTGCTGCTGCTTCGCTGTACAAACCGCTGTCCTCGATCAGAAAGAGAATATTTAGATACACATTAATCAGCATGCTGCTTACTAGGAAGTGGAATGTCTGCACCTGAACGCCTCGTGTTTTTGACTCATAGCACCGTAGCAAAGCATCGTATCCACATCGTGGTGAGTCCGTCTCTTCGATCTCCACTCTCACGTGCAGACACTCAACCGTAGGTAGGCTAAATGTACTCCGGTTTCAGTTCAAAGAGAAGCCTTGCACTCTATATTTCACCAGTAGCATGTTTGCTGATGCTAACCACACCTCGAATGCGTATCACAGACGGTAAAAATGGTACGGTCCGCTTTGATTTTATCCGAGAAAGCAAAGTAATACAAGCAATCTTTGGGGATTTTCGAAAAACCATGAGCACTAACCATTTCAACCTCACTTTTTGCCTTCTTGTTTTTATGTATATACAGTTTTAAATTATTTGATATTTCATTCTTTGTATATAGTGCACATTAATTTTCTTTTTGTTTACACTTTATTGGGTTAAAGAGGGTCTCAGTTGCAGAAAATGCTACTTATGTGAGGGGGTAAAGACTGGAAACAAAGGAAAGATGAGAGGAAATGAAGAAATGGGCGCTTAGTTTAAATGCTGATAAATGCAGTACCTCAATCACTGGAATCTGCTGACATTCGCGATGAGCCATGAGGTTTCAGTCTAAACTGTAGTAATGCACTTTGAGCGTGACAGTACTGTATACAGCAGTCAACGCTGCATCCTCTACTGGTCAGACCTACAGCAAAAATGTCTTTTTCAAATGAGTTTTCTTGGCGCCACTTGGGTTTCTCTTGCAAGAAATGAAAAAGAGCGAGAAAGTTCATTTGAAAGTAAATTCACAAATAGACCTCAATAATTGCTCTTAAACCCTCCTAAACACCACCTGAAGTTAGGTGGTGCAACAGGAAGTTTAGCTGAACTCTAATCACTACTTTCAGGTAACTTTTCCCAGACTGCGACCACGAAAAACTTTGGATTTCCAGGCTTTTACCAAACAGCCACAAGTCAGAGTGCTACTGAAGGAAAGCGCTGTGAAAGAGATATTTAAACATCATTTGTTTACAATCATTAAACCAGGATGTTCAAGGCGTAATCAACCCTCATTTAAAAATATGGGTATCTACCTTTAATTATTGGTTAAAGGCTGATGCGGTGCATCAGCCTCAGTATGTTTACTTTTATGAATTCCTCTTGTGAGTTGTTTTTCCCTGATTTTACTGTTGCTGAATATTATCATTTTGTACAAAACAATCCTCAGTGAGAACGTCTTCGATGCTGACCCGGACGGACTTCTTCAGTCGGAAATCAAACACTCGCTGACTGTCGATCGTCCGTCCTCGTTGAGTTTCGTTGTGCTGATTGCGTTTTTTTTTCCTGTTTTCGGCTCCGAGCTTTTATGTTGAAGGCACCGAAACACTGATTATTTGAATGTTACACTTCACGTCGATTGTGCGGTCTGGTGGCATTTACACTGGATTTTTGTGCTGTGCTGTTTGCAAGCTGGAAGCTTAAAAACTCCACCAAAACAAGACCAATACCAAGAGAGCTGTCCACAGAATGTACACGTGTGTTATTATGTGAAGTGGAAATCAGCTGGCTGTGACATCACTTCCTCAACTGTGATCAGACTGTCAAAGAATTGTTTTTTTGGCCTTCTTTTGAAAGTTTTCCTCCACCTTTTACTCTTGTTTTTCTGATATGAGAAAGCTAAAAAGATTCATTCTTGACAGCCTGAGTTCGATTTCAAAACGGCGACGGCGCAGGTCTGTCACAAAGGCATTTTGTCAACGATGGTGCGTGCACACCATCGCCATGTGCCGTTAATAACCCGAAGCCTGCCTTCTTGAAATCACCTTTTGATGGAGTCACATCGCTGAGCCTAGAAGAAGTGCTAAATTTTCTAACAGCTTCTGATTGTGCTGAATGTGCGAGGTGGCGCAGGTTTGGGTGGTGACGAAGAAACACGTGCACGATGGAAAGAATGAGTAAAGCAAGTGTGTGAAAGCGGGAAGGAGTCGATGTTGAAATGTCAAAGTGCTTCAGAGAGACGTTAAAGTGCTTTAAGTGTCGTTCGCAGCAAATAATGTACAGAATTATCCGTATATGACCTTTATATGTATGTTTACTGTATGTCACTTGTTTGCTAATAACAGTGATGGGAACTTCCTGTAATCACAAACACAATCTCAACACCATGTAGCTGTGTACAAAAGTTAGAAAAACACTAATTTGTAGTTGAGGGTCTCCAAAAAAAAAAAAAAAAAAAAAAAGGTTCTAGAGACTCCTTCTCCTGACTGTGGGTTCCTCTACACACCGTACTGTAACACCAATACTAATCAATCATTTACTGTATCGATCAGGCACTTCTGCACCCCGGGGTTGGCTTTTCTGGACGCTCAAGCATCTCAGACTCGCTATGAATCACAAACTCCACAGATGTATGAGCGTTGAGGCACCGTGTTGCTCAATAAATCAGCTGGGAGAAAATAAACTGCTCTGGTTGTAAATGTTTATCCTGAATCTGAAGATTTTTGATCCAAAGCTCGAAAGATAAATCAGAACTTTGTTTCTCTGACGTCCAAATATGTAGAAAGCTCAACGCATTTACTCAGAGCCACGGGTGGTACATGTTGTGGGTACGAGGGTCTTGTGTACGTATAATTTCAGCTCCTATATTGCTGATGATTTGATGGATCTTATTGTGAAGGGGCCAACCTAATGTGTATTTTATCAAAGGTTCAATAAATGAAATTCCACTTTTCAAACCGATTCTGTGTCGCATACTTTCATCTCCTGAGATGGTTTTGACCAACTTGAAAGTGTGTGTGTGCTTTCACCGCCAGGGCAGGAGGTGTGAACAGTGTGTTGCACTGTCACATCTGTCAAAGAGGTGAGTCTCTCTGTTACTTCCTGTCTCAGCGACGCCCCACAAAAAGGAAACCAGGCCCACGAGAGTTCACACTGAGAATCGGCAACACGATCGCAGACCGATCAGCTGTCGCTCTGTTGAGATCCTGCCATTGATGCGACAGATCGGAGCTTCAATGAACCAGGATTAGAAAGTAAGGCTACTCACATTCAGTGTACTAAGATGCTAATTCGGGGTTTTGATTTTGAAAAACACTGTTTAGATCTTTACGAAGCTTAATGATAACCTGATAATGCTGAATATGAATTTGTCCTTTGATTTTTGTCCACCAATCAGTAAACATAAGTTGATGACAAGTTTGTCTTTTTAGAGACAAGAAGGTGTGACTTTCTATTTCATCCTGGTGATCCCAAGAGTGGGGGGAAAAAAAAGCTCCAGCAGTGTGTAGACTCTGTTGTAGACAGATATTGACTGTGGTTTAACAGAATATTAGAAAAAATTTGCCTAACTATTTCTAAAATAGAAATTACATCCTCAGCAGCTGCTTTTTTAAAAGCAAATATCTACTAAAATGTGCAGCAGTCCATGATGTGCTTTATTTTGAGACTCCAGGATTAGCTTTGAAAAGAAAATCAGTTTTCTCTGCGTTGAACCTCAGCAGGTTTTTGTCTATTTTAATCAGAACTCTGTCATAGTCCATCAAATGTCTTTGTGCCTGCAATAATCCACAAACTAAATCCCATCTCGCTGCAGGATCTTCCTCCATGTCCACAGTGGCTCCCTCCAGTCCCACCAGTCTCGCGGCGCCGGCTCTGGTCCAGTTCCAGCTCGGCCTGTTCAGGGAGGTGGTTCAGGTCCCTGCTGCCAACCTGAGCTATCGCCATGCCAAGAGGCTGGCTGCAGAGATCATAGAGCGCAAGGTAATCAAAACCTCTCGCTGCTGCCCTGAAGCGGTTTGAGGACGTTGCACCGTAGAGCAGGAAGCAGAGGAGACTTAAAGGGGCATTTTACCAAATTCACAAATGAAGTTCAGTTTACTCGTCATGAGGAGAAACACCCAGCCTGTGGAAACTGTTGTCCTGTCGCTTTGGAGGAGCTGTTCATAAGAAGTTTGAAAAAAATGACTGAGCTTTGGTTTCAGACTTTCGAAATCTTCTGCAGGAAGTTTACATCACAAACCGGAGGTGTGGGCTTTGATAGAAGTGGACATTTAAGAGGCAGGGAAGCTCTAATGAAAGATGCCATAGAGTTGCATTATGGGAAGTGTAGGATTGACACTGGGGATCAGACGTCGGGATGTTTTAGTGTCTGCTGCATCATTTTTGACCATTTACAAACTATTTATGTCGTGTGAGTCCCTCATCTTTACAGAAGTGCAGTAGTAAATTTGTCATAGGAACATTTAGGTTAGCCTTTTCTCTCTTTCGTGAACTGCTAATATCCGGCAGATAGCTGGGTCAAAACAAACTAGACAGTTTTTAAATCAGCACATCTACTGATAAAAAACATTAGTGATAAATAGTGGTTAGAAAAAGACGTGTGTCACACATCTGCGAATGACAGTCGGCTCTAACCCTTAACACAGTCCCACTTGGAAACTATTCAGTTGATGTTTCGAGCAGAACAGAACTGTCAGGAAGTGGACTTTGAAAGGTCACCCTGTGCTAGACGGAGGACTGTGTAGGTTACTATGTAACGTGTGGCTTTTGAGAAGCCAGCAGGCGTTCCTGCATCGTTTACTGATGTAGTCTGAAGGATGTTGTGGCGGTTTCTGGCTGTAGTGTATCCCGTTTACTGAGACATCTCATTCAGTGTTTTATCCTGTTAAAGCAGGTCACATGTGAGCCTGTGTGACACAGCCAGACTGTGTCTAAAGATCTAAACCATGTGAGAATTTTATTGACCCCCATAGAAACGTATTCTATAACCGCCCCTTTCATGACCTCCCATCACTAAACTTCATGGCATATTTAAGGGCTGCAGGGAAGAGAATTAGATGATAAAACGGCTGAATCTTCGCTGAGAATATAATTTGAATTAGCAGCGTGTAGGTTAGCGGTGCAGTGAAACTGTAGTTGAGGTTAAATAAGGAGGAATCGCAGGTGTTGGTCTCAGAGTCAGCTGCTCCGGCCTTCATGCTGCCTCATTTACGGGGCCTGTGTGGTCGACAAGAGCACAGCAAACTTTCCAACCACAGCCTCTCCACCCCTGTGTCAAACACACGCACACACGCACAGCATAGCAGCGTTACTTTTCATTTTTATCTTTTTTGTGTGTGTGCGTGCGTGTGCGTGCGTGCGTACGTGCGCGTGTGTGTGCGCGTGTGTGTGCAAAACCCAGTAGCTTCAGCTCTTACGTCCAACTCAGACAAACAACTTGCTAATGCTTTTCTATAACTTTGCACATAACGTTTGTGTAATACTCCCAGAGTCCTTTGCACCGATTCTTTTTCTCTCTCTCCCTCCGTCTCTGCTCACCTGCGGCTCATCACCTATAGCATCTTCACAACCATATCTGAGCCGTGCTGCATGTTGTGGTGCAGTTTAGTATTTTTAGCGCCTCACACACTTGAGTTTAGCCGAGGCCGGTGACAGCTGGCAGACTGAAGATGCGGTTTTCTTCGCCGTGTGCAGTATTGTAGGTTGTGTTCATCTTTGATCTCTGATCTACTGAGCACATAAGACCTATTTCTGCTTTCAGTGCATAACTAGGTCAGTGTTTGCAATGGTAAAGAGGCTGTTTGACTTTTATAGAAGTCTGTTTCTGTCCCTCCATGATGTATGAATGAGTATGACACTAATAACGTCAAGAAGAAGCTACTCAGTATTATATGAAGGCTTTAATTTTACCATCAGAGAAACTACAACATGTGGAAAAAGTACTGAAAGAGCTAAATAAGTATAGTTATTTTCTGTATTCGTGTATATATAGATCTGTGTATTAGCTTCACCTCAGCTGGTGGATGCGTTCTAGCAGCGCTTCAAAAATCTTGCCTCCTGGACGAAGACTCAACCTATGACCGTCTCCGTCTTCAGGCTCCAGACTGCAGCGTGGTGGGCGTCGGGGAGAAGATTCTGCTGTTCAGACATCAGGCCGCCTCCGAGCAGCTGCTGCAGCGCCTGACAGACCACGACAGGCTGCAGGATGGAGACCTCGTCGAAGTCATCATCGCAGGTCAGAGGCCAGCAGCTTCCAGCGCGGAGGCTGGCTTGCTGCGGGTTGTCTTTCGGTTATCTAATGACTGTTTGATTTACAGATGAGACTAAAAAAGAAACATGTTTTTGTCTCTAAGTGAATAATCGAGACGACAATTTTTGAAATTGGTCCAGTATTGAGCGAGAGCGCTGCAGCCGGCAGCTGCTGAACGGGCTGCAATCTAACCTTTCAGGGCCACTGAAAGTGCCATTTATGCTACTAACAGGCTCATATTGTTATTATGTTTGACAACATTATGAAATGGAAAAACAGAAAAAAGAAAAACAGCTACTCTGTCGCTCCCGTCAAAGTCACCAGACTCCATTTACAGAAACAGTAATTTTATCATCTTAAAGCACTCTTCATTCAAACTCAACAGAAACTAAATTAAACCCACCAAACCCTTCTTGGTTCATCTTTCACTGCTCCAACAATCACCACCAACTCTGGGTTGGCTGAAATAAACCCTTAATTCACAGAGTTAAATGTGAAAATATTCTGGCTCTACACTGTTTTTTCCCTGCTGTCTTGCTGGTGTCCGATCTCTCTCTCTCTCTCTCACTCTGCTCCTGATATTTTTACATCATTTTTACATCTAACTCTGTAAATTAATTATTGTATGTGATTATTACAATTCATTATTTTGAACAAAGCAGAGTAGGGGTTGATTATTGGATCAGTGTGTTTAACAATAATAAAAATGGCTGTTTTTATAAATGGAGTCTGGTAGGTTTGGCAAGAGCGATATAGTGGCTGTTCCTGGTTAAACAAAAACAAATCTTGCTCTTTAATAACAAGGTCTCTCTCTGTAGGGATCCTTTCCATAATGTTGAAGACACTTGGAACAACAATCTGAGCCAGCCAGTTGCAAAAACGAACACTTTCAGTGGATGTACTTTGACGATGCACAAACGCCTGTAGGCATTACGTTGAAGCCCTCTCGCTCAGTACTGGACCAGTTTCAAAAATTATTCTCTCCATTAGTCACTTCGACAGAAAAACATGGGAAAACAGGGTCCTGGTTAAAAAATACCAACGTTTAAGCAGACAAATCAGAGGCCTCTGATTACTTAAATATTTGTTTTTAGTACTTCCTGTGTTGCTGGAATAGTTTTGCTCTCTTGGTCTTTGAGCACCTTGTTACAATTTCACACATTGCTCAGATCCACGCCGGCTGTCAGGTTATCCATGAGGTGCAGAGTCAGTGTTCCTTCACGCGAACAAGCATTACCAAGCGGCTAAATCTCACCATGAAGCTGACTCCGTTAAACTCCTTTATGACGATCGAGTTCTTGCAAAACGGTTGACATTTGTTCACCTAATGTGTAAACGCAGATGTTGTTAGTGGCGAATCTACCGGCAGAGGACAGATGTGAGCCTGGTGTAATCTGCACGCCATCTCTTTAATTTAATCTGACTCAGAATCCGCGGCGGTGACTGAGATGAGGATCCACCCACACTCGCTGGTGGTCCAGTCATACCGGACTCCCACCTTCTGTCACCACTGTGGGGAAATGCTGTGGGGTCTCGTCCGTCAGGGGTTAAAGTGTGAAGGTAAAGACGCTTTATGGCGTCGTGCATAATGTTTTCCACAGCGTGAGAAAGTGCTGTGCAAAAAGTGTGTTTTATTCCCCAGCATCTGATGTGAAGTTTGCAGTATTTTACACGTGCAGCCATTGACAGAACAGAACGTGAAGCCTCTCAGAAACACTAACTAAATCCTGTCTCTCCACCTCTCGTCTCTTCAGGTTGTGGATTAGACTTTCATAAACGTTGTGCTTTGCAGTTGCCCAACAACTGCCGTCGAGCGCGGCGTCAGGTTAGCACCAGCCTCTCCCTGTTTCATCCCCGACGGCCGCATGCGCACTCCCTGTCCAGTCAGGCAGGAGGCAGTCTGGAGGAGGTGAGGAGCCGCCGTGAAAGTAGATTGACAGCAGTTTATGTCTTTTTCACAACTAGATTACAGTAATGATCACATATTTACACAAAACTGACGACTCTCGCCCGTCCGTCCCTCGCCAGATCAGCATGTCCAAGCCCTCGTCCAGGCCCCCGTCCTGGGCAGAGCCCCCGGTGTGGCTGGGAGTCGGGTACGGTGACAGGAGCATGGCTCAGGTCCCTCACACCTTCCACATCCACAGCTACACCAAACCCACCGTCTGCCAGTACTGCCACCGGCTGCTCAAAGGGCTCTTCAGACAGGGGCTGCAGTGCTCAGGTGAGGGGGCTGCAGTGCTCAGGTGAGGGGGCTGCAGTGCTCAGGTGAGGGGGCTGCAGGTCTGAGAGTTTGAGTTCAGTTATTCAGGCATCAGTCTTGAGTTTTGAGCTGTTTCTGCTTATGAAGATGTGTACAGGTGAATATAACAGCTGATATTAGCACCACATCTGAGTTGTCCTATATATGGATAATAGTCAATACGTCATAATATCCAGTTCTTTAAAGGAATAGTTCAGCACTTTTTCCTGAGCTTTCACCACATCCAGCAGTCTTCCTCAGTAGATGGAGTTTGTCATAGAGTCAGCTTGTGTTTTTCATGATTTCATGAGCGACTTACGTAAAGTATTAAACCATTCTCCTCCGCTCTGTCTTAGACGCTCTGTTCCAGCAGCATCTGGACTTTGATGAGCTGTGTGTGGATTAGAGGTTCTGAGACATAAACTGAGTCCTAAGAGGCTCAGTTGAGAAAACTGAACTTTAAATCACATTTAGCACCGGCACCGTCAGTTTCTCACCTCTGTCACCGTCATGAGTGCCGGCATCCTTTCTGTGTTTCCGCCTGCCACCTCTCCTCTCTGATCCTTCGTCAGACTGCAGGTTTAACTGTCATCGGCGCTGTGAGGCGTTGGTCCCCAGAGACTGCCCAGGAGAGAAGAGAGGCATCAACGGGGAAGGTGAGCAGCAGTCCCTGGAGGACCTGGTTTTGCATTCTGGCCTTGTACAGTAGCTGTGTTAGATCATGCTCCTTTGAAAAAGGCCCCCGCTCTGATGTTCCCATAACCCTGTGGTGAGTCAAGGCTGAGTCACCCTCCACCTCAAGAATATTTGATAGATTCAGGACTCATTTTAGATTCCCAGAAGCAGAAAATGATGAGATTCAGAATTTCATGGTGCCTAGAGGATGAATCTTTGCTGATCACACGGCTTTTCCTGTGGCGCCATCATCAGGTCAGAATTTGTTCAGTGCTTTTGTTTATGACCAAATACCTCAAAACAGTCCCATCAGCCTCAGCTGCACTTCACATTTAATGCTAATTAGCAATTGATAGCATGCTAACAGGCTAAACTAAGACGGTGAACATGGTTAATATAATGCCTGCTACACATCAGCATGTTAGCATGCTAGCATTAGCATTTTGAGCATGACGAAGGGCAATCGATGTCAGCTGAGAAATCTGATATTCTGACTTCTTCCTGTCATTAATTTTACGTGACTGTTGGTATCGAGTGGGGACTTTTGAACACTTACATTTTCAACTGTTAAAGTCATTTATGAAGAAAAAATTCAGAATATTTGCTCATTCCAGCTTCTCATATGTGAATATTTGCAGTTTCTCTCTGTCTTTATGTCATTACAAAGTTGATATATTCAGGTTTTAGGCTCTTGGTTGAACAAATGGAGAAATTTCAACACCTCATTTTGGCATATTTCCCTATTTTTTGTAATTTTTTAACAGTTAACTGAAAATGTGTAGATGAATATCACTTGCAGCTCTAGTATTGTTCGTATATGATGTCACTTTCCCAGAATCCTCGGCAGTGGCTCTCAGCCGCCCACCGGACCCCGAGGACGATGATTCAGAGATCACCAGCACGACAACACTAGAAGTCTCTGACGACGAGATGGCCGCCGACGGAGACTCAGTGACCGAGGCCAAGGACGCGGAGCCACCGCGAGAGCCGATGAGGTCAGGGGTTGTTGATTTATTCAGGTGATGTCATCCCGTGTAGAAGGTGGTACCCTGTCGGCACAGATGATGTCCTGATGATGTCAGACTCACAGCTGTTGTCAAGTGCCACCTACACACACACTAAAACACACACTCATCTTTCCTGTCATCCATCACTGAATTCATCACCACAGTCAGTGAGCTGTGGGCTGTACTGCCCCCTAGTGGCGTCTAGAGGATACCGTCACGGTGAGTTTTATCCCTGAATCAGCCTGTTTCTCCCCTTTTTCCTGTCCTGTTGTGCTCTGTCGTCCGTCCCCCCGTCAGTCCGTGTTTCAGCAGCTACATCCCTCTGATGAGGCTCGTCCAGACGGTGCATCACACCAAGAGGAGAGCCGGTGGAGTCCTGAGAGAGGGATGGCTGCTGCATCACACCGACACCGACACACTGGTGAGACACAGAGGTTCAGCTCTGCTTACTTATCATCATGAAGGAGAAATTTCTCAACTCATAAAGAAACACCTCATCCTTCAGTTTATCAGAAACATTCGAATTCAAGATCACCAAATTTGGAGAAGAAGCAAAGAGAAAATACAAGCACCTGTATTTGTGCAGCGCAGTGCTCGAGTGAATGTACTTAGTTACATACCAGCGCTGTTGCTGCTGTTTTTGTTATCTGAGCTTCATTGTTTGTTGTGTCTGCTTTTTGTGAACATCTCAAACATCATTTTTGAGCCTTGTGTGTCTTTGCAGGTTAGAATGTGCATTTAATTTCATACACACACACACACACACACACACACACACACATTGGTCGAGTCAACCCTGTCAACCACGTGGATTTAAGTTCCAGGGGAAGCCTGTGGGATGAACTTGTTCGAAGCTGTTACTTCCTCCGTGCACGGATTCGAAATGATTTGCGATGTTTGTTTTCTCAGAGGAAACGTCATTACTGGGTCTTGGACTGGAAGAGCATCACTCTGTACCAGAACGAGAGCAGCACCAAGTACTACAAGGTAGAACTCACGAGCGGCGCCCCTGTGGCGAGCTTTCCGCGAGTACGATAAGACCCTCCTCACCCCTCCGCCTCTCCTACAGGAGATCGCGCTGTCCGAGGTGCTGCGGGTCCGAGGCCCCGCCCAGCTCTCCGTGCCCCCGTTGCCAAGCAACAGCGCCCACTCCTTCGAGGTGGTGACGGCCTCGCTGGTGTACTGCGTGGTGGCCGGGGAGGACGGGCCGGCCTGGGAGGGCGCCGTCCGTCAGGCTCTGATGCCCGTCCACAGCAGCGGAGGACACGGCGAGGAGAAGGAGGGTGAGCCGGAAACGAAGCCCAGATATTCACGTCAGCAGATGTTCATTATGTCACCAAGTGTGACTGAGTGAGCTGTTTCTGTTTCTGCGGTTTTCTAATGTCACGGGTGGAGAATAATCAGGGTTATGTAACAAAAACTCTTCTTAATATGAGTCAGACGAGATGAATCAGAGAATATCTGTGAACTCCTGTTAAACAATCTTATTTAATGTTTCACACAATGATCTTCTCTCTGTGCGAGTGAGTCTCTTCTGTTCTGATTGCAGATCAAGACTCACGCAGGGACAGCGTGGTAAGGCTCATACTGCCGAATACATGATCAATACAGTGAGCTGAAGAGACGGTTAGCATCCCTCTGCAGTGTGTTGTACACTGTCTGTGTGTGTGTGTGTGTGTGTTTCAGGACATCAGCTCGGTGTATCAGATCTTCACAGATGAGGTTCTGGGCTCGGGACAGTTTGGAGTGGTGTACAAAGGTGAGTTTAGCCTTATCGTTAGATCATTACAATATCACAGCCTGATATTTAGCAAAGAGCCAGCTAAGAATGCTAATGCTGGACTTTGCAGGCCACTGCTTTACTAACAATAATAATCATTTCCTGGGGAAAAAAAAGCTGTAATTCAGCACTAATTAAAGGAAAAGCTGAGAAAAGTTTAAGCTGTTTGTTAGAATTTTGTAAGTTTAAATACACAGTAGTTTGTTTTCTCATTCTGAACACATCCGAACGATAATTATTTGTTGATTTTGTTCAATTTTTTTGCTTCCCGGGACACAGATTTGACATTTAGCTGACGTAATACGCACTAACCAAATGACTCTCTAGAAGGCAGTTCATTTGAATTAATTAGAAGTGTGCTAATTGACTGACTCTAATTTGGTGCTAATCACAGGAAAATGGTTTTACAATTAGACCGGTAAAATAAAGCGTCATCAAAATGTCTGAAAACTGGAGTCAATAAAAATCACTGGCTTAAAATTGGATTAAAATTGAGGCTCGTTAAATAAAGCTATGTAAGCGATTATTATTATTCTTTCTAATTTTTCAGGTACTCACAGGAAGTCGGGTCGGCCAGTCGCCATCAAAGTCATCGACAAGACGCGCTTCCCCACCAAACAAGAGAGACAGCTGAGGAACGAAGTGGCCATCTTGCAGGTGCCGATGCATGTTAGTGAGCTTTTTATTCATAACATGATTGTTTTCTGTGGCTTCTAATGTGTGTGTGTGTGTGTGTGTGTTGTGCAGAGTCTGTCCCACCACGGTGTAGTTCTGCTGGAGGGGATGTTCGAGACGATGAAGCACGTCTTTGTCGTCATGGAGAGGCTCCATGGAGACATGCTGGAGATGATTCTGTCCAGCGAGATAGGCCGACTCCCTGAACGCAACACGCGCTTCCTGGTCACGCAGGTAACGCCGCTGTCCCATCGTGAAACGCTCTGGAGTTGATGTTGTTGTTTATGAGAGCGGCCCGTAGAGGCCAGGATCACACAAAGAGGTCAAAAGATAAAACTGAGATGGTTGACGAGGCGAAAAACATGAAAAAACACGTCTTCCTTTGTGGGTGAAATGCTGGAGATTTGTAATTTTCGGAAACTATTGAGCTAAAACAAGCTGCGAAGAGATCATCACTCTTTGGTTAAACCGGTCACAGCTCGCAGACATGAGCACATTCGGACAAGCCTAAAAGACTTTGAACCAGAAGAGGAGGAAATGTGTGTCTTTCATCAAACAGACGTGAAGACGGTTTTAAAGCTTCATCTTTGGGTGCTTTTAGAAGATTTGTAGACAGATTTTGTTCTTGTCCCAGTTAAAGCCCTTTTTTGAGTCCGGTTCTCATTTTCATGTCTTTATAGATTTCAACCAAAGACTGAAATTTTATTCAGAACAAAATGTGCACAAAAGTAGAAGCTGCCATTATTTCAGGAGTCCTGTGGGACGGGAATCATAATAACAATAACCTAGG
This sequence comes from Chelmon rostratus, assembly GCF_017976325.1. Classification (NCBI taxonomy): domain Eukaryota; kingdom Metazoa; phylum Chordata; class Actinopteri; order Chaetodontiformes; family Chaetodontidae; genus Chelmon; species Chelmon rostratus. The sequence goes on along the minus strand of NC_055680.1, from coordinate 13,685,309 downwards.
GTCAGTGTGTGTGTGTGTGTGTGTGTGTGTGTGTGTGTGTGAGGCTCTACAGATGAAGGCTGTAGTATATCTGAAAATCAGTGATATGCACAGGCTGCAAAATGTGTCTGTGCAGATGGAATTTATTGCTGGTTAAGGTCTTGGTGGTGTGATGTGATGTTCCACTTGAATTATTGCACTGTGACCAGTTGTTCCTATGTTTTTGCCGTGTGTGCGTGTGTGTGCGTGTGTGTTGCAGATCCTCGAGGCTCTGCGGTACCTGCACTTCAAACACATCGCTCACTGTGACCTGAAACCTGAGAACGTGCTGCTGGCCTCTGCAGACCCCTTCCCACAGGTGGGACTCTTGTTTTTATACGCTGTTTTAATTCACAGCATCGGGCACATTAAATCCACCCTGCGCCTGTGTTGTAGGTGAAGCTGTGCGACTTCGGCTTCGCCCGCATCATCGGCGAGAAGTCTTTCCGACGCTCGGTCGTGGGCACGCCTGCCTACCTGGCGCCGGAGGTGATCAGCAGCAGCGGCTACAACCGCTCCCTGGACATGTGGTCGGTGGGCGTCATCATGTACGTGAGCCTGAGCGGCACGTTCCCCTTCAACGAGGACGAGGACATCAGACAGCAGATCACCAACGCTGCCTTCATGTACCCCCGACAGCCCTGGGCCTCCATCTCACTGGAGGGTGAGCACGATTTGTCTTTCCTGTCGGTGCATTCAAGGACACTTTGATACACGAGATTCTCACGTCAGTATCGAACCTATTTAATGCAAGACTATATGATGATGATTGTGTCGTGGATCATGTTTATTATTGCTGAATGAATGCAAGGTAATCAGATGTCAAACTGTCCCTGAATGCATCATCAAGGAGAGTTACATACAGTAGCTGCTGGCAACTTCCATTTGCTTGAATTTTCCCTTTAAGGTTAAAACATCTTATTACACACGACTGGACGGAATCACACGTTTCTTTAGCAGCTTGTTGCAGCTCTTCACTGAAGCTATATAATCTTGACACTTAGTGAAATTGAACCATGTTCGGCTGCACGTTGAGTTTTTGGATTCAAACCCAACAGACTGCTCCCCAGTTGGCCACTGGGTGGCTCCACTGGACCACTTTTAAGACAGTCTGCGTCTCATCGCTCTCTCTCTCCGTCTCTTCTCCCCTCCAGCCGTGAGTCTCATCAACAACCTGCTGCAGGTGTCGGTCAGACGGAGGTTCAGTGTGGGCAAAGCGCTGGGACACCCCTGGCTGCAGGTCAGAGACATCACACCTGTTTACAGTCTGATGCTGGCAGGACTGTAAAATGGTTGTGTTGAAGATCTGGTCTCAGAAATGATGTTTATAAAGAGACATTTAGTTTTTGCAGTCATACTTTGAATATTGTGTTCTGAAGCTTATAGAAATAGTCAGAATGCAGTTGTTTGTAATTCGTGTGTGAAGTATAAAGATGAGGATTTTATGTCATAAGATTAATTTTCCTTATAAATAACTTCAGAGTTGTACATGTGACATAAGGTGGTGTCAAGAGGTCTGAACTAACTCATTTACATTAGAAACAAACTTTTGACTCATTTAAACAGGATCTAATGATGCTAAAGTAGGCTAGTTAACCTTGGAGGGATTATTTTTGACACACATGCATCCATTCCACTCCCTCTTCACCCTCCCTCCTGCAGGACTTCCAGCTGTGGTGCGACCTCAGGGAGTTCGAGCAGAGGATGGGCTGCAGGTATCTGACGCACCCGGGGGACGAGGAGCGCTGGATGCCCTACGCCCGGGAGAGAGGCCTGAGCTTCCCGTCCCACCTTTGCTGCGACCCCGACATGTGACCTCGGCTCGGAGCTTAAAGGTCGGACTGTTTGGAGTCTTTACGGCTTAGATTCAACCAAAGAGATGAAAAAAAATCCTGAATTTATCGATTTGCAGTGAAATCCATAGAACAATTATTCCTACTTGTGTGCTAGAGAAAGAAATGCAGGTCATTTTTTGTCTAGTACTAAAGCAATTAAAAAAAACACAAACAACTGTTGTTTAGTAATAGAATTTTCCTTTTTTATTCCAAGTCGTGGCTTTTAAAATTCAACTGTGTGAACGTGAGTGTTTGTGGCATCGGTGGTGATGGACAGAATGGATGGAGGAGGAGAACGGAGCACAGATGAAATAGAAAACGTCGTCATCATGCGCAGGGAGGAGTCGACTCGCACTGATTATGTCAATGGGACCAAAACCCTATTTGCTTCCTCGCTGACATAGGCCTGCTATGGTCCCACGTACAGTATCGATTCTTTTGTCCACAACTTTCCTGATGCCCTGTTGTCCCTCACTGCTCGGCACCTCTCTCTGTCTGTCCCTCCTCCACGACGAGACAAAATTCGGGTTTTTGGATGCGCTGTTAAATTTCGGAGAGAGGTGCGTGGGATCGTTCTCTCTGGCCATAAGTCTTTCCGTCTTCGTTCTTAAGTCCAGCCATGGCCCTGTCTTCGTCTATATTTACCCACAGTGCTTTGCTCTGAGTTGCTCTCTCTGCCTGCTGTCTTCTTCTTAATATTCAGTGCTTCAAAGTTTAAGTGCTTCCATTCACCCTCCGTTTCTTCCTGAGCTTATGGCTTTAAGATCTTCAGGTTTCACAGTGCTGGTGTGTTTAGTTTTCAACAGAGTGAGACTGGCTTCGTAACATTGTAGCACCTGACTGGCTCTGCCCCTCTGCTGACTGGAAACAGGCTCCTAACGATGCCGTTCGGGTTGTTTTGTTGTATGATTTAAGAGTCAGAGACTCACAAAGACAGCGTTTCTAAACTTCAACATAGCATGCATCTGCACAAATACACAACCAACTGACCAACCAGCATTTTTATCACGTTTTCTTCTTTAATTACCCTTCTACAAAAAAAATATGTCATCTGAGAGAGAGGAGGAGAGCAGGAGGCTTTGCTCAAAAGAACTTTTTCCCTCCCTCGTTAGCTCCGTCGGTTTGTCGCCTCCTAAAGGCAGGTATGTTAATATGTATGCTGCTTACATATGTTCAGTGCAATACCCGGCACGTTCCTGGTTTTTAAGGCACTCTGACAGAAACGAGGGACAAGCTGACCAGTCCAAACATAGCGTCTGCGATTTCTGAGCAAAGTCTTCTACTCTCACCCTCTCTGGGCAGTGCTTCTGGGATGGGAGGAGTTGGGGAGAAGGGGGAAGAAAGATTTGAAAGAGGAAAAAATGATAAGAACAAAGAATATAGGAGGACAGTGGAAGGGGTTTGAATCGCTCTCTCCACAGAGGAGGAACAGCGGGAGCTGGGAAGAAGGGATGGGAGGAGGAGAGGAAGAGGAGCGGTTTATAAGTCGCTCTCTCCGTAGAGGGCGCTGGAGAAGGAGATGTAGTCCAGGGCGCCGGAGGGGCAGTCGGCTCCGATGTACCTGGTCATGCGGCTGATGCAGTACTCGGCCTGCTCGGGCGGCAGCTCCCTGCGCAGCTCCTCCACTGTGATGTAATTCTGCAGGACGGAGAAGAGGCAGGCTGTGATTTGTGTCCAAGTGTGACGGCGTTACTGTTAATAATCCAGATTTAAAGGGAAGTTTGGCTCGTTTTTGAACTTTCGGCCTAATTTAGCCTGCTGACTAACTTCAGAGGAGCAGATCAAAGCTGAATGTTAATTGTGCAAAAAAAAAAAAAAAAAAAAAAAAAATCTCTGCTCTGCCCCCTTTTATTCAGCCTCTCTGTCACTTTTACTTTCCCCGTTTGATGCCTTTCTGTATAGAAAAAGACGATTGAAATCCCAGTTACATGTATATGTGGCCAACGTTCTCCTGGGAAAGCACGTTTGTCTGATCCGCTCACAGAACTGGACTTTGTTGTGGTAATGTCAGTTACCACAAAAGTTTTTCTTCTTCTCTGGCTAAAATACGTGTCGTGTAAAACTCCTGTTTCTGGCTCTGGCGGTGACGTTTGGTACCTTTTAGCTGTCGAGCGAACATTCGTGTGCTTACCTTGTCTGAGGCCAGAATCTTGAAGGAGGCCATGACCTGTTCTGCGGTGTCGGTCTCGGCGGTCTCGCGGGTCATGAAGTCGATGAAGGCCTGGAAGGTCACCACGCCTGTGTTGTTGGGGTCCACCAGAGTCATGATGCGAGCAAACTCCACCTCACCCTGTCAGACAGAAAAGATTGTGTGAGTGCATAAGATGAGTTGGTCTTCACATTTTTATGAGTGAACTGAATTAAAGCTCTGATCTCTGAAGCTAATATTGGTTTTAACAAGTTTCACTCAATAGTGGAGCCATTTTCTCCTGATAGTGTTCGTGCTGCACTAACCAGATCGTAACCCATGGAGATGAGGCAGGCACGGAAGTCGTCCGGGTCCATCATGCCATTTCTCTTCTGCGAAGGAAAGACAGTTTTGTTTTAAATATTGAAACAAACAGTTGAGATATAGAGTGACAAGATCCCTGCAGCTCCTACATCCAGGGCCAGGAGAGTTAGAGATTCCTTTTCAAGGTCAGTGAACGCCTCACCCTGTCGAAGTGGTTGAAGGAGGCCCTGAACTCGTTGAGCTGCTCCTGGCTGATGCCCTTGGCGTCGCGGGTCAGGATCTGGTTCTCCACCTCGTTGATGGTTCTGGCGATGGTGGTGAGCAGCTGTTCCCAGCCCACGCGGACGTGCTGCAGAGGCGGAGAAAATAAGCTTTAAACAAAGGAATGAGAGGCGGAGGCTCGGCAGATGGTCGTGGCTGCGGTGAAGTCCACTGTACCTCCATGGTGTAGTTGGTGTGCTTGTTGTCGAAGATGAGGGACTCCTGGCTGAGCTGGTGGTCTCCCTCCAGCTTGTCGATGTTGGATTTGTAGTTGATGATGTTCTGCTCGTACTGCTTCAGGCTGTTCATCTGTTCCTCCAGGGAGCCGGCGATGTCCACAGACACGTGGCTGATCTCCTGCAGGAATGAGAGCGTTTGAGTGAACCAAAGTCCTGAGATGAAGTCTGTGAAAACTTGGTTTCATTTGGTGGATGTTTACATAGATTCAGCTTTATGTAATGTCCGGCTCATTACTTTCTCAACAATGACTGGTCTCTGTGAGCAGGAGCTAAAAGTTAATGACATCCAAGTAACTATAAATTCTCATTACATCATCTGAAGACTGTGTATATTTTACTGTATTGCATTTTTTTTTATTTTGCCTCATGTTTTATTGCCTTTTCATACTCTATTGCTATTATTTCACCACAACAATCAATAAAATGTCAAAAGTTGCCAATATTCTTCAAGCTCCAGTGTCCCAAATTTTGCCTTTATTGTACGTTGGCAGCTGCAGAGGGAGAGTAGTTCAAGTGCAGTTTCCTTTTCTACCTCTGACAGTCTGGTGTAGTGTTGCAGTAGCGCTGTACCTCCATCTTGGTTTGAATCCAGGGTCCGATGATGTTGGCCTGGGCAGCGAACTGGCGCCTCAGTCTCTCGTTGGCCTGCTGTCTGGCCACCTCCTCCTGGAGCATTTGGTCTCTGAGGGGAACAAGGTGCTTCACCTGCGGGTGGATAGATGACATTCACATGTATATGACAGCTCTGTTAGTTAATTAGTGTGATCAACAATGTGCTGCTTTTCTTCCTGCTGCATCGTTACATTTAAACCCATTTCTAACTTTGATATTTTAGCCACAATTTACAGTTAATGGACGCCTGAATATCAGCATCAGACTGAATTTAGTTTTCGCCATAGAGATTTCATGATGTTTGCAAATTATAAATAGTTGTTCCAGTCCAGCTTTAGTTATTTCATGCTTCCCACAGTGCAGTCTTAACACACATCTGACAGATTGTGTTCTGCAGTTATTTCGATTTGGCCTGAGAGCTTGCAGCCAGCAGAACTCAGTGTCACTCTAACCTACATGTACTGAACTATTTCTGACCTGTCGCTCTGTATGCGTTGTACTTATTATTAGCCAGCTGACCAAATGCAGAGCACAGAGTGTGAGTTAGGCTGACATTTCCTGTTTACACAACGTCAAATTACACAAACCAGAAATAGACACGGACTGCTTAGTTTTGTATAAACTATCTACAATAATGTTATCAGTTAATTTCCCGTGTTCCTCCACGATGTTGATTCTTGGGTGTGTTTATTTGACTCACAGTGTCCCACTTAGTGCTGATGTCCTGGGGGGAGAGGGTGGTGTAAGGGTTGACTCCGGAGAGCTTGATGCCGTAGGTCTGGGCGATCTTCAGGATCTCGTTGTGGATGCCCATGGTGGCCATGCGCTCCTTGTCGGCTTCGGGCAGAGTGGCCTTGAACTGGTCGTGAGCGGTGATCAGACTCTAAAGGAGAACACAGCGTTAGAGTTTTAATGAGATTAGCTTGAGATGTTTGGTGACCAGCATTTATGGAATTTAATTTTGGTGACCCAAAACTTCCCCAATACATTTTATTTGTGTTTCTTTCTTTTGAAAACACAGAAAAGTCTGTCTGGTCAGCTGACTGACCTCCTAAGTCTTATGCTGCTTATGCTTTCCTCTTTATTACAGACTGAGAGATTCCTATCTCCTACATACAGGTTTGAGTAGAGAACTGTGTTTCCTTAGCCTATTTTTTTTCTTTCCAGGACACAATTCACATTTATTCAGGCAAACTGTCAATTCGGAGAAAAGTGGGAGATTATATGGATTTATGCAGCATGCAAGTGTTGTTCAACAACAAAAATCTATGTTTTGCAGTGCAGATTGTGATGACTATACCATTGATTTGTATTAATGTGTAGAAGGGCAATAAAATGAAGACAAACATACTGAAACAACATTAAATATATATCGAGTCTGTGGTGTCTTGCATGCGTGACGCTGGCTGTACCTGGATCTCCTCAATGCTGTGGACAATGAACATGTCCTGCAGGTCCTCCATGGCTCCGTCCATCCAGTTGTTGAAGGGCGCCGCCCTCTTGGCAAACTCCAGGTACAGCTGGTCAATAGTCTCCCACAGCTTCTCCACACGCTACAGATGCAAAGAGAGTTTGAACTCATGATATATGAAGAACCCATTTTCTACAGTAACCTGAACTACCACACTGCCATAAGGCTTTTAAAGGGTTTCACCTCCAGTGCGTCCCTCCTCTTCTGGGTGAGGGTACCCAGGTTGTCCCACTGGTCGCAGATGCCCTGGCAGCGGGCGTTCACTGTGGCAGCATCGTGATAGTCCAGCTCACTGGTAATACAAAAGTGAAATTGTCAAAGTTGAGGAAATTTACTGCTGGTTTACAAACAAAATTCCTTCTGTGTCACTGTATGAAGACGCAGATCAGCTGCTGCCGTTTAAAGTTATACTCAGGTTCTTCTCAAATATCTGGAACCTACATTAGAATATTAAATGCCATTGATTTTTTTTAATTTTGTATTTTGAGGGGTCATCGCAGAACATTTTGCTTTCGAGTATTTAATATCTCCTTTTGAAGTACTGAATGATAAATTATGGGTGGCAAGCATACATATTCAGCTCATATTAGACCGTATATAGCATCAAAGAGATCATCTCAAAACTATCTGTGGGGGGAAAAAGGCCCTGAGGAGTGGTGAGGAATAAGGAAATAGTGAGATCAGAGGTTTCTGCTCTTTCATGAACCATCCTTTCATCTTTTTATTCCTCTCATTGAAATGCTTTCCACTCATCTGTTGCGTCTTTTGTTCTTCACTGCACTCACACCCTCGTCAGCTCTCAACATGTCACGGCCATTAGGAGTCGTAAAAGACTTCAGTCCCTCTCTTTCTCCTCTTCTGTCCCTCCTGCAGTTTCCAAATAAGACCCTTAATCTAACATAATCTCTAATCTTATTCCTCATTCCCTGCGATTTCTCCTTACCACCCTTTTCCCACACCTCTTCCAAGCCTCTCTTTCTCACTTACTTAAGCTCCTGAGCGATGGCAGCGATCTGTTCCACTCTGTCCTGGTGAGCGGCAAGGTCGCTCTCGAACGCCTCGTGCTTCCTCATCAGGGCTCTGATCTCCATCAGAGAGGCTGACTCGTAGTCCTTCTGGGACAGCAGATCCTCCTTACCTGAAACACAAACATGGTTTGACCTGCAGTGGAAACGTTTCACACCTAATCTTCAGTCTGTCCTCCGATCTTTTGTCTGCCTCACTCACTATAGCATTTCATTATTCCCATAAACTACTACAGATAGTTAGCAGTTAGTATAGCTTCATATGTATATAAGTATATGTACAGTACCTGTCTATATTGTTTTGTTATTTTATTCTGATTTAAATATTTGGATATATGTTCTAGGTGTGCATAGCGTTAAGAGGCTACATCTTAATTTCACTGTGCAACCCTGCAAAAACATAAAAGCACCTTCACCAACTGAGCCACCAGAACATCCTTACAAATCAATGCCCATCACCATCTCATCTTAATTTGGAGTTTTCTTAGCCCCCCAAAGCCAATTTATTATGTTTCATCCCTTATTCTTATCCCTTATTAACACTTTGAAGGTCACAGTGGACAAACACAAAGTAGCTCTTGCTTGCACTTCTCACGTTCCGCTCCCTCCGGCTTCAACCTGCACGGGGAAACGATCCCGGTGTGCCGGAAATTCCGTTATCACACCTTTCTGCTGTCCCTACCTCCGGTCCAGGCCTCGTGCATGGCGCACTTCTGCTTGAACTTCTCAGCCAGGTGATCGAGTCTCTCCAGGCGGCGGATCTCGGTCAGCAGCCACTCCTCATAGCCTTTCTCCACCTGCTCCAGACCCTTCCAGGCGTTGGCAATATCCTGAAGGAGAGAGAACAAGAGTTTTATTGACACTTGTTAGAGGGAGCTGAGTGTTCAGAATGTGAGTAATAAATTGTATGCCTTGAGAACATTTTAATATCTATGTAAATTTCTCAGAAATTTGAAATTAGCTCTCCACTATTTGAAAATGAGGTGCAGCGTCTATTTGCATTTCAAACTCAGCTCTCATGTCTGCAAAACGTTTTGTGCTCCTCAAGTTTTTCTTACTTTCGGCTGATACTTTTTTCATTATACACTGCTGTTGTTCGGTGAGGACTTTGTGTCTGTAGTTGAGGTTGTGGTCTTATTGTTGTCGGATCACAAAGCAGGAGGGCTTGAAAGGATTTTACAAGCTTTAGGGCATATAAAACACCACGGGGGGGGGGGAGAGTAATCCTCCAACTGATGCTAAAGCCTGAAAATCTACAATTATGCTGTGCAGCAAAGATGATATACTAAGCTAAAAATCCGTCCTGCTCACCGACACCATCTTGCCCTCGGAGGGCATGAAGGCGGGCCTGTTGCTGAGTCTCAGCTTGGTCTGCAGGGTGTTGAAGTTGATCTCCAGCTGGCATTTCTCCTGCACGCGGGGCGGCTTGTGGATGCGGCGGTAGTCGCGGAAATCCTCCAGCTTCTGCTGCATGGCGCGCATGGTCTGCTCCGCCGCGCGGTTCTCCAGCCAGGGGATGGTGCGGCGGATCCACTCCAGCAGCTGCGGAAAGAAGGCAAATGTGAGGATTCATTCTTGCCTGTAATAATTTTATATCCTGGATGTGATTTGTTTTTTATCACCTTACTGTCTTTGCCATGTGTGTGAATTGCCTTGTTAAGGAAAAGTGCTTTACAAGTAAACCTGCCTTTTATTCAATGTTATATATTTGCAGTATTCTTCTGCATTGTCATTATTTCTGTGTACTGTATAAATATATATTATTCTCAGCCACGCTGTGACTGCTAACACTTTCACTTTTACCACACTGTTGAGTCACGTGCATCGACTTTAGAGCCGTGTCGTGTAAAGTCTGTCGGAGGATCGTGAAGTAAAGCCGGTTTAAACACTGAAGTGCTGCTGCAGAGCAGGATGTGCAGGACAGACTGAGCGTGGGAGTGTTTGGTTGCAGCGGTTTCTCACCTCGCTGGCCAGCTTCTCGTACTCCTCCATCAGTTTCTCGTTCTCCTGGTTGACGGCCAGCACCTTGCAGATACGGTTGGCAGCTGTCTCAGCCTGAGAGAGGGAGAGCGTAACAATTAATATACATTTACAACCCATTGTATCGCTCATATTTATTCATTAGGACTGCTGATATATCATGTTGATGGCGTTTTACGTACCATCTGCTCTAATCAATTAAAAAGTGAAAATATGTCCAAAGAGCCAAAAACAGTAAATAAGATATGATCAGACCTGCTCAGCGCCAGCGAAGGCGTGGTAGAAGCAGGACACATAGGTCATGATGGCCTTCTCATCAGGTTTGGGTGTGTTCACAATATCTGAGGGTGGAAAACATGAAATAATAAAATATTCTGAACAGCTTTTAAGTGGCCGTCTCTCGTGATGTGCCAGTTATTGTGTCACCTTAATGTTTTGCAGCTTTGTTTGGTTGGATCTTAATCTTGATGTTTTATACAAAAGAAAATGATGATCTATTTATTTATACGTAAACTTTCAACTTATACTTTAAATTGTTCCTCATTTCAAAATAAAATGACACACACGCACACAAAATGACTGCCAGCATAAAGTAAAGAACATTATGATTTAAGTTTGTATCTATGAATCATTTTATTCATGAGCTATTTTCCCTACAAAAAAAAAAAACAAAAACATATTTCTGGAGGTCAGAGCCATCAGTAACAGATGCTTTTATTCATGTTTTAATGCAGGTGGTTCAGAAGGATCTCTCGTCCTTGTACTATCTGCCAACATGTACTGTTATCTGTTATCGGCGTGTCGGCGCAGACAACACAGTTTCCTGCCTGTCACTTTGACTGTTTCAGGATTTTGATTCACAGTTTCACCTTCAGCGTCAAGCATCTTGGGGATGTCCAGGAACTTCTCAGCCACCTCGAAGGCAGTGTTCAGGTTACCAACGGGGTCATCCTACGGGGAGAAACAATTACTGTAAGACGCACATGTAGGGCCTCACTGGATTTGTCAGGAAACCACAAAGGAGATAAAAATCAGCCAGTGTTGTGATCCACACTGAGTGAAGGGCAACAGAAACTGCATATAAACACATTAAATCAATTCTAGAAAGCAATGTTGGCTTTGGCAAGCACACAAGTGTGTGGATCTCTTTTGTTTCCGCTGCTTTTGATCAAGCACCTGTTAAAAAGTTTTTGGATGGAGGATCTTTACGCTCTCATCTTTGCCATCTGACCACTGTGAAAGAGAACTCAGCTCCGCGGGAAACATGACTTTTTCATCTATTTTTGAAATATTCACTACAAAATGTCAGCTATGATCCAAAAAGAAGTGATGCTGACTTCTACTTTTCAAATCCCACACTGATATATTACTCATTAGTACTGCAAATGTGAGCCACTGGCTTGCATATCAGGCTCTGAATTTGGACATGTAGGATCCCAAAACTTTTGGATCACATCTACAAAAGCTTTCACTTTACAAAACTATGTTTGCACTGGCTGATCACACACTAGACACACTGTATTTCAACAGATTGTCACTTTAAATGCAAAGAAGGCGAGTATTGAAGTCAAAGAGTATCACTCATCATAACTCAGAATGAAGCGGGAAAAAAAGGAAAAAACAGGAAGGAAGGAAGGACAGGGCACCTTTCTCAGTTTGGAGTAGTCAATGAGGTCAGGTCTGTGTCTGTGGATGAGGGCGCACAGAGCCAGGCCATCCTTCCAACTGAGCCACGAGAAGAGGAGTGAAAAGTGGGAGAAACGCCAGAGAGGAAGGTGGGAAGAGTCATCAGACAAAGGAGGGTGAGGAGGGAAAAAGAGGACATAAAGGTAGGTCACGAAACGGGGAGGAAGGATGTAAGGGCAGGGAGAGGATGATGTCAAATGGGAACACAAAGATTTGGAAAAGAGAGGAACATGGTAAAACATTAAATGTAAGAAAAAGATGGCTGCAGTTCCCTGTTAATGCCACAGTTTGGCGTCGTACACCCACCTGATGTGGAAGTTCTGCACGTTGACGTTCCTGTAGGGGGCAGTCTTCCTCTGGCACCACAGCAGCAGACCCTCCTTAGCAGAGGTCTCTGGAAGAAGTAAGAGAAGGGGGGCTGTGAGCACTGCAGCCTTAATAAAATAATTTATTATTATTAAAAAAGGAAGAGAATACAGGATCTTTTCAGAAAAGAGGAGGACTGAAAGGTGAAAAGGGGATAAATCATGTAAAGAAACCCCAGGAGATGAGCTGTATGGTAAGGTCAAGATCTGGTATCTTAAAACTAAATCGTAAACTTTACTTTTAAAGTCAATCTAGCGCAGTTGGTGGATGAAAGATAACGTTTCCAGCTCTACTGGAGAAAAGAGCCATTATGAGAGGCTAGATGGAGGTTGATGGCAAAGAAAGTCAAGCTATATGACAGCAGAAGATATTGAAGAGCCGCAGCAATAAAAGGAGACTTAAAGAAGATGGCTTGCGGGTGAGGGTCAGAGGTGTGAGGAAGGACAGGTCTGAGTCTTTACAAACAAGATTTTATTGTGAGTTGATCTCCCCGACAACGTGGAGGCTTAATGAAATGACATGAGGTGCAGGTGAAGTTCAGGGAATTTTGTTAGAAGGACTCATCACAGAACATGATTGACGACAGCAAGTATGCCACAAATCACACAGTGCAGTAAATACAGAGAGGATGCTTGCTGATCCTGACTCTGTTCACACACTCTGTGCTGAGTGAAACACTACATGTAAATAAGCAACGTGTGGATAATTTTAATGTGTTTCTGTACACAGAGTGTTCTGTGATGTTTGCGCTTTTCATCCCCTCAAGTGTGAAATTTCTTCATTTTCACATCAAGAGACGAAGTATTCAATGTGACTTTTGTATGAGCATCATGTGATCAGCTGATTTTGTTCCACTTATTAGTGTTTGAGACTGTGACGCAGCAAAGACTCATTTAAACCTGGGTCTGTATGTTGTGCTTGCATGACAGACACGGTGATGATCGCATCAACAGGTGTCATAAATTCTCTCATATAGTAATGAAAATGTTATATAGTAAAATAGTGCTCATATTAATGTGAAATCTTAATATTTAAAGGAATAGCTTGAAGAGCAACACATTTCTCATATCTGTGTGATAAATATAACATTATAATCAGCTGTCGATTAGTTTAGCTTAGCACAATGGCTGGAGACGGGGGAAAAACTAGCCTGGCTCCTCCCAAACTAACAAAATCCAGCACCTCTAAAGCTCCCTAACTAATAAATGACATCTTGTTTAAGTGTAGAAATGACAATTTACGTGTTTTTTTTAACATTATTAAAAAAATTATCTAAACAAGCACACACACACCTTCCACAGAGATGTCCTGGATGGCGAAGCGCAGGATGATGGTCCAGATCATACCAAGAGTCATCTTCACGTTACCGTCGACAATTTCTGTTAAAGAAATAAACACACACGTATAAACACATGATGGCAGCAGACATGCTGTAAAAGATTAAAAGCAGGTCTGTCAGTCATGACTCCTCTGTAAAGGTTCTACGTTCTGTCTCTGTGCGCCTTTTGAAGATGTTGTTATTGAGACAAAGTGAATTCCACGCGGCCCGGAGGCTCAAAAGGGATCGTGCAATTAGAGCGAGGAAAATCAAAATCACAGAAAAACACACTGACTGCTTCTGAGGCGCGAGCGAACTTCTCAGTCTGAGCAGTTTTCACCCTGCTGAGCGTTTAATCAGTTTAACCTCAGAGAGTCGAGCAGATGAGTTACCTTTATTCTTGCTTTTCCCCTTTAACTATTTGTTTTTATCTCTTCAGCTCTCAAACTACAGTCTGTTTCTTCTGTCACATCTAATTTGTCATTATTTCCCTGCAGTTCTCTTTAATCTTATTTAGTAATAAAAGCTTTAAGTGGTAACATTAATACCACCAGATTTTTTTTATCGTTTGAATTATGTATCAAATCTCAATCAACAAAAAGGCACAAAAGGTGCATTTATACAGTTTTGAACATACAGAATATGGTAACTTTACTAAAGAGTAAATTAAAATATTTCAGCATAAATGAAAACACTTGTGTACTGCAGCTAATTCCTCGGTTTTGTTGCCAGTTGGGTGATCTGTAGTTTACTTTCCTGTCACTGCCAACTCATCTGAATTCTCCTGACGCTGTGAACTTCACCAGCCATCTGGCGCTCAGAAACAGGTCCAAGAAATGCAAATAATACGCGACCTTGGCATATTAATTAAAAGAGACGGAAATAGGTAGCAGAGGGCGGGAAATAATACAAGTGGAAGTTGTTGACTCTCACCCTCAGCACCAATAGACACCAGTTTGACCCCCTTGCTGCAGATGAAGTCCAGGGCTTTGTTCACGTTGGCGATCTTGTGGAAACGCATCTTGCCTTTGTCGGGTTTGGGCAGCCTCTCACCTGAAAGACAAGGGTTAGAATTTACTTGGGCTGAAACAAGTATCAGATGAGCCAACTGCTCTGATAATAGATGAATTGCTTAAATTAATCTCCAAGCAAAAATGTCAAATATTTTCTATTCTTCACAATTGCATTCTCATCAGGGTTCATAAAACAACGTGGATAATATTTATGTTGTTTTGGCTCACTCATCAGTCCTATGGGTGACACAACAGTCAGTTGATGTAGTAATTTGAATGTATTTTCACTTCCAAACACTTTTTTCGGTAATTGGAATATAACTGACTTTGTATCACCTGTGTTGCTTAGAGGTGTTACTCTATTGCTGTATATCTATATTATGCTAATGAGTAAAATGTCTTATTAAGTTATATCTAAAATGATCATTTAAGTGCCTCTTATCTACAAATAAAGGACCAAAAGGGAGCTACAGTAGCAAAATAAATCTTGAAAAGTCTCCAAACTGCATTATATCATGGATGGATACAGCATATCATCCACAATTACCCAGCAAGTGAGCAACAAATGTGTGTGTGTGTGTCCTCCGGTGTGAGATCCACCTGATATGACCTCCAGCAGCAGCATGAGTTTGAGGCCATTTCTGAAATCCTCTTCAATGTTCTCGATCTGTGTCCCGGCCTTCCTCAAATGGGAGTTACACCAAGCTGTGAAGGTCTGAGAGAGGGAGAACAGAGGAGGTTACACATCTGTCCCCTGTATGACAAACGCTTTCACAGACACTGACAGCGAGCACAACAACTACACAGACGTACACACACACACAGCTTGATGTTTCTCTTCTGAGAGCAGGGTCAAAACTGCTTAGCAAGGCCTGAACTGTCCACTTTAGTTTGTGACCTTGTTATTACTGTGGCTGCTGACGGTGAGAGCGCACACAAACACTCTGAGACACTGATGTCAGTCTGACGGCCACAGTTGACTCAACAGTCCTGAAACAAGTTGAAACTTCTGGTTTGTATTATTATTTAGTAAGAAAATCACTGTATGCCTAAGGGAATCACTAGATGAATATAAATACAAGGCAACATCGCCAATGTCAAACGTATTTATTTATCAATGAGAGTTAATGTACCACAAAACGGAGTGGAAATCTGGTGTGGTAATCAATCAGAAAAATAAATACTGATTTAACAGTAATAAACTGAATAAACTTTGGATGTAGCCCTTCTGGGAGTTTTTCATTGAGTTTGTGGGTGGTGCTAATAAGAGGCTAAGCTGCCCCAAAATTCTCATGAAAATATTATGCTGAAGCTTTTTGGAGATCACTTGCTGATTATTATTTGCATGCAACAGCTACAAGTTCGTAGGCTATCAGTAGGAGGCAGTTATAGCCCCGTCGCCCATCTCTCTCCCCGTCTCCCGAGGCTGACCCCGGTTATAACACACTCAGCATCACAGGTGTATCGCCTCGAGCCACCAGCTTACTTCTGCAGCTGAAAAAATACACGCAAGCAGCACTGCTGACCTTGAAATTTGCATCTGATTGGTATTTTGGTGCCGAACGGAGAGCGCATGGTGCGCAGGGGGATAGTGAGGCACAAACAGGTGGGGGGTTCATTCAAATGTTAGAATGTAACCAGTAAATAAAGGATTTTAATCAAACACTAACCAGTCAGTAGGTATTTTTAAATCAGCACCAAAAATACATTTTAATGTGGTTAAAGCAGGAATGCCTGCATTCATGCCATAAATTAATGTGAGCGATTCTTCCAGCATCTTCTGCTGAAGAGCTTCTTCCTACAGTTCAGTAAATCCCTGTAGCCATATGAACACAGCAGGACAGATATGTGAATAAATGTGTAGCCTCTGATTTGAGAGCTGCCAGGTCAGAGCACACAGGCTTCCACTGTAATAACATTCAAATGGCTGCGACAGAATAACCAAACAAACCTCTACACGCATCAGTCTGGTTGGTTATAACTCAGCATACTGCCTGTTTATGCAGAAGATGTTGGATCACTGGGGTTCATTGATCCTGTGTATCATGACCACCTTTCCAAACTATTTTATCATTATTTAGTCCTATTGCTGTTGTACTAATTAACTGTTCAGGTCATTAAAGTGTAGCGTAATCAGTCTATTATAGTTACAAACATTAAGCCAGGAAGGTACCTACAATAAAGTCCTATATTTTGTCCAAATTCTGTGTTGCGTCAAGCATTTTGCAACAGTAGGTGCTTTGTCTTTCAAAAGCCAAATCTCTCATTTTAGAACCCAAACTGCTCATTAGGTGACACTGCTGTGTATAATGGGCCGAATACAGACAGTGATGTAAATGGCTCTCAGCTGCTGAGTGCTTGCTTTTGGTCTGTCTGGAAAATCGCCTAATGGCACTGGATGTTCACGTCAGGGACAATTCAATTGGCTCCATCAGGCCATTCAATCAATCGCTGAATGGTATTTTGAGAGGCTTTCATGGTGTTTAGCTTCAAATGTGAATATGGGATGTGTGTGTTCAGATCCACGAGCGAGTGTGTGTGTTCAGGCTGCTACTGTGGAGCCAAAACTTTGACAGGGTTTGGAGGTTGTGTGGGTGTAGAAGCAGAATAAGTACATGAGCTGAATAACTAACTACAGATGATGGCGTGGGCAGAGTGAGGAGAGAAAGACTG
The DNA here is from genome assembly GCF_017976325.1 of Chelmon rostratus. Lineage (NCBI taxonomy): Eukaryota > Metazoa > Chordata > Actinopteri > Chaetodontiformes > Chaetodontidae > Chelmon > Chelmon rostratus. Next base: position 13,668,360 of record NC_055680.1, on the reverse strand, counting down.
AGCAGAGACTGAGAGAGTGAGAGAGATGTATAAATTAGCAATGAAACAGGGTTTCTGCTCAGCAGGTGAGAGCATAAATTTTCCATTTCGGCAGAGCACATTAAACAATCTCGAAATCAAAATGTACATGTCCTTGTACAGTACGTGGGTGTGAGCTGATACCCATGTGTGCTTCCATGTCTATCGCTGTGCACTCGAGCGTGAGCGTACATCTACACGGGTGGACAGAGAAGCAAAGCAGCACATACAGACAGAGAAGAGATGGTGACAGAGAGGGAAGAAAAAGAAACCGGTGTTTCGGACTGAGAGAAACCACACGAGTGACTCAGCGTGCACAGTGTAGAGAGACACTTCACGTCTCCATATGCACGGAAAGCTGAAATCATTATTTGATCCGCTGATCGGAAGAAAATTGATAGACCCCAAATATGACACTATTCCACCTTCTAAAGGCTGATTTTCTGCTTTTCTCTGTCACCGTTGGACAAAACAAACAAATTAAAGATGACATATACATTTTTTTAACACTCAATTAGCTGCAGTAAGAGAGCACCACATGGTATACTGGAAGACAAATGATGAGGTCAAACATTAAATATACTGTCTTTGTACTGTTTTCAATTGAGTATATGTCAAAAAGGATTAGCAAATTATCACATTCTGTTTATGTCTTATGCAGCATCCCAACTTTTTTGGAATCAGGGTTGTACAGTAGAATTTTAATGTACTTGTACTCTGCTATAGTATTAGCATTTTATGCTATTTTATACAATTACTCCACTACATTCTAGAGAGGAATATTGTGCTTAATATCCTACTACATTTATCTGACACCAGTGCTTACTTTGCACAGGAGTATTTTATACAGACACATGATCATCTTATAAAGTGTCTTATTTTAGATTAAACTATGTAATGTGTATAAACCAGTAACAAGTAAGTCCATTTCAAGCAGCCATAATGTCAAAATAACTATTCTATATAAAGGCAATTACATATAAAAATAAAATATAATTAGATATACAGATGAATTCTAAAAAAATAAAAGAAAATGCTAAAAGTACATTTTGTTACTCAGCTATAGCAACACTCGCAAATGCTTATTATAGTATTTTTATATGATAGTATTGGTACTTCAGTGGGATCTGAACATTCATTTTCAGGTAGCAGAAACATGGTAATTCACATTTTCTTTCGCAAACTTTGCACATCAATTGGACACAAAAGTACACTGTCCACCAGGGGCACATTAGTCGATTCAAACAGAATTTCAGAATTTGAAGCCGAAGACAAACAGAAAGAGAGAGGCAGCGAAGTGGAGAAGTGAAAGGGGTGACAGGAATGCCCAGGCCCTGGTGTAATTTGATGTAAGGGTCTGGAGAGGAGAAGAGGCCGCCTGTCCAACCAGCCGGGGTCCCAGCAGGTGCTTGTCTCCTTTGCCATGCATGACCAAATTTAGACAGGCTCCTAATCCAGCACACGCGGGCCACCAGGCCAAGCCGGAGAGGACACGAGAAGGTGTGTGAAGGAGGAGGTAGAGAGCCGAAGGAGCAGGGAGGAGGGGGAGGCTGGGGGCTAAATTAGGTAGAAGAGGAGGAGAAAAGACTGAGAAGCGGAGGGAGGGTGGAGGAGGGCTAAATCGGGTTGCTATGGGACACCATCGGACAGCTGAGAAGGCAGGATTCCTGAGGTGAACTGTAAGTGGGTCCAAGACGGAGAGAAAGGAGGAGGAGGAGGAAAAAAAGAGGAGGAAGGAATGGATTGAAGAATACGACAGTGGATAAAATAATCACTCGAGAAAGTGTGGTTAAGATGAGAGGGGTGAAACCTCGGCAACATCAAAGGACAGCTGTTAGAAACTATACTGGCGGTAACTGGAATCAACGATTCAATTAACCTAATAATAATTGACATAATGCAGAATTAATTAAATCCAAAGTGCTTAGTGGAGCACCACGGGATAAAAAAAACAATTACCTGCCATATGTGCGATGGCTAAATCTATTAATTCCATTCCCCTGCATGTAATGCTCTATTATCTCATCCCTTGGGTTTGTTTTAATGCCTGTGGTTGTCTACAGAGCTCGCCGGCATGAAGTCACCCTCCATCCTGGCATCACCCCCCTCTCTGCTCTCCTCTCCTCTCTCCTCTGTCCCTCCACACCTGTCGGTCTGGCCCGGCTCAGCTCGGCCGGGGCCTTTTTACAGGTCCTTCTTGTAAAATGAGGTCACGGTAGTCCAGCTGAATGCCTGTCATAACTACACCACCCCCAAGGGGAATCAGGGCTGCTGACCCTCAATACAGCTGACACGAACATACACACATGTTCCTACATGCACACACATCCCTCTTCCCATTTGTACAGGCTCGGAGCTCTTAATAATGGCAGCCAGCTCGGCTGTCCATCAAAGAGCTGATGCAACCACAGCGCTGCCTGGAGTTACCGCTGCTGGCCTCAGAGGGGCAGCAATGAGCAAGATACGTTTTCTTAACAGACCTGTTCAATATCTGCACTTCATATTTATATGGAAAATAGTAATATTGTGTGTTAGATATAACTTGCTGTAGGGTCCCCAAAATGTTGGCAGGGTTGGGAGCAAAATTCTACTTTGAGCCATTTCCTCATCATTTCCTTTCATCATATCATGGTTAAAAGTGTTTAAAATGCTGAAAATTTCTGTATAAATAAAGAAAAGTTCCCCATAAATTAATTCAGTTCTTGCACTTCTGGGGGGAATTCGAGGATGCTACGATATGATAGCTAAAGGAGATGAATAAATAAAAACTGATTAGCAAGTAATGATGGCAAAAAGTTCACATATAAAAAAAGAAAAACAAAAGAGGACTGACTGGACAAACTTGATGGAGCAAATTACCTGGGACTAATGTTTTCAATGTCCTGTATCTTTTTCTTCTCGTTTGTTCTTAACAAGTATCTGGACAAATTCCACTAACCCAAAAGCTGTGGGTTTGGAATCATGATTATGTACTTTGATGATTTGGGTAAAAATAAAGACAAAACAAAATGTAACTTTAAATGAACATGTAGTCAAAAACAAACTACAATCAACGGCATAAACATTTGACGTTATTTTTTCTGAATAAACCAAATCATCTGATTTGGTTTGTCTTTCATGATGAAATCATGACTACATTCCTGGTCGGATGGTTGCTGCGTGGGATTATAAAGTGTTTACCTGTGACATAACTCTCACCACACTGTCCAGACACAAAATGGCCTTGTGCGATTGACCATCATCCTGACTTGCTGCTATGTCAAAGGTATGTACCTCCTGCCCTCTGTGGTGCTAGTCCAACACATTACATACACTCACTTCAGCTGACCTGATTATTAGCCCTGAGTGAGTGTTACTCCTGCTACGTCAAGGTGCTGTTTACACTTACAGAGCTCAATTTCTCTGTCTCAGCCCATCCTTGACCCAGTAATAAAACATCAGACTTTACACTTCTGGATATTTGCATGAATCTGCAGGGCAGCCTTAATTTACACCTAACCTCTTTGCAATTTTCCCTCACTGGTGGCTAGACTTTTGCTTTGAGAAGTGTGCTGATTTAATTACCGAAGTCCTCAGTAGCTGATTTCCCTAATTAGCACCTTCAATCAGGGATGGTTGATTTAATTATGGAAATATGCTGGTGTAGTGTTTATCTGGAATGTCTGCACGTATTCCCATCTCGTATAGCTTTATGCTCTAGTGTTTCAAGAGTTGGTGCATTTTTTACCTGTGGACACAAAACTACTACATAGGGCCAGAAAACAATAAGCAGAGCATAAAACGGCACATGGGGCACATGCTCAGATAAAAAAAAATCTACAGTCACTCTTTTTATGAAACGTTTATCGTCCTAGTTAAGTATCTTAGGGAATCATCCTGTGCGCCCATGATGGACTGAGACAGGGCACTTTTACTGCAGCTTTAAACATTAAGCCCATAACCCCATTCTTTCAAGTGTAGTTAGTCTTAATAAAAGTCCTTTTGTAGTACTTAAGATACACACAGAGGTATTCTATTTCATTCTCTTCGGTTCTGTTGCTGTTTTGATTTGTCCTTTTTGGATTTGATCCCATAAACTCATTCATTTAAGCCAATTTAGTTTAACAATCTAAGAAATGTTATTTAATATATATATTAAGTAACAATAACACATTGTATATCTACATGTACTACACGTGTGTGTGAGTGGTGTTTACCTAAAAGGGTTGAGGTTAACATACAGTCAGTATAAATACAATATGTGCAGTGTAAAAATAGCCTGCCTAAAAGGTTGACACCGTTGACTCCTTTCACACCTGTCCATGACAGCTACCTTTGTCAAACACTTCTGTTCAGAAGTCATGTCTTGGACTCTTACAAACACACACACACAGGCTACAGAAACAAACCTCAGCCAACTCACATGCACTCACAGTGTACACAATAATAGCAGCACATAAAGGCAATGTGCTCTTTTGTTTAAAGGTCACTAATGGTGACTCAGTATGTTTATGATGCATGAGGACACACACAATTTAACTTTGAGCAAATAAAATATCAAATACATAAATACACACACAGTACACTGTTTTCAAAAGGTAGATCTAGAAATTGTGATAATGATGAAGCTGTTTATAATTAATATTCAGCCACATATCAAAAATACTGCAGTGAGTAGAAAAGATGCATATGAAACTATAAACCTACTTTCAACACACATTTTTGACACAAATCTCCCACCTAGTCTACGTTACAGCCTTCAGCCAAAACATGAAGCCACATTGTGATAAAAGCTCCATAATTCTGGACCACCGCCACTTCAGTCCACCTGTCTGACAATAATAAGTGCATGCACAGAGAAGGAAATGTGCACCCTTCCCCCACAGTGAAAGAGACTGAAGCTCCCACTGTCAACAAACCACAGGTCAGGAGTTATTGAAAAGGCAGAGACAAAACACAAAGAGCTCTATCTCCTCTCTACTGTAATGCCTGCTCATCTTTTTTAGGCAGAAGGAATCAATTTCATTTAAAAATGAGATACCCAAATCCTAAATGAACGTGTGTGAAAAATGTTTACACGAGTCTTTTGCACCACTACAATTTGTTTTTAATGATTCTAAAAGTTAGCAAGACATAGGTCAAACTGTGAATAATACAAGATTCAAGACACACGAACACAGACCTCAGGTATGTTTTTTCTTTTGACACTTCATATATAATGCTCAAACTCTTTGTGTCATTTACAGTTGGCTAAGATACAACCACTCTGAAAGTCTTGGCACTATGAACTAACAAACAACGCAAGAAACGTAACAGGTTGTGTTCATTTGTCAGCACAAAACAGAGTGTAGGAAAAGAGCAGAATTTGCTCATCTGTCAGGGCTGTTGGAGTGTAACTGCTCAAATGCTGAGGTCTTCTCTTCAACTGAGCTCCTCACATCAGTAACAACTCAAATATATCAAAGTCAAACACATAAAAAGCTAAATCTAACAGCGATCAGTCTGAGGCTTCCACAAAAAGCGTGTGCCAGCAATATTCAAACATATATTCCAAGAACGGCTTATATTAGAAAAAAAAAAACACTTTCAAGAACTGCTGACATGATGACATTTTTCTGGATTTGCACACAACATAACTGCGTGGAAAACTGTGACAGCACTTACGTAAGTCCTCAACCATAACACTTCTGACAGATCGGAGCGGCCGCCGTAAAGCCATATCAGCTCTGAGTGGACAAACAACACTCCCATCAACACTTGTCATGTCAGAGCAAGTGTCAGTTAAAAACCAAAAGGAAAACAGTTCCTGTGTATGTGACTTTGTGGATGATTAAAATAGGTAGAAACATAGTGTAGTGCTGAATTTTATACTGCTTGATTTCAACTGGTGACTTTTCTATGCTATCTATGATAAAGCAGTGTCTGTTTTGATACCATACATAAGAAAAGTTGTGAAATTGGCAATTTTTAAACTATAAGTCAGGAACTATTTTACCAGAGAGCAATTAATTAAAATTACTTGACCAGACAATCGATGTCAACTTTCAGTACTTGACAGTTTTTGATACTTTGTACATTTCGACACCAAGAAAGAGGTTTGATACCCTACACACAATCGAATAGATCACTGTTTTATGGGGTTTGTTTTCCTCACTGACTTTATGTCTGACATCACCTTCTTGAGTCGGGGGTCTCATGTGAACAACAATTGCCCTGAATTCCTCCACTGACTTTTAACAGCCGGTAAAGTAACAGGACCACGGGGGAGAGGAGTTACGACAGGTGTAGCAGACATTTAGGAGCCCCACCCCCCCATCCTCTCCCCCCACAACTCCTCTCTTCTTCCCCTTGCGTTCTTTGAATACCCCCCTCCCAAACACACCAGGAGCCCTGAACTTGGGTGCCACAGGGACAATTTGGGAAAATGACACAAGAGCCAAGAGTTGATCCCCCCACCCACCCAAACACACATCTCTAATAGGCCAACCTGAACTCTCCTGCCCCGTGGACTCACCTCTAATCCTCTCACAATGTCTCAATCATTATTACGCACATGGAAAGGAACTGCTGAGAGTAACTTCTGAACACCCTCCTCTTGTACTCTGGGAACAGCTTTGGTGACGTCACATCTTTTGCTGCAGATAATTGTATTGGTCTTCATTATTTTCAAATGGAATGACACATGAACCCAAATCACTAAGAACATATAATAAGGCCAACATGTGTGAAGACTGAAACATTATCGTACAAAAAGGTTAACATTAACACACTGTGGTTTACTATATACAGTTATCAATCAGCCAAGGTCAGGAGGAGGAACCACATGCAAAAACCATGAGCTTCAGCATAGCACAAACCTTAACAGACTCTTTCTATTTGGATTAATTTGAGGTATTATAACCAAACTGAATATCAACAGTCAGGTCAATGGTCATTCAGTTTAGATAATATAGAAAGAAACTTTGCCATATCAAATTAAAACCTTAGTGAAAATCATATTAACAGCAGTATGAAGTTATATTTCTGCACAAATCATTCCCCAACATCAATTTATCACCTTCCTTTCCACCTCTTCTCTATGAAGGATTAACAGGCTAATATCCCAGAGACCCCGCTGACAACAGGGCCACTGCTGGCTTCCAATGCAAGGCCCAGTCCAAACCCGCAGATTTAAATCTGTGTTTAGAGGATAAAAGGCCTAGGACACCTCTTCCAGTCATAGTGTGTATGTGTGTGTGTCTGTGTGAGTGTGTGTCAACCCTGTGCCAGATGCCAGTGAGATACACTGTAGGCACAAGGGATTTTAGCTGGTGAAACAACAGGTGGAGCAGGTGATGAAAGACAACAGTTGTCCAACCTCGACACAGAGAACAAAGCTAATGTTTTAAGTTACGCAAACATGCGAAGGAGTGTCACTGTGCTCCTCGAAATAAGGTTATGACAGAAACAAAACGACTCGTGCCGCTTGGAAACACAGGAACTGTGCCTGACAATCCTGCACCCCATCATCTACAGCCCAGGTACTCCATTTATTTTCTGTCCACAGCTGCATAACAGCAAGGGAAGGGATGGCTAACCTGTTTCAGTCAATCACTTGCTTCAACATAATCATCTGTCTGCTATGTCATATTTAATTGCCTCGGTTCAGTGCAGGGAAACATTGTGTCCTGCTCCGCTCCATTATGCTGCCTTACATTGTGTTCCACTGCCACATGGTTCTAGGTCACTGTGCTACCAGAATGATGATGCCTGCCACAAATACCAGCCAAAACTTAACAATGAGCTCCTCCAGCAGTGTCTCTGTGTGTGTGTGTGTGCAAGTGTTCACTTTCCAGAAGCATCAGAAAGGCTGACAGGAATGGCAGAGCAGAAACACTGTGGCACATCTTTCAGATTTTTGGATTTGGAACAGGAAGGACAGGACAGTACATATATAATTTGGGGCAGATTAATTAAAATTGTCTGGTAGTGTCAATGGATTAGAGAGACTGCAATTGCACATGACATTGTTCAAATGTTTGTGATTCAAGTTTTATGCAAGTTCACTGGCATGCTGTAAAGCAATGGCTAACATGGCTACAGCCATGCTAGCGCCTCTGACAGACACTACATACAAAAGCTATGTAAAACATAAAACAGAATGTGATGATTTGCTTATCCTTTTTGACATAAACTGAATCAAAACAGTACGAAGACAATACATTTAATGTTTTACCTAATCAACTTCATTGATTTTTGAAAATATAGCTTATTACGAAAAGAAATTTCAAAAAAAGTTGGGACAGGAGGCACAAGAGACTGGGAACGCTTTGTAAAATCAGTCAACACAGCTTGTTTGCAAATGATTGCATTTTGTTGTTATAATTAAGTTTTACAGCGTCCCAAAGTTTTTGGAATCAGGGTTGTAGGCATGGGGGTGTTCTGAGCAACAACATGCTGATGTTTAGTAGGTATAATATTTGCCATGTTCACCATCTTACCTTAATGTGCTAGCATGCTAACATTTGCCAATTACCACTAAACACTAAGTACAGCTGAGGTTGTACTTAGTGTTTAGGCTGATGGGAATGTCATTAGTTTTGAAGGTATTGGTCATATACACCAAAGACAAATTGAAATTTTCTACTTGTCGGTGCTACTAGACAAAACGTCCAACATCACTGAAGCTATTCTAGTTCATCTTGAGAAAGGAAAGATTGCCTGTACCTGATTTCATGACAATCAATCCAATACTTACTGAGATATTTCACTTAAAAATAATATATAAAACAAATGGTGGCACTGGATGATGAGTCAAGAGATCACCAAAATCATCAGGATTCATCTTGTGAGCAACATAAACATCAACATTTCATGGCAATCTCTCCAAAGGTTGCTGAGACATTTCAGCCTAGACCAAAGTGGTGGACCACAGACCAACACTGCCATGCCTTGGGCCCTGCTGCGAGCATGCCTAAAATATACCATCTTAATGAAAGAAAATGCAATTAAAACCTATGAAAAACCTAGACCAGTATATTGGCTTCTGTATTTTTTTGGCATACTGTTATATATAAAGGCATGGAAAACTAGACAGCAAGGTGAAAAGTCATTTTTCAAGCCATTATGACTTTAAATTGAACTGAAGATATTATATACAATTGAAAATTGTATATAATAACCCTGATTTTGTGCTTGCTGCACACACACACACACACACAGAGCCTTATGTTTCATTGTTCACTCTACTTGTGCTATCACCTTCTTTCTTGTTACCCCAGTCAACAGTTGAATTGACTGACTGCATGATCGATGGTGGAGAATAAAGGTGAATGTACAGGTTCACGGTTGGCGGCGGCAGCATGCAGAGTCTTTTGTCGTGTAATGAGCTCTGGACTGCGGAGACTGACACGGCAGACATAAATTGGTGTAAGTGGTTGTGGAGGATTTATGGTGGTGCGGCTGGCCTGAGAATGAGGACGGGCTGGGGGTAGGAGGAGGAGGAGGGGGAGGGTTGTGTCTAATTTCAGAAGGCAAGTTCTTTCTCTGAAATAGAGGTAAAATTGTCCACCGAGATCTAGAGTCAGCTCATTCAATCTTAACAGGAACCTTAACCATGGGATACTGCATGTGAAACTAATGTAAGGTTGTCTATACTAACATTGGGTTAGGGTTACCTTCACTACCCCTAACCCAGCTACATTTAGCAGCATTCATTTAGCCAAAACAGCAAGTCACTGTCGACCTTGTGATTCTACCTCTGCCTGAACGAGAGAACCACAAAAAAGGTTATTTGCTGCTCTGGTCAGATGATCCCACAGCTCAGATTTCATTTCGTTATTTGTACATTGTGACACTGAAGTGACACCATGCTGACCACATGTGACTGCTGCTGCCTGCCTCCTGCCTCATTCAGGAAGTCCTGTTCTGACATCCACTGAGAGTGGCTAGCACAAAGCTGTTAACACCTACAGCATGGCTGACACAACAGCTAATAAACATCTTTGACTCTGAATGAAGCAGCCTAGACTACAACAATGTCTTCTGTTCATTAACTGCACAAAATCAACACAGGACAGTGGTACGCTTAAATGCGTCTATTAACTATGCTGCAAAGTACATGAAGTTACGTCTCAAGGTCTACATCTCACTGTGCTACGATTTTGAACTGGAGCTAACAATAATGTGGCAGAATACTTTGCAAATGCAGCTTCTTAAGGCATTATGAAGTACATAATGATACCTTCATGACCTCAGTCCTATTATAGGAGACCCATCATCTCAGCAGACCTCCAACTGATGACTGTAACTTCTGCTACCACCTACCTATAAATATCCATTGCATGCAGCCAGCTTTCAGCCCTAACGTTATGAGTTTACTTTCATAAAAACAGGTTCGCTGTTCGGTTTGTCTCATTATTACAGGAAACTGAACGGCCAACATAAATGTAACATTTCAGCCCGACACCATTAGGACCAGAGGTGACATTTTGTCGGTGTTCGGCTGTGTATCCTCTGTGTGTCATTTGCTGCTGAGGTCACAGACTTGGCATCTTGGCAGCTCTCTGCTTCCTCATAAACACAAGTGTCCATTTTCAACACCAGCACTGACCCTGACGAATAATAACTAAGACTGGGATGGTCGCAGATTCATTTGTTGACAACACAGATTGCTGTATTTTTTTTAGTCGAGTTTAGTTTGCCAGCACAAACGCAAAACTGCAGACATAACTGTAATGCCAGTAACACCGCTGTCAAGCACGCAGTTTTCTCTAACCAATGCAACATCTTATTCTATTTACGGACCCACAGGATTGCTCTGATCAGATCAAGATGGCTGCTCTCACAGCCCATCAATCATCATTTCTACTTTCCCCTGGTGGATTCTGACACCGCAGATCTGTATCGTGTGTCTGCTTTTCGCCATTACAACACTCCGCAAGAACTTTTCTGTCTTCGAACTGAGTCCCAGTCCTCATAACAACTCATCCACGAAACTCACCAGTAACACACTTTCATGCTAATAAAACACCAGTGCATGAAGAATATGTCACACATATGCAGGCACGCATACACACACACACACACACGCATGTACTCCTCAGCCCTTCCTGCGGCCTCCCAGGGCTCCTGCGCCTGCACTAAAGCAGTTTATAGAAGCCTCCCTACATGGACACAGCTTCTGGAATAGAAACTGCTATTTGATCTGACTGCAAGTTCTCTCACCTCTCCACTTACGTTTAACCCTCGTACACCTACTCTCTACATCTTATCACACAACACAGATACAGTGCACAAGTCTAATTATTGCTATTATTTTGACACAATTCAACTGCAATTAACTTTAAAAGTCTGGCAAACTTTGAAATGGTTTTGTTTTTTCAATGTTTAACGAAAAAGACAATGAACTAATGCTAAACACTTGTGAGATTTCATGAAAATTATGAGTCATAATGCAATCATTTCTCACAGATAAAATATGAGTCACATATATTCACACACTAGGGGACAACGAGGACTCCACCCCTGCCCTTTTTGTCTTGGGTTTTAATGTCCTCGTCCATTTTTTTTCTAACTTTTTGCTTCAATCAAACATCTGTACATAAAGAGCTTAATTACTTTGTTTCCTCTCAGCCCAGTGCTCCCTGTAAGTCCTGTCTTTTTTTTTTAACAAATGTTAAAGACTGATATATCCAAACAATAATATAATACATTTCTTGCATGGTGGTCTCATTTTAGCAACTAAAAGAAGTGTCTGTGCGCTGATCTGGTGAGTGAAAATATGCTCAGAGGTCCAGAGATCAGCTCGACTGGATAACTGTTCCTGCACTGGGATCACATGACCCTGACAGAATGAATCATGGGAGGGAATCAAAGACACCTCCCTCTCCAAGCTGCACCTTGGGATTAGGTAGTGTAGGCTGAGCAGTGAGCACAAATCAGTGGAGTATGTCTAATGCGGTGAATTACAAATTCTGCTATATCGTCACTAATGGTGCAAATTTAGACTGAGAGGAGTGAGCGGTGTCTCTCAGCTGTCCCTTTATGAAAGAAAAAAACTTTTCTTTCATCAGTTTACATTAAAATCATGCAGTTTAATTCTGCAAAGAGAAAACTGAGACCTGGACCTGGCAATTCATATGCTACATTATTATGCAACAGTGCATCCCTACTGTAAAGGGAACACATGGCAAATTCATCATCACTGGTAATGTGATTTCAACTGCTGGCTTGACGTGTAACTCAGAACATTTCAAAAACATACCAGGGTTTGCAAATGTCTTGCACTTGGAAGGATTTTAAATTAACAAATCATGTTTAGACAGCTTTTTCTTAATGTGACATTTATTAAAAATGTTCTTCTGGCTACACGTACATTGCCTGTGATGCAAATTACTGTCCACGTATTGTTTTAGTATTGTCTCACTAAACATCAGGTAGTAGGTGAGATCAATAACTCCGTCTGGCTGCTGCACTACTGGGCTGATTTGTTAAAGTACAAAATGAGATTAGACAAGAATACATTCGATTACAAAGCACCCTAAGATCTCTCATCACCCACACAGAGGGACATTACATTAGGCTGAGTGGATAAATATCACATTACTGAATATAACTTTATAACACTTGGATGTGACGATCAGTCTTTTGGACACATCATTCATTTTACACCCTGTGGAAAAGAACAGGAAAAAAGCAGTTGGAAATATCTAAGATTTAATGCAAATCTAATTTAGAAAGTGTAAATAATAAAAAAAAAGGATGGAGAAATCACCAAAGAATCTAAAGTACAGTTTTTACATAATAAGGAAGTATGAATGCTACCGTTAATCCTGGGAATAAATGTTCAGAAATAGGCATTGTGCAAAAATGACCTCTTAATCTTCCCTATGACAGATGTATCAGTCATATTCATTGGCACACTTACTAAATTTACATGACACTTACACATGAGACTGGGGGATAATTTTTTTTTATTTTAGTTTATCTCAGCCTTTGATTCTATTGTGACGCAGCAGTCACTAAAAACATTTTAATTGACTACATTATTACAATTATCACAATATTAATTTGGACAATATCCCCACCTCTCCTTATAAAGTTAAGTGTAAAACCAACATGAGTAGGACAATTGGCATAAAAACTTCCTCAGACAAACCTTAAACCTTAGACATGTGGCTGTGTGTGCATACATATACATATGTATATATATATATATATATATATATATATATATACACACCATGAGGCTAATAGGTCAGCTGAGCCTATAAGGCTGTTGATAACCCTATGTAATGGGTATTTTTAGGTTATTGCTCACATTAGGCAGCCAGTCATTCACTTCGTTAGCAGCTGAACTCTTAAACTATGTGAGACAGAAGATGTCTTTAGTCACAGCGGTGACTTTTTTGGTGTATTGAGTTTTTCTAGTCACTTTAATATTTCAGTGCATCATACATACAGAAAAAGTAGTCAAAGTAAGTTATTTCATAAAGTATTGCACACCAACATACGTATATCAGCTATAGCATAGTACTCCTTTTTCTAATTAATAGCCACGTGTTCAGCCGGTCAGGTGGTGTTGTGAGTTCCGTCCTCTGCAGTGCGAGTTAATCTTTAAACAGCTATTGATCCCCTTCATAAACATCACTACTTTCTGTAGATGTGGTCAAGTAAGATAGAGTATGAGCTCTGTGAGTTGTCAGCAAAGCATCTTGTCAGGCAGACATCAATAAGCTTTCAGAGTTCATGGAAACATCTACATCTACCCTGACTGGCCTATTCGCCTCATCTCTTGAATCGGACTGACAACCAAACTCTTCTTATTTCCAGGATTACAGCTGTTTTGAGGAAAGAATATCACCAAGACAAGATGCAGCCAAATCTCATCACTCTGTCCTTTCGTATCTTATTCCGGCTGACAACATTTGAAAGATGCAATATCTGGCACTATTTTTGCCAACTCCTATCAAATAAAATTCCTGGTCTAAACCAAGCCATGAATCATTTAGCTAGCAATCTAGAAGAGCTACATCATGTTAAATATAAACCAATGTCACGATGTACAGTTCAAACACACATACCCAAGCACACACAATTTCTAATGTCCAGTATCAGATTCGGCATCACTGTGTGTTGACAAACACGTTACTACTGCGTCAAGTGCTGAGCAGCTTTTTCCACTGAAATTTCAAGGATAGAAGACAGAACAGGTGGTGCAAGGATTTCCTTTCATATTCATTACATTACAAAATGATGCACCGGCTATATTTATGGACTGATACCAGCTCCTTAAGCTAGATTTTACATGCCGAGGAGAGCAATGGAGTACGATGACCTACACCCCTGGGAGGTTGAGAGGTGAAGACTAAAGAGAGGGGTTTGCTTGGCTGTGTGACGTTTTCAAGGCCTATTGTATCATCTTACATTCAAAAGATTGACAGGCGCTCAAGACGAAAAAAGGCTCTCATCTAATTGACAAAAAACAGAAAAACAAGGCACAGTGTGCCACAGAAAAGAAAATAGAAGGAGCAAAGGGATATTTCAAGAACGGTAGCAAGAGGAAGCGTTCAACCCGACGAAAGAAAAGACAGAGACAGAAAGAAAGCCAGGGAAGAAGGCAAGGAGGGAGGGAAGTTGGAGCCGAGCAAGTTGAAAAGTATTTTTAGGAAGATGTTTATTTGTAGGTCTGTGAAACTAACCCGGGGTGTATATCTACCAGCCTTGCCATCTCACTCTCTCTGTTACCATCTGTTGAGGTCTCTCAGCCTGTCACTGTGCTCTGGCTCTGCATTTTGCACTGACAGAACAATCTGCAGATACACTACAAAGTACCATGTGAACATGAACATGCCAGTCAAAAATGCCGCTGCTGTGCTGCTCTATGCTGTAATGCAGCACAATAGTGCAGATTAGGTGTAATTAGATTAGATTAGATTAGGGTAGGTTAGTGTAGATTACATTAGATTATCCCAGTGGGGAATTTGTTCTGTGGCTGCAGGAACCTAAAATAGAACACAATAAAGAAAAAAGGATATAAATTGGAATAGCTACATTAATATATCAGCCTACTTTTGGCATCGATAGCTATTAACTTTAAATATATTACCAACAGTCTGATTATTTTTACAGATGACATCAGAGCGACTGAGAGATTGCCATTTTTGATAACCCAAAATTTAAAAAAGGAGAAAATGGCACATAACAAGCAACAGCTAAATTGTATTAAGTAGAGATGGATGAAAAAGTGTGAATGGTATTTAATTGACTTTCCCCCCATTTTGTGCCTCTACTGCCACAAAGGCTAATCATTGCTTTTACATTTGAGATGTTTCCTTGATAATTACTGTATATTGGAGATGTGCAAAGCATGTATTTTAATGTCTTTTGACAACACTTTCAGCTGTTTTTATATCATTTGCACATTTCTGAAAGCCTCTTATGTTCAGCTTGAACAAGAAATATTACTAGTTTCACATTAACATGGATTTCTAACCTGTCTTCCAACTTGTTCAGCTAATGGTGATAACAGGAAGTGACTGAGATTGTTTCTAATCAATATAAACCTGAAGTAATGTTATTATATGTATTCCTTAAAAAAATATTGTTAATGTTGTTAATTGTTAATATTGTTAATTTACAATATAGTATTTTCTTCCAGCTATATAGAGCTTTCAAAAAGTGTTGTCAAACGATCTGATTAACTTGAAGTTATCTTTGCTAGTTCTGTGATTTGGATGCAACATGCAGCTAAGTAATTAGCTAAGCAGTTGCGTCTTAGTTGGGTACTGGGCCCACAATACTACCTCTACTAACCCTAATATCAGAAAGTTTGATACTCAGAAAAAGTTAGAACTCAACAGTGCTTCTCAACCACATTTAAGTATCTACCTGAAAGCTATTTTCAGCTTGGGCTCCGGGATTTCCGCGGCGGAGTACGGGAACTAGCTTCTTTGAAAATAGCCGTCCAACATGGCGGCCCTAGCGTAGCAACCAGCTGAACTACCGTTAAGATAACTCAGCAAGGATATGACGATAAATATATTTCCGCTTAACTAAAACATTGGAGGGACAAGTTGTGTGTCAGGTGAACGTTTAGACAAATGATAAAACTATTAACCTTTGCTGATGTTGTTTCTGTCCCAGTTTTACGGCAGCAGACGTCACCTGCGTCAGTTGACTTCAGCTCCAGCAGCTCATGAAACGCACGCACCTGTCGCGCTCGCCCTCCACGCGGCAAGGCCAGCTGGTCGCCTAGGCAACTGCTGGCCTCCTCACCCGCACGAGCTTAGTATGGCTGACGACTTCAGGCTAAAAAAAAAAGTCTAATTTACGGATCTTTTTGTTGTTGCTGCTTGTATTTACAAACTATTACATCCAGTATTTATTAATAACGTGAAAAAGGTGCTTTTTTGTATTTATTCTTAAATAAAGCTATACATAGACCTTAAGCGGGTAAACTGACATAAATCAAAATGACTGCAGGTGAGTTTCTCTCTCCCATCGCCTATGAACATATGTGTATTTTTTAAAGTAATGATTCAAATGTAGTCGAAAGACTGGGGAGGGTGGTATTATATTTAGACAGTCTTCGCAAGGCAATCGGGGGTAACTGAAAGACAACACTGAGAAAGCTGCACGGCCTAAAATATCTGCCCACACAGCTTCCAGCAGGACTGAAGTGCCAGGTGCGAGGACAGCTATAAGGCGCATGTTGGGCTGTTTTAGACTTTACACAATTAGGGAATTGCCAGTGGTTCCGAAACCATACATTTTGTTATGTTAAACCGTGTAAAAGCCACTGATTGATTGTGTAAGAGCATTGGTTAAGATGTGCGTAATTACGCACGGCGGCACAAGCGCTGCTCGGAGTCTCCAAACCTACCTTCCTCTGCTGCTTCTCCCAGGCAGGATCCAGCAGCAGGTCCCTGTCCCAGTCGTCCTCTTGGGTCATGTACGCTTCTTCATGGTGGATCGTGTAGGAGTTGCTGTAAGTCATTTGGGTTTCGACAGCTGTCATCGTGCGCCTCTGTTTGGACTCTCACGTCCCCCTCAGCTTACAGTAAGAAAAAAATAATAATCAGCAATAGAAACGACGACGAGGCCGTAAAGGCAAGAACCTCCTTGAGACGAGGGGTCTCACGTTCGGGGGGAGAGAGAGTTGGGGGCTGCAGAGACCAGACTCCACTGGTGCGAGGTGCCTGTGCGGAGGTGGTGCTCCCACTACCAGAAGACCCTGCGGGCCGGTGCTCCTTTCCTGGTCAAAAGTGGCACACGTGACCGCACCCCAATAAGTATGGGAACCGACAGCTTGGGTATCAGGTTCTGAGCCTAAAAAGGTGTAAAAGGCGGGGTAGTCTCCCGCGGGCAGAGTTAACGGACCTGTGAGTGGTGTGCAGGGATGTCATTTACGCCCCCTCGCACCAGAGAGGATTTTATGGCCTGTACAATGCACCTGTTGCTGCTAGTGATCCTCAATGGCAAACCCAGGCCTCTGTAGTTTCAGCCTACCTCTCCCAGAAAACAGGATCAAAGAACCGAATCTCAAGTTCTCAAAAAATAAAAAGCAGTCGTTTAAGAAATAATAGAGAGGTCCCCCTTGTGAATACAGCTCTCTGGCAGTCCAGGCAAAGTACCCCTGGGCCTATTGAAGTGCTTCGAAGACTGACAGCATCTCAAACCATCTCATTCAACACTGCTGAAAACGAGGCTGCAGGTAAATGCATAGTTTATACTGTTTGCGCTTTCTATCATACTAAAGAATATCGAACAGTATAACAAGAAATATTCATGACCTTCTGTATCGGTTGCCCCAATACAGAATTCCAATTAGAATAAAAGAGATTAAGGCACTTTTATGAGAAAAAAATAATTTATTCGTGTTTTGCATGCAGACTGAAAAATGCCTCAGAAGGTTTTAAGAAATACAGATTAAAATGCATATATTTGCATATACAATCTTACAATATTATTCATGTTTATATCAGGATTTGTCATTCACAGTAAACATGTTGATGCAAAGATTTCATCTAACATTCGTCAACTAAACCCCCCCAATCCCATTCAACTTTGTGCTGGAACAAATTTCCTTGAAATCAGGAGATGGTTCTCTTGAGGTGACACATTATTCAGTCACCCTTGATGTGTCTTTGGAAACTAGAATAATTTATATTAAAATTAATAAGGCATTTAAATGTAACTACACTCTGCTTGGTCCATTAACCTACTTGAGGAAGCTTAGCTACTGTGTGACTATTTGTGGTTACCATTAGGTACCTTACTGCGCTACTGCTGAGCTGAGGGAATCGGATGGGTTGATCAGTGTAAACATAATGCAGCTCAGTTTTGATAATAATATGGACCATGGAAAAAGAAGATTTGGCTTCGGGCGGTGTGTGCACCCTGTTTCAATGAGGTAATGAAGGTATGACTCTGCTGCTAACATCTTTTATCTGATGAAGGGATGCAGCAGTCGAGTCCGATATATGTAATTCACATCTGTGCTAGAATAGTCACGGTCACATCGGTTACTGAATCTCATTACTGCAAACTCAAAAGGCAATTCGGTCTACTGGTCCTGCTCAAACCAAACCGGAGTGTGTTCCAGATGCACGCACTTGCACATCTCAGCTGACACCTGCTGCAGGAGAACAGATGTAACCTGTGGGATCCCGTCAAAACAACACAACACAGAGATGCGCGCACAAAGAGCATCTGGATGACAGTTCTTCAGCTGTCCAAACCACAGAAGGCGAGGGGAAGAGTGGGTGAGGAAGTGGAAGTAGGGAGGAGGCTGCAGCGAGCTTTGGCTGTCAGTACGGTGCGACTGAGAATTCAGAGCAGGGGTTTTTTAGGTTGTTTTTTTTTTAAAAGATGTGTGGCTGCATTCACCCAAGCACGGGAAGCCCAGACTCGCAAAGCACCCGACGAAGCCTTTAGTGAGGAGTTGGGAGAGTGGGGAGGATGGGGTGGCTGGAGGAAAAAAAAAATTGGAGCACCACACACCCTGATCATGGAGGCCTGGAAGGGAGTCTGCACTTTATCTTCTCACTCTAAAGCAGCATCGTTTTCAGGGTAATTCGAACAAAACTGGCTCATTAATTCCTGCCTACATGAACAATTAATTTGATGACATTTTTTTCTATGTTGGGATCATGAAGCGCATCCTAGAAATAGACACCTCAGAGTCAAAGCTGCACTATCAGGATACACAACTTATAATAAAATATCCAGTGTAAAAAGGGCCCTTTTTTAATAAGATTCTGGTCAGTACATCTATTATCACAAACAATAGAGTCCTCCAAGATCAGGAAGGTGAGGCTAGGGTGCAGCTTTTGGACCCTCCACTACCAACTCACCTTATAATCAACTCATCTATTCATTCCTGTCCTCCTTCTTCCCTTCCCTTCCTTCCCTTTGTTAGGCAGACAGATGGCGACGCCCTCCTTGTCTCGACTCCATCTCGCAGCTGTCAGAGCAAATGCCGGACAACTCGTTTGACATACTGAGAGCCTGCGACTGTGGGATCGTGTGTGCGAGGCTCGAGCTCTCCACCTCAGCACAATCTTAACAGGTAAGAGCACGTTGAAGTCGCTCAGAGCACATATCCAGCTGATCCCAGTATTAGAGACATAGAGCTGCCGTACCAGAAAAGTCCTATAGGAACCCTGAGATTGGTGAGAATCTACAGGTCAGACCGGCCTCATACCTAGGCCTATCTTATAGGATGTTTCTGATTGGCACACAGGCTGTGAGGGGCCCAAAGGAAAGAAAATTGTTCCATAGTTTGAGGTTGATTTATCACTTAAGATGTAATGGAGCTAAGTTCTTTTGGCACACAGGAGTTAAGATCCCTTCCACAGCCATGCGGAGCAAACCCAGCATTCAACAGTTTTAGCAAAGCCACTTGTCCGACATTGAAGTCTCTCTGTGTCATGTTACTGAGTCCGGCGGCGGGCCACCACACATACACTGTCCATTGGCACGCCCAGGCCTCTATGGTAACAAAGGAGGGTGGGGAGGTTGGGTCAGGTGGATGGTTCTGGGAAGTTGAGTCCGAGCCAGAGCCACGAACCCAGATCCAAGGTGGCGACGGCGGTGGCGGCGGAAAAAAAGCGCTGTGTGTGTGTGAACGGCGGAGAGGAGAGGCGCATAGGGACAGTAGGGTTGGAGGAGGAGGGAAGAGGGATGGGGAGAAGGGAGGGAAGGGGGGTGAGGGCGGCGAATACGGCGGTGGAGAGGAGTTGACTAGCGGGCAGGAGAAGGGGAGGGGTGTGTCCGCATGTGCCAAGCCTCACTAATCAATGAAAGACCACGCAAAAAGTTCTTCAGACATCCATGCCCACCCCCCCCTTTCTCTCTCACACACACACACAACTTCCCTTTATTCACTAGCTCAGACTCCAGTGGGACAGAGAGGCAAAGTCAGTCGCCTTGTATGCAGGACTCAGTCTCATGGAGGGGGTCCTAGCCCCGCCCCACCCCCACCCGCCACCCCCACCGATGGCGAAGGAGTTACTGAGCGGGGAGAGGGGGAGGTGGTGATGGTGGAGGAGAGGAGGGGGAGGAGTGTTTGGTCAAGGCACAGTCAAAGGAGGGGCGGCAGGTGGGGGGGGGGGGGAGAAAGGAGGTCAGTGCTTTTGGTTTTGTTTTGCTTTTCATTTACCTTGGTGGTGAGAGAACAAGTTCCCACTGCGGTGGCGTCGCACTAAAAGTCCTCCCCATGGCTCACGCCGCCACGCTCACGCACGGCTTCACGCTGCCCGTTCCAGGTGGCACGGTGACCTAATTCAGTTGAGATAGTTAGTTCAGAGCTGGACTGTCGCGGGGTTGTTTTTTTTTGTTTGTTTTTTTTTGCGGCAGAGTTACAGATTATCACACATGCAGGTCTAGAGAGTAGAGCGGACACAGAGACACACGGAGGGGGAGAATTTTGGTGCAGCAGGGAGAGACCAGACCAGACCAGACCAGACGCACACCCATCAACCCCAGGAACAGGACTGCTCCACAGATCAAAATGCACCCAGGCCATTCTATCTGTGTGCCTCTCCCCAGCTCTCAACATGACTTCACAGTGCGTAAAATGTCCCTTTCTGCATGAAAATCAATTTAAAAGGACCATACCGAGCCTGTCTTGCCAGAATCAAATACTCAAGTGCATTTGGCGGAGCGCAAACCCCTGCACGTAATTCTGGTTTGCACCCAGTTTGAGAGGCTGGAGAGAGAAAGGAGCACCAACCCACACTTACCCTGACCAAAGAGAGCAAAGCTGGGCCAGCATCTACACCTGTCTCCCCCTGGGTCCCCAGTCAAATGGGTCTGGTGGTCATTTTACACAAGAGAAACAGATAGTGGAGAAGAACAACATAAACAAGAAGGGGAAATGTCCAAACCCTTTGCTTTCTTTAACCACAGTAGTCAGCCAAACATTCTTTATTATAATAATGATTATAGTATACATATTCTCAATAAAAAGCATGCTGATTTTGTTTTTTACTTTGTTTTTGTCTTTTCCTAAAAAAAGGCAAAATTAAAATACTTCTCTAAAAAATACGGTCTCAAACATGGCAAACAAGACATTTCGCAAACCACATAATTCTACAAAGGATGCAACTGGTATGTGTTTGTATATACAACACAGAAAGATTACACTGTGAGATGCAAAAGTCACTTAACCACTAAAAACCACACGGGGAGAGGGGAGGGGAGGGGGGAACAGCGAGGCAGTAAGGTGATTTCAGAGGGCATGTCTGCGTGTGCATCAGACCGCTGTCACACAGTAGCTGCAAAAAAAACTGAGTGATTGTTTTAAGCGATTGTAGCATCAAATGGGTGGAAGCTGACGAACGTCCCAAAGCGCCAAAGTCATGCTTTTGTTATCCCGATGCAGCAAACCACACCCACCGGATCCAACAACCAGATTAAAACAGACACTAAATATCTTTGCATTTACAATCTGAAGCAGGTCTGGTATTTGGAAAAAGTAGGACAGTCGGGGCAACTGGAAGACACTGCCCCATCTCTCACTTCATTGGTGCTATCACTGTCGTTCCTGCTTAAAACCGGCGGCTAATCACGAACCCGTGAGGCCCAGTTTGTGGCTTTTTTCTCGAAAACCGTATGATATGAAACAAATCTGGCACAGGAGTCCACGAGAAAGCGTCGCTGCTGGATACTAAGCCCTGTAAGGCTCCCGTCGCCCCCCTTGAAATGATTAAAAAGTCAAAAGCACTTAAAATAGGAGATGCCTCCACTTAATGCACTTCACTCAAAGCTTATAGGCACGTAATTGAGCTTGTCACATATCATGATTCCTAATAGGATGCAGTGTAAAGATCCTTTGTAAACAGCTCATTCAGTAGTCACACATGGGCTTTGCCCCCCCCCCCCCCATTTACAATTCATTACACCCCAGTTTGACTTGTATTACATGTAAAGTACATTAACACAAACAAAACACATAAACTATTTTAAAAAAAGGCCTCTGAACATGTAGGAGGACTTAATACAGAATATCTACAAAAGTCATTGTCACCTAAATCCGGCTCCTCCCTCCCTAAACTGCTGACCCTGTACTTTTCCGAGGAGCAGGAAATGAACTGCTGACCGGGTGAAACGTGTGGAATATAATAGAGTAGAATAGACTCTACACTGAAATTTTACTGATAGAGGTAGGCAGCTGTAGTTAGAAAGAGAAAGAGAGGTGAAGCAGTGTCTTCCAGCGCTGTAGTTAAGAGTACAGGCGGGGGGAAGGGTCGAGGAGAGATCCAAACATACATTACAGTACGTATTGTGTGTGTGCTTTACTGTTTTTTTTCTGCAAGGTGCAGTCTTAGCTGCTGCGTTTGTGCGCTGCAAGGTCAGGAGCCCGCACATGTTTCAGTCTTGCACTCGTTCACACGTACAGCCACGTCACATTCAAGACAAACACCCCCCCCCCAAAAAAAAAAAAAACACAACCTTGGTTCTGTTGGGCACAATGCAACACAGCCACGACACAATATGTGTTTATCTGACTTCTCATCTGATAATAAATCCAAACTCTTCAACATAAGGCAAAAAAGGTTTCAAATTAGCTGCCCTAACTGATCATCTAGGCCTAAGGAGGATGGCTGATAACCAATGTTTCTTGTCGTAGATTTGGCCGTAGAAAATCATAACTGGGTTGCGGAAATAAAGGCATATGAAACGACTGACGGGATCAGTCTAATACTGGCACAAGTGTGAGACTGGCACGATAAAAAAGTAAAACTGAGAAGCACAAAGAATGCCCGTACAACAGATGAGAGCCTCCCTTTCATGGCTGCACTGTGTGCATGCAAACAGGACCAAGGTTAGCTGATCAGCTGATCCCTCGTAAAGCAGGTTAATAAACCAAGGAGCCCCTCAGTTTCAAAGCCCGCCCCACACACTCAGAGCCCCCAGACGCACACAAACTCACATACACACACGTACAGCTGCTGTAAGGTGTTCAAGTTTGGGGTGGAAGAGGAGATGGTGGGGAGTGGGGTTCAGGGCAAAGAGTGAGGGGTGGGGGCAGAGAGTTGTGTGCGACTATCGGAAGGGGGGCTCAGGCGTGTGAAGGGAGAGTTCGGGGCGGCGGAGGATGGCCTCCTTGCGCGTGGGCGGCGGCAACGGCGGCTCATACACCCTGGGCGCAGCCATGGCGGCTGCCACCGCCGCAGCTGTGGGGACCACCGGCCTGAGGGCGTCCAGCGTGGCAACTGGCTGGGCGGACATCGTGGGCACAGCAGAGACTGCTGACACTCCCGGCATGCCAGGGATGGCGGTCACTGTGTTCGGTGGTGGGTAGGCATACTGGAACTGGGGGTACTGCTGCAGCTGCTGGTAGTACTCTGCATAGTACCTAAGAGACGTGAGGAAGGGCGATAGAGAGGGGTGGGTTAAGATAGGGAGAGAAGGGTTTAGGTAGGAAGAGGGACAGCATGAGCATTTACTGGGGCACTTGGCAACACAGTGAGAGTAACAAGTAGCATGGAAAATCTAAAAAAGCAATAATCAGGCATGAGAAATGTGTAAAAGCATGACTAAAAACAAGGGGAAAAAAGCAGATGCCCAGAGGTAAACAGATAAAAAGTAGTAAATGAGAAACTAAAAGTCAGCCCTCTCTGGGAATGTTTCTGTGGTCACACAATCAAGCATCACGTCCTACCTGGCCATGGGGTCCTCTGCAGCCTCCACTGCCTCTTCTGCCGCTCTTCCAGCTGGCGTGGGGAGCAGGGGTCGGCGCGGCTTGGCTCTCTGGTACATGAACGGCTTCATCACGGGGTCTGGCAGCAGAGGTACCGACCTCCGCAGGGGACTGCGGTCCCTCTCGCCAGACTTTGCCACAGCGGCAGCCGCTGCGGCGGCGGCCACTGACTGCTGCTCGGCTACGACCTGCTGGCCCTGGGCAAAGTAATGCGCCTGTCTGGCTGCCTCAAAGATGGCTGTGGTGGGGTCCGCTGCTCCCATGGCGCTTATGTGAGCGTAGGCTGGTGCGGCGGCACCATAAATCGCTGGAGATACGGTGTAGGCGGGGTTAACAGCAGCCGCTGCCGTCGGCATTTCTATTCCAGGAGCAGCAGTCAGATAGACGGGCGGATTTGCCACGGTTGGGGTGTAAACCGGAGTTGTGTAGGCAGCCGCCGCCGCGGCCGCAGCAGCAGCCGCCGGGGTTGCAGCCATTTGGCCATAGATGTTCGGGGCCATCGAGCTGTACATTTGGGTGGCGCCTGATGTAAGAGCTGCCTGATTGGCCACTGTTCCATAAAGCTGATTGGCAACATTGGCACCATACACCTGGCTGGCAAGGGCACCGTAAACAGCTGGATTCACCGGGTTTCCATCAGTGCGTGTGCCTGTGGTGATCCCAGTGAGAGCTGCATACGTGGGATCAAAGGTGGAGGTGTTGTAGACTGAATTGTGCACGCTTTGTTGGACCTGTAGCGGCAGGCCGGCTGCTGCAGCAGCAGCGGCGGCCAGGACCGCCGCCTGACTCTGGTACTGCTCCAGAGAAGGCTTCCCCACAGGGCATTCTCCAGCATAGTGGCCCTGTTTTCCACAGTTAACGCAGGGGATCTTTCCTGTAGGCGCCTGCTTGCTGGGCTGGACCTTGGACAGCTCTACAGACAGGGGGCGGCCCTTAAACGAGGTGCCGTGCAGGGCCTCGATGGCCTGGAGGGCATCCTCCTTGTTTTCCATGTGGACAAAGGCATAGCCTGCGGAAGAGGAATGCCTGGCTGTCATTGAGCGCAGGGACAACAGTTAGGATCAAAGTGGCATTGCCACACGTACTTACTACTTTAAGAAAAAGTATAAATTGTGCCAAAGAAAACCTTGTCCACCTTTGCAACAAGGACAACTTTGCACTTGTGCATCAACAACAACCCCCATTCCAAAAAATGTTTGTGTTCGTGTTTGGGAACACTTTGTAAGAGTGTTGTCTGTAAACACAGTCTGTTTGCATGTTTCACACAGAGTAGCAAATTTTTTGGAATCGGGGTTGTAAAACATCACGTGGACAGACTCCAAATTATGCACTAGGACATGTGCAGGCACTCGAAATGTCTCAGCCACCTAACACTTGAAATAAAACTGTCTCTTACCTGCATGACCTCACTCATTCACTAGCGCCACAGTTTTACTAACATCAAGCACAACTCGAGAGGGCATTCAAATGTTACAAGCGTCCACACTCACCTTTGACTTTGTCACACTCGAGGACTTTTCCGAATGTCTGAAACAGCTGCTGTAGGTCCTCAGTGGTGCACATCCCGCTCAGATTACCCACGAACACCTTGGTGGAGTGCAACGGCCTCCCCCTCGACTCCTCCACCACCAAATTCCGGCCGCGAAACTCCCGTCCATTGAGCTCCCGGATGGCGCGCTCCGCGGCGCCCTCGCCCTGCAGGTGGACGAAGGCAAACTGCCGCAGCACGCTGCAGCTGACCACCTGGCCGTAGGGTTCGAAGATGGCCGACAGCTCCTCCTGGGTGGTGTCCAACGCCAGATTGCCCACAAAGAGCTTCACTGTGTGGCTCTTGTCCATGGCGCTGCAGAGAAACAGAGGAGTGATGTACTTCACTGTGGTTAGAGATAAAGCGAGGGGATTAACGACACACGGTACAACTATGGGCCCTCACCGCTGTAACAACTACTGAGTGAGCACAAAACCACACGTTTGGCTTTAAGGAAGTACTGGAGTGCAATTGTCTCAATACAGGGGTGGACTGTAGCACACAGGGACATAGCTGACCCAGCTATTTTGTGTCTTTTTCAGGGCTGTGAGGGAGGGGGAGCTGCTGACTTTGGAAAAAAAATTTTTTTACAAGACTCCATTTCTCCAACATGAAACCTCTGTTGATTATGCAGAAATATAGCAAATACAAGACTGAAGGTCCAGAGATTAAGCACACAAACAACATGTGCGAGAAGCTTTCACTCAAACTGAAAAGGCACTATGATTTGTACACGGACTCCTGATAAAAAACCTCAGTGCACGAATGAGCAGCCAGATTGTCATGCAAACTGTTGTAAATTCAAACCCGCACCGGCCTCACATTTGCCTGTGAGCTGGCCACTCAGGTCGGATAACCTCAGATTAGGTGAAACAGTAAAACAGAGCAGGGTTCCTGCACGGGAACAAGGGGAACACATCACGTCTGCGAGCAACAGCTACATGCCTTCAATGTTTTTATCGCGGCACGAAGGCGCTTTGAAGGAGATCTTTAAAGGATCGAGGAGGCTGTGATTACCCATACAGCTATGAGTCACACTCACACACAGGAGGCAGCCAGGGAGAAAAGGAGCGCTGTCGCCCCAAAACCCTCAATTCACGTGTTATTACACAAACTTTAAGACTCTCCTGACTCAGAATGACCCCTTTGTGTTAATAAAAGCTGCCTCGGCCTTCCTCGCTCCCCTCCTCGCCAGCGCCTGAGCCTACAGGCCGGACTTGCGCGCGTTTCTACACCTTTTCCTCCTTCTGAACAACCTTTACGGCTGGCTGTAAATCAAAGGGCAAAGTGGAACGCGACACCAGAGAATGACACTTCTATTTTTTGGTTTAGGCTCCAGCCAGCTGCTGCTGACTTAAAGTACACCACCACCACCTCCTCCTCCTCTTCCTCTTCCTCTTCATCCTGCTGCTCATAGAAAACACGTTAAACAAGATGCAAGTAACCTGCTTCAGTGTTTGTATATATGTGAGAGCACCCCTATGATCCATATGGCTGCTGCATTAACACCGGGTTCATTTGAGGCATAAGCAGGGGGGGCTGGTTTCTGATGACGCAGCACGACGCTGAGTCAACACATTTTCACAAGTCGGGTTATTTAGACGCGTAAAAACGGGCGAAAAGACACAAATAAGTTGCTCAAACGCGGGTTTTACGCGTTTTTTTCCCACGCTGGCTGCAAGAAAGGAAAAGAAAAGACAGCCGAGCGGCGAGATGCTTTTTGGTTTCGCTCGGGCGTCCAAAGCAAAACAAGCCACAAGGCGAAAACATGCACGGAGGAATGGATAAAACACTTGTTTCGCACTGTTGCGCGCGACAAGGACGATAAACACATAATATCCGCCGCAACAACTGGCTCTCAATGAGAGATCGATACAATGTAACGAGCATTTTCTTTCCGCGCAGGACTGATCCTCGCGCGACAACACCGTCTAATAGTCGCTGTCGCTACAGCACACAGGTCAAAAACAGTTGAGCCGAAAGACGAATCGGGATTAATTACCTCCCATGCGGCGCAGATGAGAATAATACAGCAGAAAAGGCGATTAAATAAAAGGATCTACCATCTTACCTAGGCGGTGCTGTGTTTCAAAATGGTAGCGCCTGCTTCCGTTTGCATGTCGGGCATACTGCTGGAGAGGCTGCAGAGGGGGAGGGCTGCTGCTGCTGCTGCTGCACCCAGAGGATGCTGAATCCTCACAAAAAAAAAAAAAACCCTCATGAAATGACTCAAACACACACAGCACGCGCGCTTAAAGCCACTGCGAGCCCGTTTCATTCAGAAGAAATTAAAAAAAAAAAAAAGTCTGCCATTCTGCCACAGGGTTCCGCTCCGAAAGGGACAGGAAACAGACGAGATTCATAGAGCTGGCTGTGTGCTGGGAGAACAAATATGACACATGTGCTCAACGCAGGGGACAGATCGAGCGCAAAGTGAGTGCTGGTGCAGAGGGATATTCACACAGATGCACGCATTCAAGCAAACACACAAGAGTGCGTCCAGCTTCTCCCATTTGCTGCTTTTTATTGATTTATTTCTATGTAAATTCAATAGTTTTGACTAGTGGTCAGGCAAAAAGAAAAGAAAAGAAAGGATATGGACATTTTCTTGTCTTAATTGCTCATTTTAAAAAAAATCCACATATGAATCAATGACAAACAGTCATCAGTTGCGTTCTCAGCCCTCGGACACAAACGGAAAAAAGCACAGCGGCTGAACATTTGGGGGAAAATTCAATAAGCTTATTCAGGCATCACCGGGACAAGACAGCTGCTCAATTTGGAAAATCGATGCAAAACTTGCAACACGTTCACAAATGCACAACAGGACGCACACAGTGTCCCAATGCTGAGGACTTCATCCACAGGACAAATATGCGTAAGCAGAAATCAACAAGTGTCAGCGGGTAGAAGTTTTGTACGTTACTGTATCATCATCATTTCTACAGTTTCTACAGAAGACAGAAGATTTGAAGCTGAAAATTACTAAAAAAACGTCCGTTTCCTGCATTGTATGGATCTAAAGTTGGCAACCATGAAGGAACTGTACACTTCAGCTCCATGCTGATAAAACAGCTGAGCACACAATCCCTCAAGACACCCCCGCCCCTCCCAAACCCTCACCCCCTCTTGCCCTTTCACTCTGGACTCTCTCTCCTTCAGATCCCTCTTTCCCAAGTCACTCACACCACCTGATGGATTTGAAATGAACAAGCTAATGCAGGTTTCGTTCAGTCTGATGTACAAGGGGCCACAGAGGTAGCTGATGTGATGAGAGCAGCAGGATGTTTTTACTGCTGCCGTTTCAGAGAGGCTTGCCATCCATAATTAAGTTAAGACACTTTCACAGCAAATTGCAGCTTATTTACCCCAGCCAGTACACAGCCAAAGTGGATACCTCCGATCTTACAAGTGCATCAGTTTAGACAGTCTTGTCAGAGGCTGTTGTGCGCTATACAAACATCACGCTGTTAACGGACATCTGGTTAATCAGAGCATCTATTACAAACTCCTGGACTGCCTTAAAACTGCTTCTGTGCTTTTAAATTCCTCAGAGGACCCTAAATACATCGCTGTACGAGCATTTGATTTAATCACAGGCAAAAAATTAAAAGAAAATAAGGTAATTTGTCTTTGGTCGTCTCTCCAGCTGTCCGGAAATATATTCCTCAGTGCTTTGTCCTCCTCGCTTCGCCCTCCGCCGACAGACTTTTTCCCCTCGAGGTGCTCTTTCAGCTCAAACGGCCCCAACACATCTCACAGGTGCGCTTGGCGTTCGTCTCTGCGGCTCAGAGGTGTGCCGCCGGCGTCTCCGCGCTGGCCTTGGTTCGACCTTTCCCGGCTATCGGCCTGTCTCTCTCCTCCCACAGCGTGACCCCGTCACAGGCACAAATCTGCTTGGGGTTTTGGAAAAGACCTGCCGATCGGGCGATGATCCCACAGGCCAGTCTGTCGAGGAGAGAAAAAGGGATGGAAAAAAACAATGGAGTGTTTAAATTTGTGTGATAAAAAGACATTGAGACTGTTTCACCATACGGTTCCCAAAAATAAAATGTTCATTCCTCATTTTCAGTCATAATCTATAATCAAGACAGAGAGGTCCATCACAATCACACCATTTACACCTGGTGTTAAGATGGGATCTGTATCCGGATCACTACCCAGATGATTAACAATCCGATCTTGCCTTCGCATTCACACTATTAAAGATTTTTAATGCGTTCTTGTAGTCCTCGTTTAGATCGGATCTCTGTTCTCCAGAGCAAAACCTACGCTAGAGTAATTTAGGTGGCGGCAAATCATCACCAGACTCCCTTAAAAAAAAATCACATTTTGTGAGATGTTGAGTTAGAAGAAACTTTATAAACTTTGTGAAATGCCTTCTACGGCAAATTCTTAATTAATTGTCCCCTCTTTTAAATTCAGCAAATTTAATACATTACGTTATTACTTTCTTTGTATAAAAAATATTGTGTCCGTTTGTCCCGGCGTGTTGCGGTAACAGCATGGAGGCGATTGAACAGCAGATCAGCTGCACAAACGAGTGCAACATTCCGCATGCAGTCATTTCTTACTGTATACCACTAGTTTCTCACTGTATATCTTTCATTTTCCATGCAGTTCAGCTGAATAATGCATCTTTTGGTGCTTTAAAGAATAGAATAGACGTATAATCATTAATTAGAGATGTGTCCTTTGGCCTTCTCGCTTGCTCACTGCCAGCCGGACTATTTCCAGATGGTCAGGCAGATCTGATCACATTCTGATCACAACATCTCCGTTAATATGCGTTGATCCTTATTTGAAAAATGTGTCCGTATGCAGTTTGCGTTTAGGTGTCAGGTGTAAATGGGGTCAGAATCACAATACAGCACAATTACCAAAGTGACCTTACAAGTAGTAGTGGACAAATTAATAGAAACACCTTGCAGTACAATGCAGATTGGTGCTAAAGTTGTTGCTGTTAGTTTGTCCACCCCTTGTTACACTGAATAAATTCAGACTCATTATTTTAATAAAAAACAATTCAAACAAATCCCTATTAACATACACAACTTATTTTGTACCCCCAGCTTAAACCACTGCCGTTGACCCACCTTTCCCCAGAGTTTCCAGTCTGTTTGGAGAGAGGGTGACCGCCCCGACCCAGATCGTCCTCCCCTGCATCCACAACCAGCGATCGGCCAATCACGTCCCACACCTGCAGCGCGGGCACCGAGGTATCAATAGAGAGGAAATCACAAAGTTGCCATCTGGCGTTGTTCGGGAAACTAGATGTTGATAAATGACGGCTTTGCTTCCTGAAACTTTGCTGAGTTCAATATACTGTAAGCACCTGCCTCATTATCAGTGCAATATGTGTGTGTGTGTGTGTGTTACCTTTAGCTGACTGTCCTCTAGTCTGAATGATGCTCTGCCATCTGGTCCAGCAGCAATATTCCCCAGATCACCTACATGCTGAAACAACCATGCTGCATGTGAGAAGAATTGCAAACGACACACAGTGAATAAATAATACTGACGCACAGAAAACAAACAGAGGATTCGACACGAAAGCCATCAAACACTGCCTTTTGTAGTCTTGCAGCTCTTTCACACTAAATCTAACACCTGGAACGGTGCTGCTCAAAATGGCTCCTGTGGGACAAATCTGGCAACCTGAGAGGGGTCTCACATCTTACGTTTGGCTTGTGCTGAGTTTTATTAAATCTCAGGAGTGATTTTGTCATTTATATGATGAGAGGATCCATTATTTACTTTATGTTTTGCTCCTCGATCCGCTTATATCTAAATGTTCTGGCAAGTCTCCTCAAAAATGATCTTTATCTATATTTTCTTCTAAAGAAGAGATGTGACTGTACCCTTTCAGGGTCCCCTGGACCACCGTGTGCTCTTCCAAAGGGGTTATAGTGTTCTCCACAACTGTGAAAAGAAGAAATTGAGAAGAATTTAAAGAGGAAACACACACAACTCCTCGCGTTTCCAAGTGGTATTATTGTTGGCACAGCTAACGCAAAGACAACCGGGTCGCTGTCTGTTTCCTAAAAGACAGGAAACTGCTTTTGCTACCAAATTTCCTTTAAGAAACGATCAACGCCACTTTGGAAATAAGACAGAAGAAAGAAACATGTGAAGAGGTGACTTGAAACTGACCGGATCGCCAGTTAACCTTCATTTCCCCGGGAGATCGCACCCAGTGGTCGTATTATTCCACAGCCATTACAACATTTACTTCATAATGATACATTCAAGCAAAAACTGTGTCTTCTGCCAGTTCAGTATGAAGCTGAAACTTTAGTTTCATGAAGCCACAATAACATTATTAGTATTATACTATTTGTACAATCAGATTCCAGTAGTGGCTGTGGAGGATTGTGTGATCCAATCTACAATAACTACGTGTATTTACATTGATGAAACTGAGTTATACGCGTTAAACAAAGTTGATCTAATCATTGGATCCGACTAATAATGTTATATAAATTGAGGATTTGCTGTTTGTTCAGGGTGATGACATCATATAACATGACAACAAACATTCAAAGCCTCATTCAAAAACCTCAACAGAAGCTTCGAATGTAAAATAATGACAGTCGGTGCAGCCCTAACAATTACAGCTCTGACTTGTACCTCAGACTTGGACAGCTACAGGCACACTACTCTTGACTAAACCGGAAAGAATTACCCCTTTCACACTGGACAAAAATCCACTAACACCCACTAACTTCTGGGTTTTGTCTTCAGCTGGAAACGTTCGAATCAGCGTTCGTTCTCAGGTCAAACGATTGCAGTACTCGCGGGTATTTATCAGCTCCAGGTCTAATCTAACAGTTATGGAAACATGAAAAGCAAATTTTCGCCCCTTTTCCAGCGCGATGCTGTGACGCACGTTGGAGTTCTGGACATTGCCTTGGAAAGTTATTTATTTTTTAACGTTCTATAGGAACAACGTGCAACAGTGGAAAGACAGCGAGGTGAGAGAGCTTCTCCTGATTTGAGGGGATTCGTTCAGTCAGCACTGGGTTTAAAAGAGACTGCAGTAAAACAGAGAGAATAAGAGAATAATAACCCCCTAAACATTATCACCGGCCTCTGTGCTGCTTTCTACTGTTCCCTGTTTAATGGCTCGTTTGTGACGTTGAACATGGCCAGTTAAGCCTTATTTGGCTGTGCACAGCTTATTCTCTTCCTTTGCTACTATGTATGTCAATGTAGTAAAAATATTTAAATAAGAATGTATAATTTAATTATCCAGGAGACTCTTGTATTTTTATGTTAAGGATAATTGAGAAGGCCACTAAAAGAAAACTTTTGATCTCCAGAGCCAGTAGCACATCTATGTAGAACGGTTTTCAGTCATTATGGACCTTGTAGCAGTTCCCAGTGCAGTGCAATACTCAAGTTCATACTTGAAATACTGCAAACTTAGCCACCCCTGCAGCTCATACGGAACAAAACACTGTAGAAACCTAAAAAACTGTAAGCTCTAATGATACAGCAGTCCCACCTGAGGCAGTCCAGCGTGAGGTCCCCCAGGGTGTGGACATGCAGGCCGTGGTGTCCAGGCTCCAACCCATCAATGGTCCCATCAATCAAGCAACGGTCCTCAGACAGCTGCAGGAAGCGCACCACCCCCTGGATCTTTCCCACACCAGCCAGCATGGCCACCGCTGAGCCGAGGTCTGTCACAAAAACACAGAGATCCTAAAACGATGTGTGCGTTCATGGCTGCGAGCTTGTTCTCACTCAGCATCCTCACAGCCAGATACATCCAGGCGTGCACTACGAACGCGTCTCGAGCGACTGCCTGTGATCAGATTATGTTTCTCAGCTCACATTTGATTTTATCTGAGGGAGACCGTGAGCAGAAACATACACAACCATGCAGCTATTTTTATATCACGTTTTATATGCTGTTTAGGGGCAAATCAACCATAACCAACAGTTTCTGAGAGGTCAGCTGTGCTGGATTTGTACTACAAACCTGACCTGGCACTCCACCAGTGCGGTCAGGGATGCAAAATAGGTGGTTACACTTCGATTCAGAGCTCTCAACTCGTGTGTTTGTCCAGGTTGATATGGGTGAGCAGCACCAGCCTCTCAACAATTGAGGACATTTAACACTCTATTATCAAGCATTTTGCTCTGCGGGGAGATCAATGACAGCACCATTAATAGTTTTTAATCGCCTGTATTTCTGGAGACTTTCGTCTGCCAATTTGTCCATTCACTAAAGGCTAAATTACCATAACATATTGTGCTTAAAGGTTCCCCGTGGAGTTCTTGACCTCTAGTAGCCCTATAGAGCTGTTTTTCTATGAGTGGGGGACGCATATACACATTCCTGCCAATGGCTTCACTCTAGTCCCCTGATCTGCAGGTGGTAACATGCCAAGACAAAGTGCTGCAGAGTGCCAGAGAAGGCAGTGAAGGGGAAGACTGGCAAGTAAGCACTGACGTAAATAAGGCAGGATTTAAAACATGTTCAAATTACAAATGAATTACTGTACACTCAACACCTTTTAAGATCCCAAGGACGCACACAATGCCTTTTGGTGAAAAAAAAATGTAAACATGTCTGTTTGCAAGGAACATCCACAGGGTAGCTTTAAGGCAGTCAGGTTTTGCGCGCAGCCGTCCTCCTGTCCCGCGTCTCCTCACCTTGCTCCGATGCCCCGATGCCTTTCAGCACCGCCCTGCGTCCGGTGCTCTCTATCGCAGCCTGCACCTCCGCACTGGTCAGAGCGGACTCCACCAACACTTGCTCCTTGCTGACGTCGATACTGACAGACTTCACTCCTGCAAACAGGTTTACAGCAGTGACGATGATCACCTGCTCGACGCACAGAGAAATTGCGAAATTGCATATGCTGCTGGTCAAAATGAACATTTCTTTATGCTTCTGGGTAGTTTCTGTGCCTGTCTGATTTGACGGCACTTGATTTTCATTCATATTTTCCTACTTTCACAACAGTCTCCTGGTAAGAACTATTTAAGGATAGGAAAGAGAGAACTAGGAAAGAGAGACAATGATGAAATCCATTGTGTTAAGGTGAAAAGCAGTTAGTGATTTCCAGAGGAATCTCCTTGACTGAACTGCATTGTTTAAACCAAAGTCAACACACGTTCATCATTTCTTCACTGTTGGAGACAGTGCTCTTCACATTTGCACATTTTTGCATGCACTGGCTTTAAGTCTCTAGGTTTCAAATCAAGTGAATGTATGCTTGTTTTTTGTACGTCAGGGTGCATCTTCTTGCCATGCAGTTTTCATGTAAGAGCACTTCACTTGTTTCAAGATCTTTTAAGATGTTACAACATCTTTCTGAGATTTTATTACTGGTCCTCAGTAACTTTACGCTTTCCACAATTATTATACGGTTGATCAGCACGGACGTACAAAACTGTGCTGTGGAAGTCAGAATTTCTTTGCATCCAAGCGAATATGTTTTCATCTTGACTTGAAAGATAATGGTCGGTTGAGACATTTATACCTGTTCTAAAATTTTTTAGTCGTTTTAAAAATAACTCCCCCATTTTACTGCTTTTCTTCCTGGCTTTGAGAGCTGACTTTCATACAGTGTTGGAAGTGTCTCTAAAAAAAACTGTCACTATTTACAATCCATGCCAAGTTGCATAAGACTTAACAGACCTGTGCAAGCATGTGCATGTCACCTGTGGCTGCACACAGTTCACTTGCAGTAAAATGTGCTATATGAATGAACTTACCTGTATGCTGTGCTGACATATATTATATGATATACTAACATATATACTGAGCAGTGGAATGCATGAAGAAAGGCCAGGCGTAAACAAGACAGATAAGAGCTAACTGACGTTATCTGCTGAGCCAACTGCTTGAAATGAGCGCAGCTAACGCGTTTACCGTTAGCAGCAGCTGTCAGTTAGAAATGACAAACAGCAGTTACTGCACAGGGAACTGTTTCAGACGAAGCAAACACAAATACGGGCTCGTTTAGCAGCGCTGGCAACCCTTTAAATGCTTTCTCACCTGGTTTATCCACCAGAACAGCTCTGACTTTATCTGCGCAACTCTCACATGTCATCTGCACCGCAAACTCCAGCTGTAGAAACAGACACGAAACACTTGTAGCTGATAGCACGTATGGATATGATCAGATTTATTAGCTGCAGCGTGTTATTTCGGCTCATTATGTAATGGTGTAACCATGTAACTTAACGCTGTTAATCGTTGTAGCTGTCCAGACCACAACAGCAGCAGAAAGAGGCTTGTTTCTGTTTTGGCAAGATTATAACGGGTAAAATGATGCCGTGACACAGCAAAACGTGAGCCGAAAATACGACAAAGTCGCTCTCAAACCTTGCTTGGCCTCTTCGAGTCCATTTTGTCACCGCACGTCGCCGCCTGGAGCAAAGAAAACTGAATTAAACAGGCAACTTCCCACTTTTCTGGAAGCGGAACATGACGGGCGCCGCCATGTTTGTGAGGTCAGAGCGACGCTCAGCGCACGCTACCGCCGCCACGTGCCGACTACCCGCCACTGCAATGTTCTATTTAGCCTCATGAAGAAGACTGATGCCCCTCCAGCGTCTATGTCCTGGGCTTCATTGTTTGAAATCATCACAAAATAACATGCTGATATTAATATAATAATTGTTGCTTTTAAAATAATGTAGTTTGTCAGAGTGGAGCTAATTTTGACGACTTAATATACTGCTGGGTAAATAATATATAACATAATCACAGTTCAGAAGATGATCACGTTTCAGTGAAAATCTAAATCTTAATCTGCAAAGTAACTGATAGCACATGAATAAATATAGACCCGGCAGAGTAAAAAGTACAATATTTACTTCTAAAATATGGTAAAGTAATGGCATAACACTGAACCAGACAAGTAAAACATAGAAACCTCAAAGTTGTACTTTAAACTTTTATGGCTGTTTGTAGCAATAATCATGCTAATAATGCAAGTATCTCCAAAATGCTAGCACATGGACTAAGAAAGCAGCATTTTTTGGTGATATTCTATTTGAAAATAATGTAGATGTTTTGAAAGGTTTGAAAGAAAATAACAGCATATCAACCTCTGGGGAAGTATCACTTTAAAAACTTTTTAAACTCTTGGTGTGTGATGATTGTATATTGTGATCATTTGAGTAGCTGTTAATAGTTGAAATAACCAGACAGGAATGTATTCTGTGTCTGAAATATCAAGGCACTTCATGAATTTGGTGCAAAAAAAATCACATATCGCGGCAAATATGCCCTTTTTAACCCCTTTTAAATAATTATTATTATAATCATCATACAAATCATGCAGAGCAGTAGTGCAGTGCAGGTGTTTGGTGCACACAGGAGCAGTGCAGAAACAGCATGTGATGTTTGTGTTTTTTTATCCGGGTCAGGCTGCGGGAGGAGGGGTTATCTGGGCGCAGAAGATTGTGGCGCATGGATAAACCACCGTGAAGGTTGTGTTCCTGGCTTCCAATTCAATTTCATAATGTGTATAGATTATTCTTACAAAGTCGATCTGCAGATTAAAGCCGCGGGAGAGACCCCCGCTAAGCTGCTGACTGACTTCTCAGCTTTTCAGAGGAGACCAGCGGAGACGAGCCACAGGAGAGGCCGGATGACCGTGATGTGGCGTAAAATCTGGGTCGCGGTGTCTAAAATAAAAAGCTTCTCAAATCAAATCTCCATCTGAATTTGGGATGATAAGCGCGGAGGCTGACACACATTCGCGTGCGTGCGTGTCGATCCGGAAAACGTGGCCCCCTTTACGTCAAAACAGCGGCCAGAACACAGCTCCTTCTGTATCTGGTGGCTCATTGGGGTTGACCCTTGACCCCGTGCTCAGTAATATGACCACGGGCTTTAACGGGGCTGAGCCAGTGCGCACCAGGCTCAAATACAAGCGCTCCCTTTTGTTCCAGCCTTTTTCCTCACACACACACACAGCAGCGGGTAATTCATTCGGCGCATGGGAAACAGTCTGAAAACCTTTGGCCTCATGTTGATCCTCCGCGCTGAGCTCCCCCGTTCAGAGGAGCGGAGGGAGAGACTGCGGCGACACCTGAGCGCGAGAGAGGGGAGGATTTCATTAACACACGCGCGCGTACACACTAACACACAAGAGCTAGACCTCACGAGCGCGCCGACACTGTCCGCAGCGCACTTGGAGGAGGAGGTGGGAGGAAGTGATGGAGGGGGAAGTGGAAGGTAGAGGAAAGACTGCAGAAGAAAGAATAAGACAAAGAGGGATGTGTGTGTGTGTGTGTGTGTGTGTTTGTGTGTGTGTCTGTGTTCAGAGGGCAGTGCTGACAGGGAGTGCTGACAGGCCTGCGTGGAACAATAGAGGTTTTATCTGCGCTAAATGACCCACTATCCTCCACCTCATCAGCACTCACCTGGACTCTGTTGGATTTTCTTATTAGAAGCTGGAAGAAGGTGAGGAGGTGCACTTTATTTTCAGAGCAGGGGGGCAAAACGTTCACACCTGTCTGCAAACACCAATGCAGAACAGATCGAAGCAAAGTTATTCTTTCTTGTTGAATCTCTGGCCATGCATTTTTAATTAACTGTTGTCTTCCTGCAGTGGTTTAAGGTAGCAGTGAGGGAGCATGTTATTAACAGTCAAACCAGCATGTATAAGTTTAACATCTCGACATCTGCCAGGAAGCCTCTAATTATTATTATTGTTATTGTGTTTGGGGTCCTCTACTATTTCTGGACTCAAATGTACCAAATGTACCAAATGTAATAATGTCCAGCGCTTTAATTAATTTGTTTATTAACATATAATTAATCGATTAAATTATATATATAATTTTCTGCCTCTCCTATTCTGATTGTTGTTTTGAAGTCTTTTAACAAGCAGAGACGGTAGCAGAGTGGCTGCAGAGCACCACGTGTTGCAGAAAATTGCGTTTTCCGCAGAATATGCACTGTGCAATGCTGACAGCCGAGCTAAATTTCAAACAACGAATGACGAAGCACAGACTTTAAACAGTGACCATTCAAAAGCTGTGAAAGACGCACAGACACTGGAGGCAGGTCTAATCGCTTGAAATCTTGTGATCCCTTTCAAGCTCACATGACGTCTGTAGCCGATAGTATGCAGAAGTAGTGGAGGTTCGAGCTGGAGCCGCTGCCACGCTGTTGATAATGAATACAGCAGGATGAATAAATGAGCAGCCAGGCGCAGGTGGCAGCACCACAGACAAAATAGTGATGGAGGACAATGGAGGGCGCTACACAAGTGACGCGCTAGAAGAAGTGAAGGGAGCAGCACAGAAAGACAGTCATCAGGAAACAGGACGAGCTCAGAAAACAGGCTGAAAGCGGCGTCTTTAAGAAGCAGGTGGACGATGCAGCGCCAGCGT
This sequence comes from Chelmon rostratus, assembly GCF_017976325.1. Classification (NCBI taxonomy): domain Eukaryota; kingdom Metazoa; phylum Chordata; class Actinopteri; order Chaetodontiformes; family Chaetodontidae; genus Chelmon; species Chelmon rostratus. The sequence goes on along the minus strand of NC_055680.1, from coordinate 13,629,277 downwards.
GGATCAGAGGTTTAGTCATAGCTGGAAAGGATTGTGCAACAGCACAAGCTGCCGCTTGACAAAGATTTAATAGCAGCGTCAGTGGCAGCAGTGGCAGGACAACAAGAAGCTGAGACAGTCAGGACAATCAGAGACCTAGTTGAGGACTTGAGCACACCAGCAGTGCAAATCCAGGAGACTTGTGAAGCCGTCTTGAACAAACTTTACACCTTGTTTGGAATCCATTTGAATGAATTAGTCAAAAAAAAAAAAAGAAGCAGCAGACATCATAGAATAGAGGCCGACGCTGACATATAAATTGTTCCAATCTTTAATCTCCTCACAATTAGCTTTATTAAGATATTAAAACGAGTAGTTCAGGTTAATGAATGTGTCCAGGAAGGCTTCTTACCTCCTGGAAGTCCTTGTGTTTGTGCTTTAAACTTTGCGCTGGGTCCTGCCAACCGAACACTTCCTAATCTTAAAAACCCAGAGTAAATAAAAAGCTAACAGAGCGGCAAACTTGTCTAAACATCTTAAAGGCAAAAGCAAGGGTGTTTCTGACGGCCTGAATTTGATTAATGGTGTTTAATCTAATCTTAAATCTTGCGGCCGTTCTTTCCATGACAGCGTGTGGTGTTTTAAAGGGGGACGCCACCATTTTTAACCAGTTCAGCGCCGCTCAGCCTGTGAAAACAGTTGTGTCGTCTCCTTTGTCGCTCTGGGGGAGCTTTACGAAGTCTGAAAAGTGACTGGAAGCGGACACTTAGGAGGCAAGGAGGGTCCACAATGAAAGGTGTATCAGGATCCATCTATTTTGGATCTTGACTTGAGGCTAAAAATCTGATCTCAGGCTCTGCTTTGTGATGCTTTTCAATTCTTTATGTGTTCTTTTGTGAAAATATTTGTGTGTGGCTCACTGTCAGTTTCTTTCATCACGTCCTTGTGGATGCGGCCAATAAAAACAAAGCAATAAATTCCTCCTTGTTCCATCTCACGCAGAGAGAAAACACCTCCACCCTGCCCAAAGGGTATGAAGAGCAGCAGCTGTCATCCTCCCTTTTTGACACCAACACCTGCCGGTAGTCTTATTTTCAAAATAACAAATCTACATCCTCAACAAAGCCTTGTGGCACTCGCGGTGAAAAAGTTTCAGTGTGGCGACATTGATTGTCTTGTTTGAGGCTTACCAGTTCTGCTTTTTAATAGCTCTGATTATCAGGAGGATGCTCACTGGTGTGGTGGTTGCAGGGCAGGGTTGGTGGTTCAACTCCTGACTCATCTGGATTAAACAATGTTCTTTCATACCTTCGGCTAGATTTGATCGTATGATTGATTACACCTGCATCTATAGTGGGTGTATTACTATTACGATCTTTAAAAACTGTGTGGTTGGAGCATATAAAGCGCTGTTGCCAGCAGATTAATTACAACTTAGAGAGCGGCCAAATCCATTGGAAACGATGGAGAATCGTTGTGAACAGAGCTCAGACCCTCCCCTCTTTGGGGCCACATTACATCGCCACACTTTGATGAGGTCGAATGGGTCAGGAGCTGTCGGACTTTATTTAGCCAAATGAACGCTTTGATAGCTAGCCGCTTTTCACGAAAACGCAATTTAAGTTTTATGCTTTTTTAAGACCGTTGAGTGACTTTAGGCATGACACTTAAAATTCAAAGCAGCTGTAAACTCTTCTTTAAAAAAATTGCCTTAAACTTCCTCTAACGCTGATAATTTTCTTTCTTAATACGTGATTTTCACATCAAAATGTAGGGAATTTTCATCAAACTTTAGCATTAGCAGTGACCGTCTTTGAGCTATAAGCAGGAGTTTGAGATGTATTTCTGTGTTAAATGACCTGTCTGAGCCGCCTTTGGTTCTTGGACCCTGGAGCTTCAAGCCTTCGTCAGGCCGCCAACCGGTTAGTTCTGGTTTCACACTGCAATTGTGTGAGCGCACAGAAGTACAATACAATACAATCGTCATCAACCACGAGAGCTCTGTCTCCGGACACTTGCAGTTGATGTGTTGTTGTGATTTGTTGACGGGCGTGTGTCCGACACGCCTGACGCCGCTGCTGTTATCGTGTTGCTATGGCGTTGCGTCCCGCAGCACCGTTGTTCTTCTTCAGGGACAAACCGGCAGCACATGAATAAGATCATTTAAGAGTCAGGATCAGTTGTATTGGCTTGAAAATCGCACGTGGAATTAAACTCTTACACGTTTAATCCGTCCGCGACGTGACCGACGTAGCTGAATGTCGCCATTCTAGTCGATGCGTGCAAAGAAAAGGCGCCGAAACACACTCTGCAGACTGCCGATCGTACATCTACGATAAATGCAATTATAACAAACAAGAAACTATTTAGCTACAAAGCCCACGGGAGAAGCACCAATATCAAGGAAATGACCACATCAGCAGAAGTTATCAAAACAAGGCAAATGCTCTGCTTCTGAAAGACGCCCCCGGTCTGGTCTGACACACACAAAACACGCGGTGTGCATATTCCAGGTGTCTCACAACCCCACAAGTGTGACCTTTCTATAACTGGGCCGATCTCCAAAAGGAATCAAACCACTGACCCCGGCCGACGCCGTCTACGGCCTCACAGCGCTGAATTATTCAGCTCCCGGTGAGGAGGAGGAGGAGGAGCGCCGGGGCCTGTTAGCGGCGTGAGGGACCCCGCAGAGGTCAGAGTAATGTCACAGCCCAGCCTGAGTGCCCTCCATGTCCACTGATTGCGCTCTGACAGCTCAAATGGAAGATGAAGCCAAGCGTGTCCGAGGGGCCGGCATCTGGCGGCGGAGCCCCCCCCCACCACAGGGGCCATGTTTGTAAAAATGCACGGTGTGTGACCCCGCCCTGGTTTCGCTGCTTTCCATTCTGAAACGTTCGTGCACTTGAAAATGATGGAGATTTGCTTTGGCTTTCGTTGCATTAGAGAGAAATTGAACAAGATATTTTGTCAGTCCCGGAGCTCAAGAAGCTTTCAAATCAAACTCGTGAATACAGCGAAAGAAAAAAAAGACTCTGCCTCATTTCACGTGTGCCTGATTCGTGTGTGGATGAAGTCGATAAAAGTAATTATAGCAAAGGGTACAGAGCTCTATTACTATACATTACTGGTTTTCAGGAGCAGGGAGTGACTGAGCTGTCTTTAAACCTGCATTGCTTTTTATGTAAATATCTGTCTATTACTTGCGCTGTACAGTAAACACATTACACTTCATTTTTAGAAACATCTATCCTTTGCATTTTCCAATTAAATCAATGCCAGAAAAAAAGCAGGAGCGGAAACAAAAGAAAGCATCCAGTCAATCAGAAAATAGCCCCGTGCACAAATATAGTCCATTCAGCACATTATTGCTGACCCGCAAACAAGCTAAAAACTATTAATTATGACGCCAGCTGGGTGTTTAACAAGCTACGGACAAACTCTACAGCTCATCACAGAGACGATCAATAGGAAGAAGAGACGGCGTTGAATAATGGCCCATATGGAGGAGGCAATATGCTGCAGTGTGGCGACCAAACACAATACTTCACTTAATCGTTACACCCCGGAGCCCGGATCCTTACTCAAACAATCTGCCTGTCATGATCCAGCAAGTATCCTCAGCCCAGTTAGGAAAAAGACATCGAGCAATTACAGAAAGTAGTGAGATTTAATAGGAGGTAAAAGCCAGAAATCACAAGAAGGTCACCAGCTATAAATTGTCTTTTAAGTAGGCTACCAGTGACTCATTATCAGCCTCCACTGCAACGCTGGAAGAAAACTAAAGGAAGAAAAAGAACATGAAGTACAATGATGCTTTTTAAAATCGGATATGGAGAATTCGCTCACTACGAAGACATAAAGCAGCGAAACTAAAGGCCACGTTTCACAGATTCTACCTTTAACCAAACTAAAACACAACAAAACTGACTTCTCATTAGTTATTTCTAGCCGTTCTAAATGATATCGTCCTATTTAAGTACAACTTTAAGGCACATGGCTTTTTCCATTTTATTCTACTTTGCACTTGCACTATATTTTGGAGGCACATATTACACTATTTACTCCACTGCAGTTACTTAATAACCTCAGTTACTTGTGACTTTGCAGATTAGTAATGCAACATATAGTCATTATGGGTTAAGTTGCATACAAAGATGTCAAAATTACCTTAACTTGCTGCAACCTTAGTGATGCTCACACATGAATGCATTGATAATTATAATCCAATAATACACACAAAGGCCCTTTCTGCACAAGGAGTACTTTTACTTTGGGTGCTTTAAATACATTCTGGTGCTAGAATTTGCTCCTTTTACTTGAGTTGCAGATCTGACAATTACTTCATTTCCACTGCATGCATTTCGTCATCTAATTGGTATAAGATAAGATAAGATAGACTTTGTGACTTGTTGCTTTTCACAGGCTGGCGAGTGAGGTCAGCAATCGAGCGCAGGGAACGGCTTCTGTGCAGGAACAGCAGGTAAACACTTGGATCCATTTACAACCGCTATCCTCATTAAACCCAATGCCAACTCCAATGCACGAGGCGGGCCCACTCCTTGTTTGCCGTAAATTTGCATATCAGTGAGCTATCGGGTTCTTTAATATGCATTCAAATGGCCTTCGATGGCGTGACAGAGGCTTTCACGTTGAAGCGCGATGCGGTTAAAAACAAAGAACAGCGCGTTGTTGAAGATGCCGTTCTAGGACTTACAGAGCATGATGGGAGAACACCTGGCTCACACTGTTAAAGAACCGAGGCGTGCGTGAATGAGCGCGTGCGGGCCGGCAGCACGCATCCTCCTCTCAGCACCGGCACAAGCGCGCGCGCATTGGCTGGAGAGAGAGAGAGACATAGAGAGAGAGAGAGAGAGAGAGAGAGAGAGGGAGGGAGAGGGAGAGAGGGGGGCAACCTTCTCCCGGTTTATTGCACGAGGAGTCGCGAGGAGCCTCTGGTGACAGACAGACAGCGGATCCGCCGCCTCACCTGAACAACCAGCAAACCCGCGAGCGAGAGGAGAGCCGACTGTAGGCGAGGAGGACGAGGAACGGAGGCTCCCCCCCAAAAAAAAATTTAAGAAGAAAAAGAAGGAGGAGAGGAGGAGAGGAGAGGAAAGCGGGGGCAGGCAGCCGGCTGGCCGGGACACGGAGCCCGTCCAGGGGGGAGAAATCACCGCTACGACCGTCACATCACATCACAGCTCCGCGATAACAAAGGTGGGTAACGGTGTGTTCCCATTGTGTAATATCAGCATGCGCTGTCCTACATGGCGCCTTTAATCCCCACAGCGGAGTTGTAGTAGCCGCGTCTGGGGCGCCGTGAGAGAGGACCCGGGGCCGGTGTGGCACAGGGGGGGGCATTAGGAGGGCTTTCTGCTCGCTTGTGTGGCGCTGGCCGCTCCGCGGTCCTCTCCCCGCGGCTCCGCGGCGCGGACAGTTACGCACCGACGGCCGCGCCGCTTTCGCAAAGGCGGATTTCTGGACGAGCGGATGACACTTTGTCTGCGGGAGGGGGGAAATGTATTCACAGCCGACATGTGTGCCGTTTGGAGATGCGCGGCGGAGTGATTTCATTCAGCACGACCCCAAAAAAATCTAATCTGATCTGGCCCACATTTCGCGGCGTGAGATCTCTTGAGGAGATTTTTGTTGTTGTTGTTTATGTCCTGTAAGAAGCGTCGTGTGTGTGTGTGTGTGTGTGTGTGTGTTGAGGATGATGATGAGGGCATGGGGGCGGGGGGGTGTTTATCATGATGGTCTCCTTGAGCGCCCGAGGCTCGTCGGGATGATTGATTTCGCCTGTTCAGTCAGATTATGGCTGCGTGAACACCTATGCCGGCAAATTAATTAAACTGCAAGCAAAGATTAACCGCGCAAGATTACCGGCGTGTGCACGCGGAGGAGAGGGGGCTGCAATTAATGACAAACTATTTATATCTGGGGCTTTATTGGACGGGCTTGTAGCCCCAATTGTTGCATGCGTGTTCAATATTTTCCATAACGCAGATTTGATTCCTCTCCATTAGCTGATTGGTTTCGTCGCTGGATGTAAGTTGGCTGAAGTTTTTCCATCTGCTGTGTTTCGATGTTGGCCTTCGACATCAATGAAATGTCTTGTCACCCAGGTTCGCATTCTGCAGCACAGAGCAGGCTGAGTGTGGCAGCTTTCAAGTGATTGATGAAGTAGAGCTGCAAAAGCAGCGCATGGGAGAGAAGCAGGAAATTGGCAGAAATGGTCTTACAGTGCAGAAGCTTGTTTGATAAAATCTGCATCGATCATGGCGCTGAAAAGATAAACTCAATTAACTGATTTGACAGCTGTCAAGTCAGTTTTATTTCTGTCATGCATCTGCATTCAGGACATCATTAGACAGGTTGTTTGGATAAGAAAAAAAACTCCACAAAAAAATCCTTTAAGGGGGGGGGGGGGGAACAACAGACAACAGAACAGATGCAATGACAGGTCAGTAATTTAAGTCATTCATCAGACAAAAAAATGCGAAAAACTTCTCATACGTGAGAATTTGCTCTTTTTCTGCGTTTCATGTAGCTGTAAATTGAGGATCATCGAGGAAGAAATACCAAACCTGCCCGCTGACACGCATCCATCCCTTTTGTCTCCCATGGTCATGATATTCCATTCATTTGTGACATATTTAAGACGACGCCATTCTGCCTCACAAATGTGTTTTGAGATGAGGGTTTGAAGTTCAAGGGTGTCTATCAAAGTGCCTGGCAGCTGTAAAGCTGTAAAACGTTGGCCATTGCTGGACCAGTTTACCTGGTCTGCTTTTTTTCTTTGTTATGGTTGAATTTATATGGATGTGGTATAGCAAACTCCGTTTCTAGGGTGTGTTAGCTTTAAAATTAATATTTCAATTACAGGAAACAGGTCAGAAAAAGCAGGTCAATCAGCTTGATCCAAAACTGGCTGTGACTGAGTTTTGTCTAACCATAATTAGCAGTTGTTTTGTTGTCCTGTCAAACTTTACATGTTGTTTTTATCAAAACATGAGACATTTCTATAGAGTACTATAGAAATGTGTCATTTTTGATGGAGCACTATGTTTTATGTGGTAAACTTTAGACTGTAATAAACGTGGATGTAGTCTCCGCGGTGTCACCCACAGGTTTCTGAAGAGCTACTGAAAAGCTCAGTGACAGCAGCTCCGGCCGTCGCCGTCATGGCTCCGCCAAACTCCCGGCTAATCCTAAAATGGGCAAAGAGGTGGAGCGTGGGTGGAGCTGAGGCTGGCCGAATGAAGCCTGGTAGCAGCTAGCTGCCACTCAAAGCGGCCATGCCCATAATTATGCGCAACTTTAAGCCTTAAAATAATTTGAACAAGGGAGTTGTAGCAGCAGCAATTAGCTGTAGAGACCAAAACTTTTTGTACCAGGCTGTAAACAACTTAGGCATTTTAATGTGGAGGTCTATGGGGACTGACTCACTTTTGGAACAAGCCTCAAGTGGCTGTTCGAGGAACTGCAGTTTTTGCACGTCCACCTTGGCTTCATTTGTCAGCCCAGGAGGTTTTTGCTTGTGTCGAGACAGATGTGTTTTACAACAGATGTAAAAAAAAAAGCCAGGTTCTTGTTTTCACTAGATTTTGTATTTACTTACTGTATTTTGTCAGAATTGTAGTCGTATTTGACCATGCCGAGGACAAATGCAGCCTTAAAGCTCTTCCCCGCTTGTCACCTTTCCCCCTCCCTGCCTGTCCGTCAGTCTGTCTCCTCTCCTTGTGCTCGTCCCTGTCCTCCGCCGTGTCTTCAGGAAGTAGGTTAGGAGGAGGGAAGGCAGGTGACTTAATAAACCCTTTTTGCAGCAGGTCGTTCACAAGCACAGACCTGAAAAAGTTCCTCTTTTTTTCTTTCCTGGCATGTCCACAAGTAAGGCACAAGACCGAGTGATGAATGTGCGCTCTGTTTGGAGAATAGCAAAGCAGGGAATAACAATGGAGTCCATAAATAGAGGCTCACACACACACACACACAGACAAGCCTCTTGAAATAAGTCAATATGATAAAGTGTGTTGTGCTGACTAAGATTCACTGCATTGTTGTGTTAAACCTCATCACAAGAGTCTTTTTGGCCCGAGGGCGCCCTTTAAATGCCGACGCTCTTGCAAGGAGTTTATTTATATAGTGTTAGACCATGATATATAGTGTAGCTGTGGCTGCTTGCAGTAAAGCGTCCATATAGGTGCAAGTTTTCAGGCCCTGGGCCAAAAAAGCACGACTGTTTATTGGTTCCCTGGAGGCAAAATGACTGAGAAATGCTGGTATGTAGCATTCTGTAAATTCCTCCATTCGTCAGTGTTGGCCTGTTTGCAGATGTCTCCTTGACCTTGAATGTTTGTGAGTTCAAAGCTGACAGTCCAGTGCTCAAAGCCTGGCGTTGGAAAGTAGTGAAATCGGTACGTTTTGATCATTTTTCATCATTTATCAAGTAAAAAAAAAATCAGTCTCCTCTATTTCGCATCATAAGAAATCAGAATCTGAAATTAATTGTTCAGAGCTTTTGCTAGATAAACGACTTAAGCATTTAACCGGTCATCAGAATCGTTACAAATGAGCTTTCTGTAGTACTGATGTTAATATCAATAACCATGAATATACAGTCTTCGCTGCTCGCGTAGGATGTATTGATTGAAATGTCTGGATGATTTTCACACCAGACTCCATTAATTCAACCTTCATTTTAACCATTTTTTAACTGCAACAAATGACACAACAAGAGGCAAAAACCCTCCTGATGGTGATCTAAGAGGAAAGGAAGGAACAGAAAAATGTGAAGTGAAGCTTTGACACAGGAAATAAAAATGACACGGGAGCGCAGATTAGAAGTGTTGTTCTTTTCTGAGTGTTTGGTGCGATTCACGCTTTGCAGCTGCGGGTGATGTGGTGTTTGTAACCGAGGCCAGGATCAGCAGGTCTTCTTGATGTGTGTTAGTGGAGGTCATGACTGGTGTTTAAGATGGCCTGAGTGATTAGAGTGCTTGTGATTAAAAATTTACTTGCGGGCGTCTCAGCTTGCCGCAGAGAACTGAGGGAATGTGTGTGTGTGTGTGTGTGTGTGAGCATTTTATATTGCAACATGTGGATGGGAGCCCAAACGAGATTAACGCTCCATGTTAACAAACCTTGTGGTCTGAGCCCGGCTAGCCCGGAGAAACACACGCAAATACGTTCACAAATACATTCACACACAGGCAAATGCACGCATCTCCTGCTTGGTTCAGGCTGCCCGTGAGTGGCCCTCCCCGCCGAGGCACGTAAGCGCACAGGAAAACACACAATTAAACACTGAACACCGGCCAGCGTTCAACCACTTTGATGCACGAGCACAAAGGTGCACTTTGGCTTCATTGTGTCCCGGGACCAAACTGATTTTGATGTGCGGGCGTGTTTGTGCATGCACATGCAAAAATGAGACAGTGCCTGATTTCAGACTAGAGGTGACATCAGAGATGGCACATGCAGTACACAGAGGGTGTGTGTGTGTGTGTGTGTAGAGCTGAAGCTGTCCTCCCTTTTGCTGTCGCTTATTACTGAGTCAATTCCCCAGAGAGCCCCTCCAGCTTAAATTAGAGACATCTGTACATCAGCAGGACTTGTTTGTTACCAAATGTCAACAAAGGCTTCAAAAAAATGTGTTCATGTTTATTCTAAAGCGCTCGTGTCAAAAATTGGAAATGCTTTTACTGCAGTTGTGCGTTAGCCGTGGTTCTGGCGGCGGCCACCGGTGCCAGATGAGGACAGATGGACGAGGGTTTTGTCAGGGTCTGGGCCCGGCTCCAGGGGAGCTGCCCTTGGTGCGAACGTTTTCATCTACTTGTAGATGTCCGACAGACAGATTCCAGCAGACCCTGGATTAAAACGGTCTGGGCCGGAAGATTATGGGAGCAAAGTCCTGTATCTGGATGGCCCCGCTGTTCCGCATAACACGAAATGCATTATTTATTATTAATACCGAGAGCATCTCCGGTTGGTTGTTGTTGTTGTGGTCGGACAAACTCCTCTGTGACAGGGTTCTCCCTGGTTCACCAGCCAGACAAGATTCAAAGCCGGACCCTGATTTTTTTCATTAAGATGTGATTATCTGTTCTGCAGTGTTTTAGTGAACCAAAGCCCTGAGGTATACTGAGATACATGCTGAACTCAGTACAGTAACAGGCCTTTTTTTTAGGTTACCCAGAAAAGATATGATGCTGGAAGAGGCGGTTTCACAAGTGAAATACAATGTGGATCTGTGTGGCATTTATCAAATAACACACTATGATGCTATGGTGATTTTCATAATAATGGCATCAGAAAATAAAAATGTAAATCTCTGAATTGATAACTGTATTTGAAATTCTGATTAGTTTCTTTGAAAAAGACCTGATATTTTGTAATAGGTCAAGTTGCATCTTTAATAAAAGGAAATCAATCAACTAATAAATTCTGCCAAAACTGGTTCAGATTAGTTCATTATGTTTTCCACAATAAAGCAACATCAAACTAGAAATGTTGTGTAAACCTTCCTCTACGGACGCCTGATACACTCTGATAGATTATTGTTGTATTTGCATCTTTTTACCACAAAGAGAACTGAACTTTATTGACTTGTTTTTGACTGAGGTTCAGTTCACATGTTCCTTTTTAGGACAATATTCACTTCAATAGAATTCTAAACATGGAAAGAATAGTTACTAGATCCTTTTCATGCCCTCAGATGTGTCTTCAGGTATTCCTTTAAGGTTTCCTACTACCCTAACAACCTTTAGCAATAAGAGGGTAGCCTGAGAGTACTCAGGCAGTACTTGCTGCTGCTTGTTAAGCTTATTGCTTTCAGTGCATGGTAGTAACTGAAGGCAACTTAGATAACTATGAACATTTTCATCAGCTCGGCTCTTCGTTCACGTGGATTAGAGTGGCTGCACAGTCAGAGAACAATGTTCAGAGAGAATTGAGCAGGAAAACCTGAAACGTCCCCGTCCTGCAATATTATATAAAACAATCTGACCCCCTCATGTGTATTATTTTGTGACATGCATGCTGGTCGACAAGACACAAGCGCATCTAAAAATGAAAGGAAAAATGGTTTAGATCTTATGTAACTGAGGATTTAAATTTCTTTCTTGATGAGAAAACAACCTCCGGACGAGGTCCGTTCAGTATCTGCAGAGGAGGATCGAAGCCTCTGGAAGAGCTACCAAATTTACCTTGTAAGAACATTGTATTCCCAACAAATCACAATATTGCACATGAAAGTTACCATTTGTGCCACGCAATTTCTGATTATACCTCTGATCCTGATTAAGATAACGAGATCAGAGTTTTATATAACTGTTCCCGTAATCAGATTATCGCTTCAAATGGGATTAGAGACATGACATACCCGATGTCATGTTTACTGTTTTGAAATTGGTTCCTAATCTTTCGCTGATTGGGATTTTTCCTCAGCTCTCCTGTGTCCCCGCCTGAAACCTGAGCTGAAATAAGGGCAGGTACAGTTGGCGTGCTGGCGTATTCTGGTGTTGATAACAGTTCTGATTGAAAAAGTTGGGGTGTTGGCATTTACTCGCCGCCGTTGCTCTCTTTGTGGTGCTGTTCCCATGAACCCAGAGGAAACACAAACCCCTCTGAGGAGGGAAAGTCAAGATTTATACCCCACAGAAACCCACATCAGACAAAGCATAACCGTCAGGAGAACAAATGAGACTGTTCAGTATGGACACACTGTGTTGGCTATCGACTCCAAGGTCTGTAACAATGACTGAGCCATTCGATACGTTACCTATAGAACCTGTAGCACAAGACGCTCCAGAAACCAGATACCCCAAACTGAAGATCACGTTTCAGTGCCTGCTTCTATGAGGGGCTTTGGTTAGTTCGTGGTTTGACAAATGCATGACACTGACTCCTAAAAACAAGTACAGTGTTCGTTTTTTTTCGTGTTGGCTGGTTTTAATGGTTCTTTTTATTACTCTTCTCCACCCCGTCCGAGTCACGCTCGTAAAATTGTCAATGACCTCACATGAAAGTCTTCAAACTGAGCTTCTTCTTATTGCTGTGCATCGGATTACCTCTTATTCAATAGCCCGCAAGGTGGAAACTGAAACACTTGGACGTGGATTAATGCAGGACACCTCCAAGGACTGAACAGTGCTGACAAATGCGTTGTTCTTATTTGCTCTTCACTCCAATCTTTAGATGAATTTGGCATTAATACAGACATATGCATTTTTACACATCCTTTCTCAGGATCTCTGAATAATGAGTGAACAGATTTGTTCATACATATTTTACCTCGAATCTGTTGCGTTTCACCTAAAGGCAAGATTTTCTCATGCGTCCTGGATCCAGTGGAGTAGCTTGTTTCGAGATACCTGCATTGTTTTTTCTCGCTTTGTTTTCGAGATCTGACTGATTAAGGGCTGCGCAAACACAATTGATTCATGCCTTTGAATTAGACTGTTTGATTTCATCCAGAGAGGAAATGTTTGACCTAATAAGCAGGAGGAATTTAATTAGGGCTGAGCTGCCCAGACAAGTGAGTAATCATCTGCACGGTGCTAAAGGTGTTTCTACCGGAGCCGTACACACCCTGCCAGTGTTGGTTAGTGGAGGATGTTAAACAGGATGTTATACAGGCAGGAATGTTTTGAACCTGCAGTTTGTGCGTGCCTCTCCAGCCCCATGTCATTCCCAGGGTGTCAGATACTGGCGTTGTACCACGCCCCTCTGTGTCTCATACAGATGCAAAAGGTGCCCTTGAGCTTCTTGAGCTATGGAATAGCACCAGGCTTTCTGCCAACTCTAATGTAAACCCATCCGCGGCAATATTATATGCTCATAACAACTGCTCCACCCAACGCTGTAAAAAAGAGACAAAGTCCTCAAAGGGGTGGAGGTTGGGACGGACTGGCTTTCACCCTGGAGACAGGAGTTTATGTTTGGTGAAACCGGTCAACAATGTTTTCCTTAACAAGGTAGTTTAGTAGTTTAAAACGAACCCGGCTGAGCATCCGTGCATCATCTTGGCAGCTTCGATATTCGACGGCCCGGATGTGAACGTGCTGGCCAGCCTGCGGGTGTTCCTGCGGCACGCTTACCCGCGCGTCTGCGTGAACGTTAGAGCCTTAGAGTTCATGACGTCCGCTTGCTATGCATGCGCATGTAAGCTTTATTCACACAAGTGTCCGTGTGTATATGTGTGTGCTGGATGGATGGAGGCGGGAGGGGTTGCCGAGGGCGCCCTTCCCCCGGGGGCTCTAGTCTGGCCCTTAATTAATCCGTTTTCTGGCCGGAGGGTCCCTGTTATCAGGCCATTACAGAGCAGCCGGCTGCATCCAAACAGCAGGAACCCAAAAAGCACAACACAGGTAGGCACACAGAGACAAGCACACACATTTGGACTTTTACGCTCATTGATACTGATGCATTCGCAAAACCAGTCCTTACAGAATAATTCCAGCTTCACACAACTTTGGGTTTTGTCATTTTCGAGTTATGAGAACATCTTACCCAATTTAATGAATGTCGGAGAACGTTGTTAAAAAAAAAGGATGTCATACAGGGGAAGCAACAGCGGCTCAAACTGGTTTAAACAAGTAGGAAATTACTTCTGGCTAACTATTTACCTTACTTGCGACCTGGTTGACTTCCTGACTGCTCATGGTTTTTGCTCCATTGGACTTTGTTGGTGTGATGTTGTACTAAAGGACACGTCTAACCCTAACTTTAACTTTAAACTTAACCTAAATTCAGATAGCCCCATTAGTAATCCGTACAGTACTCCATGATTCGGTTACATGTGTTTCCTATACAAAGAGATGTTTCTGGCCAGTGATTAAATCCAGCATTTCCACAGACTGTAGCAGTGCTCTTCCTCTCTGCTGGGATCTGTGTTAAGTCTGGCAGGTGCAAACAGGTCACAAATGGTCCTAAAACCAGGTTTTAACCCTGACACTGGCCTTTTAAAGAGGAGCAGCCAAAATATCCTCATTCTCAAGCTCTACACACCTCCCACAAAGATAGAAGACACACACAGAAATGCACAAATACATGCCAATTAAAACAAGCTTGGCACAGAAACACAGTAAATACAGGTGTGTAAGCAGTTGGATATAGACACAGACTGCACAAACACAGAACATGCACGCACACACAAAACGTACACACAAAAGCCGCTTCCAGCAAGCTCAATGACACCAATCCGCACAACACGCTCTTTTCACTTTTCCTGCGACACACGTCAGTATCAGTTCAGCCGGCTGACTGCAAAGGAGTGCGCGTGTTTGGTGGAGATGCTCGAGCGGCGTGTGAAATCTGATTACAGTCTTACACAGCTTCCCTCGGCGGCGGGAGGGCGAGCACTGTTACTGCCGCCTCACTTGCCCAGCCTGGCTGCCCTCTTTCCCTCTGTGGGTCTCGCAAAGCCGGACCAGGGGTTGGACAGACCTCTGTAGCTTAAAGGTCGCGTGTTTGCTCCCCTGAAACAGCCGACATGTGTGCTCTGCTGAGGTGGTCTTCAGCAAGATTTAAGATTTTAAAGGAGAAGTGCACTCGGGGCATATTCCTGTTGATAATGTTTTTCTACCACAGCAACGGTTTCAGGAGGGAAACACCACGTTTTGGTCTCAGAGCTTCTGAACTATGCACTGAGAGAAATCTAAAAGACAAACATATCAGGATGCAGCTATTTGAAATGTTTTGAGCTACATGTGAGATTTTTGCCCTTTTCTTATTGTTTTCCTCTTCAAAATATTGGATCCTTGATGTCAGGCCAGGGCTGCTAGCTTGCACATTAACACAGATCTCACGCTCTGCTTTTCTCAAGCCGACTTTCCCCGCCTCGCGCCCCGACGTAGCTTTGTCAAGGGTCAGACGGGACGGGGCGCAGAGCGTGTCAAGGTTAGGGCGGCACTTTTTTGGATTGTCTTTGTATGCACCGTCAATTACCGCAATTTAGCTGTCATCAGTCAGTGACGGTTGAACATGCAGCTGGTGAGGACCTTCATCCTGGAACAACTTATTATCTCTTTGTGAGGAGAAACGCTGCACAAATATAACAATGCGGTTGCACGTGATTTCAGTCATGTCAGCTTGACAGGCGTGCAATCGTAATTTGTTTTGTTTCATGAGTTTGGCAGGGTGTTGCTGCTCGCTCCTCGCTGAAATCGAGATGCGGCAGCGCTGCTCTGAAAGCGTGGTTTCCCCCTGAGGGACACTTGATTGAAGATGCTGTCTGCAGAACACGCCGAGGGAAAATAGCTGCAAGAGGAGACAACACGTCAAATCTTATGAGTCGTCTTCATGACCACCACCCGCTACTTTATGGTGAATGAGCACTAAAAGTTAACTTTTAAAAGTTATGATGTGGAGGCTTTGGAATGGGGGAAACATCATGGTTTGTCTATTTACCTGTGACAAAAGGTAGTGTAGTTTACTGTGTTAGAAATATGATTTTAAGTACACTTTTACTTTTTGTGCTTAATTTAAAGTATGTTTATCTTCTAAATGGATGTCCTTAAGTTTTACTTAAATGAATCAACATGAACATACTAATGCTGCAACACTACCAACATATTTTGCTATTGAAGTTCTGGCTGTCGTCAAACCGGTTCTAAAAATGTTCCCACGGGGGTAACCCTATAGGCTCCTATGGAAGACTTAAAGGAATCCAAAGCAAACCACGTAGGCTGCCGTGTTTGTATGACATGGATCTCTTGCCCTTTTATTCTCTGTGTCTCTGTGTTTTTTTACAACTCCATTGTTTCTAAGACCTTGTGTCATCATCTGCCGCCTGAAAATCAGGTTTTCCACCTTCTCTGTTCCTGCCAGCAGCGTCTGCACCTCATCCCCTGCTTTCAGTGATGCAGCGGTACGTTAAAATATAGGCCACGCGCCAGCGTAACTGCAACTGTAAATACAAGCAAAGACAGCTCCATCTTCATTGCAGTGATATATTTGTTTTACCTCATTTGCCTCAATGCATGTAGAGACGTTTTTCAAGATTCAAGAGTCTTTATCGTCATTGCACATGTCAATGAAATTTTCATTGCAACCCCCATGTTAGATGGTAAGAAAGATAAGACTAGAAAGAGTGAATAAAATTAAGATAACTACAATAAAATAAAATAAACCAACATGCAATAAAAAAAAAATATTCGTGAAGCAATTAAAAATATAACAGAATGAAAATATACTTAGGCAATAAAATATACTAAACAATAAACAATAAAATATGGAAGTGAAATGTGCAAACAGAATAAAATATACAAGCAGAATAAAATATAAAATATACACAGTGAAATGTACCGACAGAATAAAATATGCCAATGAAACTGAAATGTGCTGATATACTAAAATGTATATAATTATAGGATATGTGTGTACATAAAAGTCAAGTACACAGAAGGTGCAGGTGGAGGTAGAGGTGTAGGTGTAGGTGTAAAGTGCGGTGTGCAGTGTTCACAGTTAACACAGTCTCTCACTGCAGTGAGGGGCTGCTGGGGGTGATAGCTCTAACAGCTCTGGGGAAGAAGCTGTCCCTCAGTCTGTTAGTGGTGGTGCGGATGTTCCTGTACCGCTTTCCTGATGGAAGCGGTACAAACAGTCTGTGGCCCGGGTGGCTGGGGTCCGTGGCGATGGATCTCGCCCTCTTTCTGACCCGACCTTCATATATAGAGTCTAGGTCAGGGAGGGGGCAGCCCACGATGCCCTGTGCAGTTTTAACCACCCGTGCCAGTTGTTTCCTCTCCTGTGCCGTGCAGCTGCCATACCACACTGTCACACTGAGGCAGAGGATGCTTTCAATTGTGGCCCTGTAGAAGTTAACGAGCAACCGAGAGGAGAGTCCAGCCCGTTTCAGCTTCCTGAAAGCTTGAGTACATTTAAAGGATTCACAGGTAAAACGTGGGTCATCCACTCACCCAGCTTCCCGCTCTTGCCAGAAAAAACCCTCCTTGACTCATTGTCATTTCTCCTCCCGTATTTTTTCCTTCCTTTCATTCTCGCCTCCCTATTCGCTCCACACCGAAGCTTCGCCGGAGGCAGCGTGCCATCTGCTTTGGACATTTTTAGAATGAGGAAGTCGTGAGAACAGTGTGTTTATTGTTTCATCGCGGTTAATCATTCGGACTCTGCGGCGGCATCGTCCGACACAAAAGCAGCGCTGACCCTCTGTGAAGAATCTGGAATTTTGGAATCCGTCGGGCCGACTCCGTTCTGAGTGACAGAGCTGAGCTTTAAAGCCATCACAGCCACACGGGTGTGAGTGGCACATCCACGATGAGCCCTTTTCCCTGTCGTTTGCTGGCCAATAGAGGGCCCACGCGTGATCCCCCGCTGACCACAAAGCTTAACCCAGAGTCAACAAGCTTAATTAACAATTAAAAAAAATCAAATTAGCAAATAAAGTAGTGTTTAATTTTACTTAAAGTGAAGTTATACAGCATGTAATTAATGGGCGGCATCACAGCAGCTACACCTCCATCTAATAAATAAAACAGTGCCTTAAAAACCAATTATACACTGGGATTTATGAGTGATTAGCCGAGTAGCCAATCAACACCTCACACAAAGGAGGCTGCCCCGTTTGTATTTCCCACACCATCATCAACAACAACAACTGTAGCATGTCGCTGGAGAAGCAGACTTTCAGCCTCTTTCTTAAATTAACTTTGAGCTCCAACTTCATTCAATTTCTTCCTGTTTGCATCCATAATTTGGTAGCCCCCATGGGACACACCGTGACATAGCCATTGACACAGTATTAGCCACTACCAGCTCCTCTGGCGCAGTCCGACAGATGGTGGCAATGTGACGATCAAAGTAAAATGAGACTGCAGGCTAAACTGTAGGCTGCTGCCACATCTTACATGCAAAAACCCATATTTGCATGTACCTATAACAGAGGCAGCAGCCCTTTTGATCTTGATTAACAGACGTTTATGTGCAACTAATCAAAGTCTTTTTAGTATCTTTTGGCTTGCTGAGAGAATACATATTAAATAGCCAGGCTGTTGTGTTTTAATGTAATGTGAGTAAATGCCACAGTCTTGGTTGGAGATGAAGCTTGGTGCACCAGCGCCAACGCTAGCGTTCGGGCAGAAGCCTCCGGCGCTTGGTGCCCCACCCTGGGAAACAGCCACCAGCTGCCACTGATTTTCACACTGTTTTCACATCTGTAGACACCAGGGAAGACGGCAGTTGTGTTTCCATCAAAATGCTGCACTAGCCTTTTTTCAGCGGTTTTCAGCTGCATTTATGTGAAGTTATCACATATTTAATCAGGCAACTCTGAAGCATTATGGTGTATCATGCTACTTTCTACCAAAGATGGAATATGTGTTTCATAATTTTAGTGGCGATAAAAAAATCTGACTTTTCCGTTAGTGCCACCATGGGGTTCATCTCAACAAGCGTGGGAAGGATTGCCACGAGATTTGGTGCACACCCTGATGTTTGCTGACGGGATAAATTGCAATAACATTTCATCTCGTGCCATCATTGTGTCCAATACAAACCTCAATACAAGCCCCACCTGTACTGTGCTAATTTGCAGATGTCAAGATAAACCAAAATGGTGATCATGGCTAACATGAACATCTGTATAGCCTCAAGCTCAAGTCTTGTTCGTGTGCAAAATGCAAATATGTGTGACACAGGTGCACGGATGAGGGTTTGACAGACGCGAGCACTCGACGTCGCAGCCATGGATACTTTTACCAGACATGTTGTTACCAGAATCAGCTCAAGATAGCATGCTTAATATTTGATAGCAGGCTTAATATTTGTGTTATAATTGTAAAAATGCGAAAGTTTCACCGGTAAGGATTAAAATTCAATTAAACTCAAATGGCCTTAAAAACTCTCTCTTTGTCTTTGCTAAATATTGACTTTCAGTCCTGAGTGAAACGCCTCTATTTGCCAGATCCAATCAGAAGTGGAGATCCCCTCTGCCTCCTCCTCTCACTAATTACTCCGCAAGGCATCCTGAAACTCTGACCACAATATTATGGATTATTTGCTTTTTAATTTCCTAATTATCACCGCAGGCGCAACCCAGAATTAACCGGGGACCTCACTTCTATCAGTATGATAAACGGTGTGATTTGCTTCTTCCAGCGATAATCAACAAACTAGAGACCCAATTAAGCCCGTTTGACCCAATCATAATTGGGTAACAACGAGGACGCCGCCTTCTCAAGCGGCATCTAATTGCTTGCAGGGATTTCCACTATCAGAGCGATGTTACATTGATCCAGTATGTATTGATCTTGCTTATTGCTGCGTGCACGGGGGCTTATCGGCTCATTAGCCTATGTTGTGTTTGTAAATGCAGCATTGTGGGCATAAAGCCTGCAGGGGTTCAGATTCGGCATCAGGGTTAATGACATCTGTTTCCAAGATCAGATCTATTGAATGCTGTTTCCGTGCCATTGCACAATACTTTATAACAGCTTTGCATTATGGTCAGTATTGTTTTCCACACGAAGCAGTCACAAAGTCCCCTCAGGCCAGTAATAAAGTCTTAATGAACATGAAAGATTACTGGTTTCAGCCCCTGCGGTGGTTAGAAGAGTCTGGGCAGGTTAAAACCATGTGAAATTCTCTGTATCCTCAGCAAACACTGGCAAGGTGCCCATGAACATGAACCAGTCAAGCTGCTCAGTCAGCAGCAGCAGATGTTGATAGCTGTACCCGACAGGTACAGTATCAGGTGTGAATGTCTGGGCTTTATCACCTCAAGCATTGTCTTAATCCTCACAGCTGCTTGTTTACAGTGTCATGAGATCTGTGTGGTCAGTCAGTACTCAGAGAGGGTGATGCCTACTAAAAAAAGCCACTGACTAAATATGTTTATGTACATTTTGTAATCTAGATGCAGCAGGGTGTGCTGCTTTCTGGCTCAACCCACTTTTCCAAATATAATATTTACGCTGCTAAATTAAACAGTAACAGCTCTTTTGTAGCGCCTCAACGCTGACTTTATGATGTTTTTCTCATATGTTATCAGTGTTTCGTACTACAGAGTCCGTTTTGTCCGCCCTGTCCAGAGTTTCCACAGCTCACAGGCAATTGTCTGCCAGTCTCTTCAAAGCAGGACAGAATCAGCAGAATACTCATAAAACAGGGTCACCAAACCCCACCTGTTGCTATCGGTCTGCCCCCGCGACAATAAGACACAAAGCAATCTGCTTATCAGATTATCATAAATGATTTCAGCTGTAAAACCAGGAACAAAAGCAAACCATCTTCACTTTCATGCATTTGACCACAGTATAAACAGCAATTCTGGAGTTTAAAATCCCCCCCCCACCCCCCCACCCCTTTGTTGCCAGACAAAGGCCGAACATTCACAGGACACAACGAGGGAAACAAAACATTGAACGCAGGACAATTAACCAAACTGCCGTCAGAGAATGTGCACTGAGAACAGGGCGGAACGATAGCGAGCTCCCACCAGCATCAAATCAACAAAACATTGTGTCAGACTGGGAAGGAGTCCATGAGGTGGAGTAGAGGAAGAGAAAGGGTGGGTCCGAGCCAAGGGATAGCATGGATGGTGGTGGTGGGGGGGGGGGGGGGGGGTACACCAATGCTAATGCTATGTTTTTCGAGTGCAAAAAAAGTGCAAATAGCAATAAAATGTGACCAGTGCCAAAATGTAAACATGCACAAATGCAGTTACATTTGTCTAGACTTCCCGTTCCTGCAGAGTTCAGCAAATACCTGCTTGATTACATCTTGCTTTCCAACATTTTAAACACACAGCGCCCACAATTATTTGAATCCGCTCTGGAGGCTGACACGGCAGTTTATCTCTCACAACGCGAGGCAGATTTACAGCAGAGATCAAAATATGCACCAAACCCTTTTTAGCTGATTCCATTCGTCCGCTGTTGCAAATGCATTTTTTCGGTTTTACGCAATGACTGCAAGACACAGCAGCTCTAACGTGACGTCTTCCCTCAGATACTGAATGTTATCTGAGAGAGTCTTATTGTTTAGCAGATGTTATTCTAATCCAACCGCTCAAAATAACTAAGAAAAACAATAACATGCCTATCGCCTTTGCAATGCAAGGCTTGGTTACTGCTTTAGGCTGTAAACTAGTTAGCCAGACATGCTAACATTTATTTAACACAAGAATTTAAACCGAAATGAGTTAATATAAATTCGTCAGATGTTTTAAACCACAAGCGTTCGTTAAAAAAGAGCGCCTCATGCAGCCACTCCCAGACCGTCATAGTACATGGATAGAGATTAGGTTTATGATTGTCAGCATATAACTGATAGAACTCTTAATAGCCTGTATTCATCCTGTCTTATATCACCAATGAGTGATAAGAGTCGTTGGGCTGTGTGAAGGGATAGTCATCAAAATAATGTTGCGGTGGCATTTTCTATTTTCTTGTGTGCGTGAAAAGAAATTTGTCTTGTTTTCACAGAAAAAAACCTCACCATCTTTGTTTTTTATTAGTTTAATCAGCTTTTTGTGCAGAGTCAATACCACGAACATAATATTTTGCATTTTTTAAGTTCATTTAATTCTTTACATTCAAATTTAAAGAATCTTTTATTCTACATTTTAGTATCTCCCAAACTTTAATGTCAGATTTTCAGATTAATTGAATCACTTTATGTATTTCCTGTTATCAAATCTTTCTGTGTATCAAGTTTCCAGAAGCCTTTTAGCTGAGGATCCACATGACAAAGAAGCTTCAACCAAAAGATGGTCCGAGAAGGTGTTCCAGGACACATAAAATCCAGTCAGCGTCAGTTTTAGCCGCTGAATAAAACCACACACACGCACACACACCTGTCTCTTGGAAGCTCAGGCAGGTAAAAACATAAGTCTGTTTGCATCTGTAGTTACACGTCTGCAACCGGCACAAATTCTCCTACGTTTTGATGCATCAATCACGCCTTTGGATTGAACATTAAATGGGTTACGTTCCTCCTCTTGACAGCGTAGTTTGCAGTCTGCTCGCCCAAACTGTCAGCATTGCTCCTCTTCTCAAAGGGGTACTGCTGTGTTATTGCAGCATTTATGCACACAATTTCGGACCAGATACCTGATGCTGGCATCAGTATTGGGGCATCCCTGCCTAATTATGTTCACAGCTTAATATTTTAGGAATAAACCAACACCATCGGCCTTATTTTCACCTGTTGATATGTCCCTTTTTGCCAAAGTGTAGTTCCATCGCCATATTTTTTCTTTCTTTTCTTTAAGCGCCCAGCTGAATACCATGTGCATATCAGGTGGCAAACTTAAGGAGCTTAAGTTTCTTATTTCTGTGAGGGGTAAACTGAGCTTGTCTATGTCTTTTAACTTTCACTGTCTTTTGTGCGGGGCAAAGCTGTGATGGGGCAGACATCAGCAGCCCTTGTCAAACGTGAGGCGAACAGGAGCGCTTGTCCAGCAGAGTCCAGGCGCACCCAAAACTGCCTGAATCTGCAGGCATGGGGCGGCACGCTGCTGGGGGGGAGCCGCGGACGTGAAAACGGGGAAAGAAAAGTAGCGCGCGCTTCCTTCTGCTGGCAGAACTCAAACACATTTCTACTACTTTGCTTCTGTGCCTCTTCCACTCTTCTTCACAGATTAGAAGTTTGACAGCAATAATACAGCTGCTAACGTCAGGCAGGGCGTTGGTCTGGCAAAGGCACCAACAAAGAGCAGTAGAACAAGTCGGTGAATTCAAGCTCACTGAGTCGACAATAATGTTATTGCTGACTAATCCTTAAAAAACTGAGATTGCAGTTATTAATTAAGTGCTTTTGAATGCAGAAACAACACAATGCCACCAGAATAAAGGCCAAAAGAACACACAGGCCCCAAATCTGTATGTCTATATTTACACATGGGCAGTAGTGGAGTATGTTTGCGTCATTACATGATGCATCCTTCATAATAGACATTCAGGGTAAAATGCATATTGATGAGATTAGTGTTGATTATGATTGTGCTTCCTTAACTCCCCTGTGTCCTCCGCAGCTTTATATGTCTCTGTATCCATTCCGTAGGATTTGTTCGGTTTATACTAATCGCCACAGACCACCCTGTCTGTCTGTCCACCTCAGTAGCATTTGCAACTGGCTGATGAAAGCCGACAAGCTTTTTATACAAGCGTGTACGTACTCCGCTGTGATGCTTAGGAGCCTTTAATGTTCCTGCTGTCTCCAATTGTGACAGCGTCTTTGCTTAATTGCAGCGTGCAGGCAGCTCTTTTGGTTTTCTGCTCTGGTGCTGGCAGAATCAAAGCTCTCTCCGGGTTAAGATACTCCCGGCGGGGGCAGGGGAAGGGGGGTTTGGTACGGGGTAAGTGCTGAAAACGTACAGTAACTCTGAGAGAAGCTGGCGTGTTTAGATTCATAAATCTTCCTCATTTGTCATGCCGATGAAGGGGGGACTTCTCTTTTATCTTTAGGAGAAGTGGAAAAAAAAAAACCTGCTGCAGAATAAACCATCCAATAAAAGCAGGAACACAAAATAGGCTGCGGTCCAAATGAACCTGCCGGGTGGCTCAGCTCCCTCAGTTCTGTGCTGGTAATTGGCGCCAAGCTTAAGTACAGAACAGCGGCACGGGAAGAGTGGGGAGGGCTTTGTGCACACTTCTAAAAGAGGAGCAACAAATGCAAAGAATGCTTGACATGCCAGGTAGATCAGTTGATGTGAACCCGGTAGGTCGGACCAGTCGTGCTGGCAAGAAGCTGCGTGTTCATCTGGCGGGTCAGGTCTTCAGGGCTTTCCTGGGAGCATCAAATTAATTAATTTGGCAAGGAGGAACTGTGCGTCTTATGTAAATGAACAGCTGAGTTGCAGAAGCGCATTGAGGTGCCTGAGCAGAATATGAATGCAGATAAATAAAGAAGAGGGAGTGATATTTTGAAGGAGTGCTTCCCCCCTGAATGTACACGCTCACCCCCCGCTGGATTGAACTGCACACATAAACACACACTCACCGCCTGCCCAGACCAAAGAAGCGGATCTGAGGCCTTTTCAGTGTTACTGATTGCTTATGATCCAAATTGCTTTTTTTATTTGTCAGAGGCGATTGAGGCGCTCTGTCGATGCTCGCGTGAGCGACAAAGAGTAGAGGAATAATTAGAAACCTCTTGATTGTTCATTTCAAGCCAAGGCCTGGAGAAAATTAACCCTCGTATTGTCTTCCCATCTACTATGCACCTTTTGACTTCCCGGGTCAAAATTGACCCGGTCTGGTTTGAATGCTTGTAAAGCTTGAAGTATAAATAATCATCAAATTCTGTGTTGAACCTTTTTAGTCAACTTGTTTCCAACACATCAACATATATTTTACACTTATTTTTGTAATGTATGATATAATAGATGCAATTTTTAAAACATTACACTTCATTTTTTATTTAAAAAAACAGAAATTCTGATTATTTTGACTATGGTTATGATCTGAGGCACATAAATTGATGTATTTTCACAGACTGGCATATGTCAAAGTTTAGTCAGGACACTGTTTTGAAATAATGTAAAATTTTTTAATGGCAGCAAATACTCACACCTGTTGTCCTCCCGGGTCAAAATTGACCCGGTGTGGTTTGACTGTTTATAAAGCACGAAGTATAAATGTGTGTGTGTGCGTGTGTGTGTGTGTGTGTGCGTGTGTGTGTGTTTATTGTACTGGAAAGCAAAATAGTATGATCCATTATACCACTTATTGTGGCCGGGCCAAATTTGACTGGGAAGACCACAGATGCTATAAATTTTAATAAAACACACATAATTCAAAGAATATAGTCATAATTAATTTTACTTGCAAAGAGCATAGTATGGAACCATCCATGTCATTTTCAAGCAATTATATGAGAGCAAACACTTGAAAACGGGTCAAAATTGACCCGAAGACAACAGGAGGGTTCAAGTGGTTGCCTCTGTTGTTTAGACATTATGCGCCTGTGTTTCTGAGGTGACTCTCCAAAGAATGGGTCCTCTCTTGGGAAAAATGAAGTCTTCACCCTTCCCATACCTGAGCAGCAAGTTCAGATCACGTAAAGGGACCGCAAAGGCACGGCTGCCACATTTTTGCAGAGTGACACCTGTTCCTGGCGAGGGCTGCTCAGCAACACCTGACAAATTACACACCTGTCACGTTAACATGACTGACATCCATCAGCCACCGCCCACACACACACACACACACATGCCCCATATATAATAAGTTGATCAGTGATGAATGTGCTTCTTGACTGACACTAGTATTTGCAATGCAGACGTACTGAGCTGCGCAGTGTGAACAGTGCTCACTCTCTCTACTCGCACCCAGTGGGTTAGCTTCACATCACTGTGAGTGCTCGTGCTAGAAGCTAGTGGCTTATCGACAACCTGTGAATGGATTTCTATGTAATTTTGCACGGCTATTCAGTGATGATCCTCGCTGGCTTGGTGCGACATGCTTAAGTTTTCCTCCTGCGTCGCCATGAGGTTGGTATTTTTGTTTTTAAATGAAATATCTCAACAGCTAATGGAAGGATTGCCTTGAAATTTGTCGCTTTGATCACCTGACCTCTCATCAGCGTCCTCATCAGGTCAAAATTTGAATGTGTTCGGTGATTTGACGAATGTCTAAAAACTTGCAAAACGTTACATTCATCAGCCTCTGCGGTACCTTCTGTTTAGTGCTAATTAGCAAATGTTAGCACGCTAAGAGAAGGAACTAAGATAGCTTAAGCGACAGAGCTGATATTTAGTCAACATCAGGATGCAAGCATTATCATTGCGAGCATGTTAGCATCGCTGATGTCTGGTTCTGCCTTACAGACCCGCTAGCTTGGTTGTAACTTCTCAGCGCTGGTTCACGCTTGAAGAAAGCTAGTTTGTGCAACATGTCGTTCGATTTTGTCGCAAAGCAAAGTTGTAGTTGCTCCGGACGACCATTGCAGAGAGCTGGGAGACATGATATTAATGACAATGAGGATAACGCTGCACATTGCCAGGCAGTCTCTCCTGGAGAGCGTTCATAGGGTTGCACTCTGTGGTTCGTGTAAAACATTGTAAATAGTGTAAATAATGGAAAAACCCTGGTTCATTTCTCACCTCTGCACAGCTGACCAGTCACAATGCAAGGTGGGCGTGACTGTCCCATTCAGTTTCAGAAAGTTGCAGTAATGGTGGGACGCCGCGCCTCTCGAATGTGCTGTAGGAAAAGTGCCAGGTAAGGGCTCCATCCAACAAGCGCTTCTGATAGCGCGTACTGACACTGTTATTGTTCGGAGATTATCATAAAAATGGTGTCAAGGCAAAGCACAGCACATCCCAGCGTGGGTATTAAGCTGCAGACAGTGTGGAGTGTGCTCACACGCAAAGAGAAAGAACAGAAGATGTGCTTGTCGTTTGGGGAAGGGAACATTGTCTCACTGATGTTTTCTGTCTCCCCCCTCGTTCCCTCCTTGGATTTGACTTAAGGCGATTGCCGGTAAGAAATGATCTGAAAGGCTTCCATCAATAAGCACCCAAGTACAAGGCCTGGTGTTGATTCAGCCCGCTCAATCAGTCAGCCTCCCTCATTTTCTCCGTCTGCGCTCTCTGTTTGTCTTCCGTCAAATCTTCCCCGTTCTCACCCTGTCCCTCGCTCCCCCTGTTCTCCAGCGCTCTCTCAGCGCTCTCTCCGGGGGGTCATTTAGGGCAAGATAAAGCCTGTATCTGTGGGTCCGCGGGGAGTCTACCCTGCAGACAAGTAACGATCCAGACACACTCTCAGGCGCACTTTTGCACAAACACACACACACACACGTGCGAGCAAAAACGCAGCTGGGTACACATACATTAACATACGTTCGAGTACAGACACGCACTCAGTTTGATTCGGTCTTTCTACGCGTCTCTAACAGGTCCAGGAACAGGGTGGGGCAGATGCTTAAAAAGTACCATAGGGACACTGGCCAGAGAGCGCTGGCTGCCTTTACTGCTAAGATAAAGAGTTAGAGGGTGGAGTGATGAAGAGAGGAAAACCCCAGCGGAGAGGAGGAGGAGGAGGAGGAGGAGGGGAAGGCAGCGAGGTGCAGTTCAGATTAAAGTAATGAGGATTGGATGGAAACTGTGGGGAGAGAGCGATAAAACAGAGTCTTTGCACGGGTACGGACAGAAACTGTGATATTCTTCGGCTGCAGAATAAGGAGCGCTTGATTCACGCAGATGCCGCGCCGAGCCTGCAACCTCCGAGTCGTAAACTGTGCTTATCACGCACCCGGTTGCTTCTGGTCTCAAATGACAACAAATTAGATGGCAGGTGGAAATAATTTCACAGAGCATTGAAATGCGTGGAGTATGACGAATAAATTAAAAAAAAAAGGTTGGTGAGTTCATCAAGCTCTGAAGAATTTAACAACAAACTCTATTGGCCAAGTGTCTCTGCGTCATGCCAAATATGTGATTGTGTGAGGAAAATAGGTTAGAATGAGTAAGAGTTAAATGTTGATCATAATTAAGTGACAGAAGAGGGTTTCAAAAGAAGTGTCGCACTCTCTTTCTTCTATTCAAGCGTCGTTTCGGCCCTCAGGCCTTCTTCACGATGCGCAGCCATAATGAGGCACTGGTATGTTAAATATGCCTCACCCTAACAGCACATCTGATGCTGACTAGACCGTCTTGTCTCCACCATTAGGCTGAGGGACGTCATCAAAGGGCCTTCAGTTAGACAACATTTCTCACACGGTGACAGGAGCTGCAGCTCACATAACTTCAAGCAAAGTGACATAAACACGTACCTCATGTGGAGGTTCAAACATTACAGGCAGTTTTAATACGTACAGATTTATAGCAGATACAGAGAAAATGTCAACATAAGCTCTGCATGCACATCATAAACACTTTTATATAAATGTCCAATAAATGGAGGCGCATTACAGAAAGCACTGAGAGTCATTATCTATATTCAGTCCATGAGGCGACGTCGTTCTCAGACGGCAAATCCAATAGCGTTTCCTTCTGGACGGTAACACATTTAAATTACCACCTCTCGGGGGAAGTGATACCTTTTCAATTCTGTATCTTCGAGAGGAAACGGGGTGATGAAATTCAGCGGTATGTGCTGCTACCGGATGATTCATGTTTTTGCATCTGATAGCTCGCCTGCGCTCAGCAGTGTGAGTTTCCAGCGCTCTGCTCGTCGTTCCAACATGCGACTTAGCACAGGGGCGGGGGGGGTAAGATAAATGGCTTAGAGTGACATGGAACGAGTCCTTTCACAGGGATTTCTTTACCTGTGTGAAGATGTTTAAAACTGACTGCAACCACCACAGCAGCGAGTGTCCTCAGGAACAGCTGCTGAAGTAGCCTGAAGCGCTGCTAATTGGTTAATATGAACTAACCAGGTGATCACTCTGGTTTTTACCTCTTTTATATAACACAAGTGGTTGTTCTTTGAATACACCATTGATTTAGAAGTCAGATTCAAGTGCATGCCAGTATTTTATACCGCCCTCAATAAAGAATGTCTCGCAGCAGGTTTTCTGAACACATCTGTGTGCATGATGACACTGGTATGGGTGTGGTCTATTGAATGCACCAGTGTCTGGGTATCACTGTGCCTGTGGATCCAGAAGAAGGCCTGGGGGCCAAAACGTCATCTGAATGAAAGAAAAGCATTTTGAGCCAGGGTGTGACGCTTTCCTATTCTCAAGTTTACTGCCGGTGATCAGCACCTCACCACAACCCGTGGTGTGCATGACTTCTCTATTATAGTAAAGCCTCTCCTGCAGCATGGAAAAATAACTTATAGCATAAGATTTGAATGCACATTCAGAACGAGGCAATCGTCACCCACATCTCCGATTTCTCCAGTGATTCAAACAGTTTGCCGTCTTGTTTGGCTGTGGATGGCATCACTTCCCAATATTGCCTTGAGGCACCCATCTGACCCTGGTTTGAAATAGGTTTTAAGAAATTCCTCATCTCTTGAGGATGTTTGGCTTCACCGGCATGACGTGGAAGGGCGCAGCGCTGGAGGGGGTCGGCGAGGAGGCACGACTGTGGAAAATGATTTCAAGCCTCATATCTCAGATTGATTTTGAGGATTTCAGAGATAAAGCCTCAGACGTAAGCAAACAGCCTCCCTGGAAAATGAACGGATTTCTTAGATTGCCAAGAACAGCCTTTGAGGATTTCTTAGAACTTAACCAACCCTCCCCCCGACGTGATTCATACAGTTGCTCTCTGCAGTGTGGTCAACAGTTTAGGTCTTAGCATTTCGCTGTCCCACCCATGAGTAAATCCTCAAATCATTAAGAAAATAAAGTCTTTGTCCTTGAGCTGTAAGTCACTGGCAGCTGCAGATGTTAATGGCAAGACAAATTTCTGCACCGGGCTGCAGCTGTTGCCAACACAGGCACCACATGTCCACCCATCCAGTTGTTCCTTCTTGTTTTCTCCAACAAGGTCACCTCGTGAAATTCCACATCTTTAACACAAAGTCACGCCAGAGTCAGTGCACCTCGTAAACAGTAATAATCACATGTGTTTGATCCCCGCCGGGCGGCGCTGGGAGGTCAGATCTCGGGGTCGGCAGCCCTCGAGCTGGGAGGAGAATCAGCGTCTCCCTCAAGGACTTTTCAGGATGGATGCTGGATCGCTACCACGGGGGCTTTAAAACTTATCTCTAGTTTTACTCTATCCAGCCAATGCAGACAGTCTTTTTGTGTGTCCAGGTTTGGAGATATCCGAGTTGTGGCGCTCAGAGTATTAAAAAACTCCATATGTCCTCACAGAAGCAGCGCACCCACTGCTTTGAATAATGTTGGGGTTATTTCGTAGGGAAAAATAGTTTCTTTTCTGTGGATTATCCAATGCTTTCTTATCTATATGGTGACAAAGGACTTAAACAGAGTGCAGGTGTCATATGAGGCGATGAACAAACAGCAGCAGGTTGTGAAGATACATATACTCTGCTGAAAACCTTAAACTTCAGTAGCACTCAGTAGCAGTAGACAACTGAGTCTGCCTTTCTGTTTTTTTCCTCCTGGCGTGTCACGTTCAATGTCACAAACGCGTCGATAGAGTGTTGTATCTTGTACAATACAAAGAACAAAACTGCACGTTTTTCCGCTCAGACCAGTTCACCCGGGTGTCGTGTTTCCATTTCTGCCGATCGGAGCTGGAGCAGATAATACCCGTGACTACCGCAGAGTCCTCTGACCCAAAAATGCTGCCGATTGTACCCTTTCCCACTGAGGACAAAAGCCACATGTTAGTGGGTGATAGTGTTTTTTTTTTTCCAGAATGAAAGGGGTATTCCTGAAGCTGTCTGGCCATATATACTGTATGCCAGCCTTGTTCGACAGGTGGAGGTGTTTAAAGTGTTGGCAGAGACAGTATAGTATTGTATATTGTAATTTGGAGTCATCCACCTTGTGAAATACCGTGGCGTAGGTGTAGTTGCTGACTTGGGTTTTGAGGTCTGGAATTTGCTGTTTTAGGTCAGAAACTGATAATTATGGTAGCTCTGATATGACATGAAGAATTATGCTGTAAAGTCAGGGTCCCATGGCTACGACGCTGCTGACTAACAATGCTGATGCTTAAAGAAGTGAGAGGGCACCTCCACCTCCATCTACGCACTGTAGATGGATTTTCTGAAGCAGACAATACTGTTGAGTTACAGCGACAGCGTTATAGCACCTCATTCAACTGAGTGATTTGTATAAGAATACTGATTGCAATAACTCAGTGTTATTTCATTTGAGGTGTACCAAGCTAACAAGCTGGCTGAGGACAAAGCAAGCGGTTTGGACCTTATTACAGTTCAACATGTCAGTCATAGTTTTATGTTTTCATGCCGTGGTTTAATTATTAAAGGCTTCTTGCCAGATTTTCTCTGCTTCTGTTCTGTGTCAGTCACTGAGGACAGAACCGGTTCTGTATGTAGCCAAGAACACTACAGGCCCACGGCTTTAATAGTCTTATAAGATACAATAAGATAAGATAAAACTTTATTAATCCCTCGCCGGGGAAATGAAGGTGTTACAGTAATAGTAGTAGGAATATAAAAGGATAAGAAGAAGAAAAATAAAACACAAGATAAAAAAGTCATCTGTATATATGTACATTCTTTACAAAAAAATGTATTTCTAATGAAAAAAATTGCACATGGTAAGGTAAGATCATGATGTAATCCTTAACACAGCAGAAAAAAATAAATATGTGTCTAGGTTTGGAATGAAAAGAAAATTCTGTAATATTGAAGAAAAAATATGTAATATTGCACAAGATTTTGTGTGGATGGAATAGCAAGACACGGAAACATAAATCACGCAGTAGTGCAAACAGTATGTGTGCTGCCTTAAGCAATGCTGGCATTCATCCAGTCTGACGGCTGCTGGAATGAAGGACCTGTGGCAGCGTTCCTTCTCGCAGAGTGGGTGCAGCAGTCTGTCGCTGAAGGAGCTGCTGAGGGCCCCCGCAGTGTCATGCAGGGGTGAGAGGGGTTGTCGATGATAGATGTCGGCTTGGCTGACATCCTCCTCTCACCAGTCCTGGGCAGTCCAGGACAGATCCAGCTCTCCTGATCGGTTCGTTTAGTCCCTTTCTGTCCCTCTCAGAGCTCCCACAGCCCCAGCAGACCACTGCAGAGACTGCAGATGCCACCACAGAGTCATCAAGTGTTTTTAACAGTGTCCTACATACTTCAAAGGACCTCAGTCTTCTCAGCAGATGGAGACGGCTTTGGCCTCCATAAGGACAAGAAAGCCAATTTGGTTTTACAACTACGCATGGCACAACAGATATTGTGGTCGAAGCTTGTCAGTTATGAAGTGTTTTATTGATCATGCTAATAATAAAAAGGCTGTCAGACTGAGTCAGAGAGGGTTGCCCAGATACATTGTGCAAAAATCTGGCTTACCAGTTTTCCTAACAGACCATGCAAGTAAAGTTGGGCAACAGGGCTGGGGGAATATTGTCCCCAGTTCTTTTTAATCCACATGCTGATGATCTGTCCGAGCCTTTAAAAGCCTGCAACACTGACGCCAGTGAGTCATACTAAATATGCAGGTAATCTTGTGGTACTTGTAGCCAGCAAGAGCGGCGTCTGAAACATCCAGTATTTCACAGGCATCTAGTATTTCCTGATTTCAGCTTGTCTGATAATAACCTTGGTGTCTGTGACAAGGTCAAATATCTCGGGTTGTTTTGCACTTGTCATTTGAACAAATGACAGTTGCTGCGGATGTTTCTCTGCAGATCCACGGGGGGTGTGCACAAGCAAACATTCTCTCACGCCGGTTCAGTGTGTGTGCAGATGCAGTGGAGATGTGTCCTGTTCAGAGCTCACTGTTCACCACTCTATGCTGCACACTTGTGGTCAAAGCAC
Organism: Chelmon rostratus; assembly: GCF_017976325.1. NCBI lineage: Eukaryota > Metazoa > Chordata > Actinopteri > Chaetodontiformes > Chaetodontidae > Chelmon > Chelmon rostratus. The sequence goes on along the minus strand of NC_055680.1, from coordinate 13,596,962 downwards.
AAAAAAGCAAGCCGACTTCAGGTGGTGTATGATGATGCATGAGGTCATTACTTAGGAGACCCCGATGGTGAAGTGAAAGTGAAATGTTTGCGGCTCAGTGACTCTGAAAAGGAAATCTTGGCGTTAAGGTTTAGTACTACATGCGACCTGGAATTATCATCAGTAAGACTTTAATTTCCTTGTCTCTTTTAACCTTGATCTTTTATTTTGCTTTTGTGTGACTTAATTCTACGTAATGTGCTGTCTGTTACCTGGGCCTTGAGCCTGAAATACAATTTCGAACGAACGAGTTGCTTGTTGGGAAGTGCAGGATCCAAGGAGACTAAATGCACTAGTGGAAAAGTACAAAACATAGAGAATTGCATATCATTTTATTGGATTATAACCATTGATTCATTGATGTACATGGCACTTTAATGTTGCAGCAGGTAAAGGCGGAGCTAATTTATCATCCTGCGGGGTGTATATTCAGTCTTATTATTTCAACCTATAATAAAAAATCCTATTGTATCTGTTCAATTATTATATAATATTATTATACTTAATTAATGTACATTTGCTTCTGAAAATGTAGTGAAATCAAGTATAAGTACCTAAGAACTGTAGAAAATGCAGTACTCTATGAAAATGTAATACTAAATTTCAGTGGTGTCAAGGCTGTTATAGCTAAACCAAAATAAAACCATCTGCATGGTTGTGTCAGTTACCCCAGGACCACTTGCTTGCTATACATGAACTAGCATTTTCCACATTGCTGTTGAAGGGCAGTGCTAATGCTAATGTACCCCTCGGGTTTGAGAGCTGACTGTGTGTGTGTGTGTGTGTGTTAGATGGTACGTCGGGCTTTGCCCTTGGTCTCCCGCAGCAACAGTCATCCTGTTACTGATGGCCGGACTATGGGTCATCTCCCTGGTGGCTGGGCCCTGAACAGCTGTGTGTATGTGTGTGTGTGTGTGTGTGTGTGTGTGTGTGTGTGTTTAAGAGGGAAAACGGGGCAAACATGCTGACATATGTGCATGAGATACCATTTGCCATGGCTTGGTAAGTCGGCTGGTGCGGGCGCAAAATGTGCACATCAAACGACAAAAAAAGTTTAATTTATGGATCAATGTTCGCAGTTTGATCAAACATGGAGGCTCAAATTTTTGTGAAACCGTACAGATCATTTGAGGTATAAAAGTCCCTCAGGAGAGGTCAAAGGTCGCCATCAGAGATCAGAACAGATGACAAGATCAAAGAGCAAAGCAGCTGCTGTTGCCCTGGAGGACTGAGCATGAAGCTGCCTTCATACGCTCATTAGGTTGTAGTCAGCTGTGTGTGTGTGCGTGCGTGTGTGTGTGTCTGGGGGAAAAGTGTGTGTGGTGAACATCTGTGTGTGGCAGTGTAGGTGTGTATGCTGCGACTATAGTTGTTATATTTCATGTATCATAGAGCATGTTTAGTATGTCTCCAGTCTGTGTGTTATGTATGTTATATGTGTTTTACATAATCATTGAGTTGTAATTCTCTATTTGTTTGGCTCACGGCCACATTTCAGCACGGGCAGTGACCATCACACTCATCCAAACTTATCAGGAGACAAAAACTTCTTCCATTCTTTTTCATTGATTCATAACAGCAGACATTTTGGAGATACGACATTTTCGCTGCAGCAGCAGTGATGTAAAAATAATAATAATAATAATAAAAAAAGACCTCTGGGAGGCAAACTGACAAAAAGACAAGAATTGGAAGGGAGAAAGTGCAGGAGAAAGGAGAAGAAATAACATCTGAATCACCTGCGGGGAGAAATTCAGGGAGATGTGAGAATAATTCCTTCACACATCTCCGTCTGAAGGCACATCGTGTTTTTAAAGCAGGGGCGACTGCACACAGACCAGCACCAAAAAAAACCAAAAGCCACACGAAAAACAGATCCAGGGCTCAAATCCGTCATGTACAGGACTGCAAACTGAGACTGAAATGCACTTATGTGATGTTAACAACAGCCTGCGCATAAATATTGTATTTCATTTAACATTTATTTGATAGGGACAGATTTAGTATACACAGAGAATAACACGACAAATTAACCAGTGAAGTGTATCACAGCCTTTATAGCTTCTGCTAATTTCCAATGCTGTACCTAGAAGGGCCTTTAAAATATTTATGAAATATTTATTGTACCTTGGCGAAAATTGATTTCTAATTAGCTCAGAGTGTATCTTAAACAGAGCACGACTGAGGCCAGTATCAGCAGCTGACACCGGCTTATCACGCAGACAACAGTATCGTTTTAAGACAAGCTGGTGTGCATAAATGTTGCACAGGAGACGAATATGCATAAAAATGTATATGCATGAAATGCATGCAACCCAGTTGCATGCAGGTTTAGGCAGCAGCAGCACTTAAGTTAAGGTTAGAGGTTTCGGTTAAATGTTTATAAAGCGGATAGTGCAGGAAAACAGGAACATTGTGTGAACATTTTATTGATTCGTGCATGATGATTTTGATTCTGAAAAATGTTAGATTAGCAGTAGATTAGCAGTTTAGCAGTATGTAAACATCATTTCAAGTAGACATGGTTAGGTATTTTACATATTAATGCAATAAAATGATTTCCAGTGAAGTTTTCCATTCAAACCTTCATACCTTCTGTTTAAAGGTGTCAAACTGCAAAATTTCCTCCCTCAATAAATCTTCATCACAGCTCTTCAATTTGATTGGCCCTTTAATTATTCATGATAATATGATCTATAACTTTATGTTAGTGTCCTAAAATATCAGTGTCAGACTCACAAATCCTGTATTGCTTGGGCTCCAGTCTTAAAATGCTGATATGCACTGGTGCTCTGGCTCATGTTTAATCACCATTCTACACTATGCTGCAAACCATATGGGAGCAACTACCTTTTGCCCTCTAACCTTTTCCCTCTGAGTCCAAAACATCCTATTTAAAAACTTTGGTGAGTGACCACGATGTAAAATGGATAATCCACTCTGAGGTCTGCATTAAAGGATTAGTTGAAATCCTCCACTTAGGACGCTTCACATCAGGTGGTTCTTTACCTTCATGCCATGTGTTGAAATCCTTTAAAACACACACCTCCGTGTGGATTAACAGCCATTTAATCATTAAATCAATACACAAATAAGATAAGCTATCTTCCTGTCTGTCTCCTTCTTCTAATTCATTGTCAGCGAGCCGAGCTTTTATATCTGCAGCGACCGTAAGAGAAACCCAATCAGACCGTTATAATTAAAGAGGCCAGAGTGTCGGCGCAGAAGGAGGAGAGAGGAGGAGGAGGTGAAGGGAGAGGAAGACGGCAGCAGACGAGGGTGGATGAAGGGGAGAGGTCGGGTCTGTCTGCTGAAAGCCACTTAAATCCCTTTCTTATTAACTCTCTGACACATGATCTACCCCCATCCTCTGCACACACACACGCACACGCACACACACACACACACACACTCATTGCTATGAACCACCTCCTCTTACCACAACAAACTGTCTGCTGCTTCATTGTGCTAATGGTCACTGCTCAGCATCAGCCAACACAGTCCCCACAGTGAATGTTGGCGTTCTACGTTTCTGCATACCACAGATGCATCGAAACATTTCCTTCAGGTCTTCACGGTCAAACTTTCTGTTTCTTTACGATTCAGTTTTTGTTGCGACAAAGCTTTGGGGATGTAGGTTTGGAAAAAGATCATGCTTTGGGGTAAAATACCCGGTTTTCTTGCCACAAACACACTCGTCTCGCCACCGTCCCCTCCCTCTCCTGATGAGAATTCAGATCATGTACACATACCTGTAATCTGAACTACGTCTCTTTGATGCACATTGCAGAAACGGCGATATAAAACGTACAAATTTAATGTATCAGCTAAACGTCAACATCAACACGTTAGCGTGACGACTGCAGCGCCACATTTTACTGCATCCCACTACTCTCTGAATTCGGCTGAATTAGTCCTTCCTTTCATCAATGCACGATTCAAAACATGCACTACTGTGACATTTTCCGATGCAAATGGGCCCTAACCTTGAGCCGAAGAGGCCAGTCTAGCTAAATGTAATTGACCAACCCTGAAAAGGCGGCATTTCACAGGATAGTAATGAAAAGTTCATCCTGTTCCACTTCACGCAAATGTTTGAGGAGTACAAGGATGTTGGAGCTGTGATAGTGAGAAAAAACTTTTCATACTTTGGTCATCATATCTGTGGGTTCATTGTACGCAACAAAATAATTAGTGGAGACTGACCTTTCAAGGATAATGACAGCATCAGTCGATTTAACAAGCGCTCCGCAACAATGCCTGCTTACATTCAAAGTCCGCCGGAGGCTGTAGTAGTTATGACGAAAGCCAAGCAGGAAGTGAGGTGACATAATTAAAGTGTCTGCAGGAGGTCGGCGTGGACGGATGTGTCAACAAAGCGCTGGACTTTAATCATGACCACGATCGTCCTTGAAACTTACCTGATGGTTGAATATTGTAACCATGACGTCCACCCCACCTTCCTCCATATGTGGACTTTCTTGCTCTTTATCCTGCGTCACCTGACTTCCTACAATAAACGTGAATATGGGTCGCTATAACCTGCTCACTCAGACGAGCTATGAGGCTGTTTTTCGGGTGAGGACGGGCTGCAAACACGGCTCTACACCATAGCCTTGTTTTCACCTTGCTTTGTTTGTGAGAACCTGTCTGACTCTGTTTTTGTGGGCTGTGTTTATTTCCTACAAACCTCGATTATACAGTGAAGTCCTCTCTTATATTGGTATCTCTGTACATTCTTGAATGAGAGCCCTACAGCTTCTTTAGTGCAATTTTCACCCAAATTTAATCCACCTAGAGTGAGTTTCCCCTTTGTTTGTACACAATCATGCCAGCTCTAATATTCTCTTCAGTCTGAACACACCTTTAGGGGCTTCTTTGCTGTTTATAAAATCCAAACTGCTGCCCCATTGCTCGCTAAATACAAAAAGGCCTGACAGTAAAGAGGCTGAGGTGAAACGTTTCTCAATGAGCACATCCAGGAAGAGACTTCACTCTCCTCCTGTCTGCGTCGGGCGATTAACAGTAACGAGGGGACGATGTGACGAGGGCACGGATATGAAAACACTCGACTCGGGCACGGCGAGAAAGAAATAAACCAGAAACTGTGGCAGAACCACATTAAGGCGTCACGTTTAATGCGATGGATTATCCAGCTCAGGCAATTTTCAAGTCACTGGAGGTTGTTTTTCACGCTGTGCAAGATATAATAGCAGCGACTTCTTCTTCAGGGGGGAGAACGTGCACGCGAATATCTCCGACTACTCAGAGCTTGTTCAGACAAAACAGGAACAATGTAGAAGAGAGGAAACATGTTTTAAAGAACAACATTTTATTTATTAAAGAGCACGGAGGAACCTTTTCCCAGCTTTAAAAGTGCTGTTAGTAGTGCTGAATCTTGCCAGAGCCTCCTCTAAAAGCCGACGTGTGCCGTAAGCTTTTCACTTAGTGCTTTTTCAGAGGCTTGCTGGGTGAGCTGCATCACACGCTGAAAGTAGTTAGAAGTATAATGGACCATCGGTTGCCTTCTGGAGCCAATCAGGGTTGTTATAGACTAACATCTAAAAACCAAATAGGTGTGAAAAAACATTTTCGATTTTAGAATAAGCTTAAAGTAACTGAAATGATGATGTGCACTTACAAAACTAACTCAAAGTAAATGATGTACATGAAAATGATCATTATCAATAATCATTGAAATTTAGATAAAAATAAAAACACACAATAAAACTTATACTACTCACATAAAGACTGCTAAATAAAAAATACAAAAGCTAAAATAACTCTAATAATACTGGTGTTTACAGTACCTCTGGTGACAGTTCTCATGCTAATTAATAAATTAAGAGCGCTTAAACCGTCAGATAAACATCAGGAAAAGATTAATTTATTAATCCTCTAAGTGATTTAGCAAGCAAAAGCACTTAGAAGGTCTCTGGTTTCAGCTTCCCGAACGTGAAGACTGGCTGTTGTCCTGTCTCTCCATCCATCAGCGAAAAAAAAAAAAAAGTTACCAAAATGAAACATATGAGATTATGAGGCCGTCAGCCGGGCACGGGACACGCTGTGTTGACATCAACAAAAGCTTAACGAGCCAAAACCAACCGAACTGTCTACAACAATCTGTGCATCAATTACGTGAGAGCATTAGTGCCTGTTCAGTGTCAGAGCAGGCTTAGCATTTTTGTGTGTTTCCTCCTGAGCCCGAGAGCTGAAGCTGCACAATCCCAGCTGTCCGAGTGTTTAGGAATTAAAAAAAATATTAATCTGAGTGTTCACGTTTCTCTGTTAATCTTCGACAAAGAGGTCGGCCGTCAGTTCCTCACTGAATGCCTCATTACTACACTTGATTTTACTCAGAACCTGCAGCTGATTTTTTTCTCCACCACAGTTGTTTGACCTGCACCTGAAATGATCTCCCATCTCATGCATATTTATGAGCTTTGTGTCTTGCGCTGAGGTTTGATGACTCTAAACATAAACGTCAGATTAATTGATAATGAAAATGCTTAATTGCCGCCCTAAACAAAAGTCAATGATACAGTTCCTTTTGATTTGAGAGCAGATTACATGAATCTAAATCAAAATACCAGCATGTTTGGACATATTTCACGCTTATTTTTCTCTCATGCCAAAATCCCTGTGTGTGCAGCAAACCCTTAATAATCCCATTTATCTGAGTGGGTGGCAGTAACACCGCCATGGGGCCAGCCATGCTCAAAACTGATGCACTCATGCTCCTCCACCATGATTCAGCTAAAAGCATCCGCCCAGTGGCGTTCGCAGTGTAAAATACGGCCGCTTTGAGTAACGTGAGCTGGCTTTCGTTGGCGCGCGCGTGGACACTAACAGGACGGAGTAATCAAGGAGAGAGACGTCGGCCATTGTTATGCAAGTGAGATGCCGTCAAGAGAGGCTTGGACTCCTTCCCAGGTTCCGTTGCCGTCGTAGCGTTTTGGCAGCGCGGGTCAAGTGACACGGGGAGTTTCTGCCACTCTGAACTGAGCGCCGTGAAGTGCTGTTGGTTTTTCACATATGCGTGCATCTCGTTACTGACAGCAGCTAATGTGCAGGGCCATCTGTCCAGGGTTTGAGCCAAAGAATATAGAAGGGTGTAACTCTGAATGTGACTATTGCAGCTGTGGAAGGTAATGAAAGTATCATTCACTGTATTATTACAGAGTGACAAAAGCCAGGCCTCGCTGCCCTCTCCCGCTAATGGATCCCGGCCATTATTTCCTGAATAAATCCTCTTCACCATGTCCGTCTCTTCCTCTTGGTCGCTTTCTCTCTTCTCTTGTCCTCCTGTCCTTCCACTCCTCATTTCTGCTTCCTTTCATCTCTTCCCCCTCTGAACCTCCCCCTTGTTTTCCCCCTCATCCACATTTTCGCTCGCTTGTTACACCTCCACCTGCCCTGTTCTCCCGCTCTACCTTTGCTTACGTTCCCCATTCACCTCGCTCTTCTTCTCTGCCTCCCAGGGTCCCACTGATACAAAGAAGGATGTCGCAAAAGAAGATATTCCTGTTCGTGATTGCCATCAGCACTGTCAGTCTTCTGCTGCACCAGGGGGGCCACTGGAACTGGTGAGTGGTTGAAACACACCCACACGAATGTAAACTTTCTTACATTATGTACCGTCTATATCTCCAGAAGTCCATATGGTGTGAATAACTATGAAAAATCTGACAAAGGCAGCTCCTGTCTTTCCCTTTTTAAGACAAATTAATAGAGGGCTGGCTCATTATAATACTCTTACATGGAGACTTGGTGTGCCAAGTTGGTCAAGGGACCAATTATAAAAGTATAGGGATCGTAGATCTTTGACAGCCCTGCATTCTGTTATCGTACTCTTTTCAACTCAACGTTTGGCTCATAAAACCTTTGCCCCGTTCCGGTCGATTCCCACCTGCAGGGAATACAGCATGCTATAATACTGCACAGTATTCAGTATGTACACACCCAGTATGCGTATGATAAGACTTTTCTGTGATTTTGTCTTAATTTATTAAAATTCTATCATGAATATTCATCTTAATTAGAATTTGGCACACCATTAAGTCTTATGTCATGTCCTAAAGTGACTGTCATCAACATAATCTGCTTAATATGTTTGATTATGTTGTATGCATAGTTTTACTCATTATACTATTTCAAGATCACATTGCGCATGCAGATATTCGCAGGGCCAGATCATATGCATGAAATCATTATCATGATAATAAGATGCGGCTCTTTTTTCTGGAGCTGCAAATACATTACTTCACCTTCTTTCTCTTTCTCCAGGACCATGGAGGCCTTCCACCTTGGTTGTCCTGTCCTTCGTTCCCACCCTTCCCCGGGTCTGAAACCTAAGCACACCAACGTGGCCTTCCTCAAGACCCACAAAACAGCCAGCAGCACCATGCAGAACCTGCTTTTCCGCTTCGCAGAGAGCAATAACCTCACAGTGGCGTTGCCCATACAGAGCTGTGGCCACCAGTTCTGCTACCCACGCCTGTTCACCTCTCATTTTGTCCACCCGCACACGCAAACGCCAAATATCATCACCAACCACATGCGCTTCAACAAGACGGAGGTGCAGCGCCTGATGCCCAATGACACAATATATATCACAATCCTGAGAGACCCGGTCTCCATGTTCGAATCCTTGTTCAGTTACTACAACCAGTACTGTCAGAGCTTCAAGAGGGTCGCCAATGGCTCCCTGGAGGCTTTCTTACAGAATCCCAGGCGCTACTACCGTCCAGATGAGAAGGACTCCATGTATGCACGCAACACCTTGACCTTCGACTTGGGAGGAGACAAAGATCGAACAAAAGATGTGGCGTACGCACGGGCCTTCGTGGAGGAAGTGGAGCAAGTTTTCTCTCTGGTGATGATTGCTGAGTACTTTGATGAGTCCCTGGTTCTCCTTCGCCATCTCCTCTCCTGGGATCTGGACGACATCCTGTACGTTAAGCTCAACATGCGGACGGAAAGCTCAAAGCGGAGCCTGACACCGGGCCTTCCTGCAAAGATCCGTGCCTGGAACTCCCTAGATGCACTTCTCTACGACCACTTCAACGCCTCATTGTGGCGCCAGCTGTCAGCTCTGGGTCTAGCCTGTGTGGCAAGGGAGGTGCGACTCCTTCAGCAAGCTCAGGAGAGGCTAATGAGAAGCTGCTTCGGTGGGAGTACGCCACTTGTCAAAACAGCTACGCAGATCAAGAACAAAGAGCTCCGTCCCTGGCAGCCTAGTGGAAAAGTCTCCATCGTGGGTTACGACCTCCCAGTGAATGTCAGCCGTGGGTTCTCGAAACAGGCCCAGGAGCTCTGCCTCAAGCTCATCATGCCAGAGATCCCGTACACACAGACAGTCTTACGTTCCCAATCACTGCGCTACCGTCGAAGCTACCAGCAGGCACACGCCTTCCAACGGTCCATACGCACAGTCCTGACTCGCCGTCCTCAAGTGCCACGCGACCAGTCTCCCCCTGCAGCCTCTGGTCCTGTATCAGAAACAGGATCCACCACCCCCTCAAAGCCTGCTGCAGGAAGTCAGGATCAGCCCTCAAAGTTAGGGCCTGATTCCTCACAGACCCAGGCTTTAAAATGATCTGAGTGCCCAACAAACTGCACAGCATTGGTTTTGGGTGTTGGAAACAAGCGAGTCCCTGGGAAAACGTCTGGGTTGTTCTTGAATCTATGTCTCTCCTGTCCCTTCCAGACAGAATTTGTGATAAAGTTAGATGTGGGGAAACGGGGTTCGGCATATCTGGACATGAAGTTGAATCTCTCTCCTCTCCCGTCTGTGAAGCAGCATCAGGGTTGCAGACACAAGGAGGGAGAAATGTACACTAGGACTTTGCTAAATTGCACACCTCTGCACGCCCGACCACAGGTTGGAGAGGGTTTTAGGTGAAAGTGGTTCTTTGAAGCAAATCTGTTATGTGCAACCAGGGCTCAATGGGGAAGTGGGGATATCGGGCCTATTGTGAGGCACAGTGTGGGCTTTGTGAGCACCACACTGGTAGAGTATCATATTACTTGCTTTCATTCTCTGTTTCTCGAGCTCTCTTTTGCTCTCTCTCTCCTTAACATATGCCATTTAAGGTCCTTGAGAGAGACGTAATGACATAAAGGGATCAGCTGTCAGGCTTCCAAAGAGCCTCCTAAGAGGCCAGACAGACACTCAGATAACCTCCAACCATTAATACAACAGCACAATCATCAACTCTTCTTCTGTTGCAAACTCTAGAGCCTGGAGTGACTCCCCTTTCTCCTGGAGGAAAGGGGGTTAAAAAGCCAGATAGACAGAGAGGGATAGAGACCTTATCCAGAGGGTAAGCCTAAAGACTGCTGGGTACTCAATTTGGCCACCCATTATCGCTATGACTCACACAGAGACTGAACAAACACATAAAGCCTGTGTGTCCCTTCAGCCTTCGACCTCTCTGGCTTCCCCCCTGCATCCTTCTCCCCATCCTCCACCCTCTCATCCCTGCTGCTGCCCTCTGGTCCGGCTCTCAATCCAGACAGCAGCGCTGACGTCTTGCCCTCTTCATCCCGCTTCACCGCTGATTGCAGTCTCCCTCGGACCGCCGGCTGAGCTCAGATCTTACAGGGACTTTACGATGAAGGCAAGGCTTCTGGATGTGGGGTTTTATCTTAATCTTTGAGGGTTATTGCAATAAGATCACCAGGCCTATGTTCTATAAAAAAGGCCTGGATTTAATACCCTACCAGCAACCCCACACTGCACACTTCGGCACAAGCAAAAATGTAAAACAATTTGACGGGACAAAGACTTGAAGCCTGTGGGTTGCAGTGTTTGAATATTTAATCGTCCCCTCTCATGGCCCTCCTATGGCTCGTGTTCTTGGGTTACACGGCTGTACATTTTCATCAGGAAGACCAGGCGAACGCTGCTGATTCTGAGCCCGGAACCGCAGGACGGCAAAGCGAGAGCGTCGACGTATGATTGCTTAAAGCCTCGCAGGGCTGGTGTGGGCCGGCTGCGTTGGCTGGGATCTTAAAATGCCATCACTTAATCTCAGTTGTGATCCATTTTTAATGCATTCTGCTCATATTTTATGTGTCATTTATGTTCTTTTATTCCTCCAGTGATCAGCAGGGTACTGCTAAGTAACTGAGAGGCGGATGAAGGATTTCTGTGTGTTTTCGTGTGTGTGTGTGACCCAGGAAGTGGCGCTCTCTGCTTCATGTTGTATTTCTTTTTCCCATGGCCAACCAAGTTGGCATGGTAACAAAAGGAAGAAAAAAAATAATTATATACTTGTTTTGCATAATGCAAAAGTACAAAGACCACTTCTGAAAAACGCACACTGGAACAAGTGTAGTCACTTTGAAATTAATCTTTCATTCAGCTGTGCTTAAGTACTTGACCGCGGAGTGCGTTTGTGGTTGGCATGTGTCACACTGTAGGTAACAATAATGAAAAACACCCAAACCGCTGCTGCACTGACAAGAAGAACAAGTGGAGCGGGTGGAAAACAGACCGGAGCAGAAGATAAGCAGTTTTATGAAGTGGCTGTGAATATCTGTATTCAAGGTGTGCTTATCTGAACTTACCGGGGAACCTCAGCTTTGAAAGCGTGAGATGCACAGCAGTTTTTATTTATTTACAGGTATATGAAATGTGTTCAGATATGTGTAATATTTATTCATGGTACATACACTGTAGAACAGTCTTTGGCTCGACTCACTTTAAAGGAAAAGGCTGTTTCTGTGTTTTTCTTACTGTCAACAAATGTCGCGGAAAGGCTAAAACCGGCAGCGCGTGCGTCCGACTGCCAGCTTCTCCACCCTGCCTGTGGCGTCGCGACTCGCACATAGGGTTTTTGTCAAATGTGCACTTGCTGGGCACTATTTTCAGCCGTGGATGAATACACATTCAGTGCACTAGTAACCATTTCTGCCATTTTTTTTGACTCAAACTACAGTGCCTGTGTTCATCATAATAATGGAACATGTGACCTCAGTGCACCACTCTGCCAATAAATACTTTTTCATAACAGTGGTGGCCAGTGGCTCAGAGGTATAAGATACTACACATGCAATATTTGTTAGTGGGGATCAATTTATTGTAGGTTTTGGTTGTTTCATGGGATTTGTGGACAATAGTGCAAATACAGAATATAACTTATCCTTTAATATGTTTGGTGATTATGCTGATCCTCAACTATATTTTTAATTAGTTTGAATTCAGCGGCTGATTAGCTAGCAGCTGCAGTAGCTGACAGAAAAGGAGGAGCTTCATTCTTGGCCAAAATGCTGAAACGCTTCAACCTGCTGCAAATTATGAAGAAGACACTGAATTTATGTGTTTGTCGCTCATTAAGCATTAAGGCGTTCAATATTAATACGAGATAGCATATACAGTCACGTGATTATACTCCAAACTATCTGATCATAGAATTTGACCCAATAAAACTCACTTTTATTTCATTCCAACTTTTTTTAAAATATCAAAATGTCCTTTTTCAAAGGCTGCTTTTATTTCACACCATTTTTCGCCATTGATCACAGTTATTTATTGCTAGCCAAGACGAACAGGACAAAGGCAGCTTTGTGATTGGCCGTCACTTGGGTCTGAAGGATCAGACAGAAACACTTTGGGAAAGAAACATTTTGGAATGAAGTAAAAATGAAGAAACATGATCAACCCTGTTCCTGTGAGAAGAAGCAGGGTGAAATAACATTTTGTAAGAACTGAGTCTTAACTTTTTGTTGATTATTTCACAATTTCATGGTTGTGTTACTGATTTTCTCAATGTCTTGTAATTCAATTTTGTTTACTTTGAGTCTCCATAAGCTTTGGCACAAAACTTTTCTTTTTTTTTAAGTGTAATGTGGCGTTCAGGTACTGTCACCACTCTCATAAAGGGTACAAAACGCTTATATTCATGAATCAAACTGCTATAAATCAAACTCCCTGCCATACATTTGCAAACTGAAGGCAAATAAACAAAAAATCAAAGGTACAATCAAAATAGGCATTTGGAAATATTTCTCCTCCCATGTCTGTGTCAGCCAGATGAAGAACATGCTTTTATTTCCCCCTCAGCTGTTCACTTATGATCCATTTCTCGCTGGCTGTGAGTCTCTAAGTGCTCTTTTGATTGTAGGAGTCGCCCGACTGTTCTACTCCTCGTGAGAGAGTTTCGGTAATGGTCATGCTGTCGTGTCTAAAGTGTTGACGAAAATGCCAGGGGGGCTGTAAAAGCAGGATGCTAGAGCCTCATCATCTTCACATTAGCTGCCCTGTCGTCTTTTTTAAAGAGTGACATGCAAATCTGTTTTTATTTTCGTTATACTGGAAAATGGCTTATTTTTTTGTACATTTTTTGTTTTGACTTAAGGAGAATAAAATAGGAACAGTTCATTGATATCGGATGAAAGCGGCACACTTGATGAATCTATTCTCCTCCATTGCCTCTTTGATCTGCTCATCGTTTCTTTCCACCCTCTGTTTATGGACTCCTGTGTGAACCGAGAAGACTTTTCTTTCATTTAGGTGATTGAGTTGAAGAGTTTAGGTGGGTGACGGGGCTCTGAGCAAATGGCTAATGACAATCAGAGCTAGGGGGTCCAAAGCTTTGTAATGGTGGGCCGCGAATGTGACCAATAAAGTTTGAATGATTTCAATTCATCTGCGAGTGAACGTGTTTTTGTCTCTCCCATTTCCCTTTTCAATGCAGATTTATTCACGCTCTGACTTGAATTATTCTCAATATTAGAGCAATGCACACACACACACACACACACCTTTCATCAGCGGTGATACATAACACACAGTGACAGCTGCTCAATTAACATTCTGATTCTAAATGGTTTCTATTTCCCCAAAGACCCAAACCAGACATTTCAGCCTGCAATCAGTTGTTTGAAATTACCTCCATCCAGCACGCCTGCCTAAATGAATGAACAAATTGCTTCTCACAGAGACAAAAACAAAATGCAAAGCAGTGTGTTTGATATGACTGTGATTAAAGCAATCACGCTGCTGCGTCCCCCTCCGCCCGTCTGTCATTATGACCTGCTGCTGCCACGGCGGCGCCCGCTGTGAGGCGGCCCTCCGGACCGGCTGCTTCGGCACCGCCGCTCTTTTTCCTCCGTGCGTCCTCTCTTGTTCTTATCTTTCATATAATCAAGGTTCAGAGCATCAGTAGAATAATCACAGTAACCAACAACAACATAGTGACCACAGAATGAAATAGCACTTGAGGTTTAATTAAGTCTCCTTTTCACGTTCTCCTGAAACAGACTTAATGTATGCATCTGCGGGTCAGACACTGTGTGGAGACAGTCTTAACAGCACTACATGGCAAATACCAAACAACCATGTAGAGACATTTTTAAATAAAAGAAACCATCTGTGAGATTTCAATGTTAGCTCTTCTCTCCACGCTGTGATCTTTATGCACCAGAGCGACTCTCTGCTGCCTGAAATTCACTTAAGAAGCTACACTTGCAGACAATTTACATTAATATTTAGCGAATAAATCAATTATTTATTGATGTCTTAGCCATGCTAGTCCTGTGGCTCTAGGGTTGGCAGTGCATGGCCTGTAAGTCTGTCCACCACAGATATTTAAATCCATATTTAAATATTGGATGTACTGATGTGAAGTTTTGTATAGATATTCATGGTCACCAGAGGATGAATCCCACTGACTTATGTGAGCAGGTGTGATTTTTACATAAAATGAAACATGAAACTTGTTACGCACTTTCATGTCCCCTTCAGAATGAATTCTAAACACATTTAGGATGCCCTGATGGTAGCTCTAGCGCCACCATCAGGTCAATATGCGTCGAAATGACATCCTTATCAGTCTTAGCTGTACTTTGTGTTTTGTGCTAGTCAGCCAATGTTAGCATGCTAACAAGCTGTATACATGGTATTCATGGTAAAGATTATACCTGCTTAGCATCCGCACATTAGCATTGTCATTTTGAGCTTGTTAGCATTTAGCTCAAAGCGCTGTTGTGTTGTTTGTTATTTTGGCTATAAAGTCATTACAACAAGCACAGCAACATTGATCATGAATATGCTGCACAGAGGTACTCAATATGGCATAAAACACCAAACTGTCAGCAATCTCTAAAAGATAGTATCTCTAAAAGATATGAAAATTACATTATTGCAAGTTGCCGACTTTCAGTTAGCGTTTGTGTCAACATAGCAGCAGTAATTACAACACACGAAAAAAAGGCTCTTGTTTTTGGCTGTTCTGATATAACTAATTAGGTACATGCGCTTTTTTTTTTACACATGACATGACTGTTGCTTGCCTTGAATGTAAGACTGTGTTGAAGGTAAACCCTCCCTGCACAGAAAACAACAAGAATGTCAGAGAGGATGATGAGGCTGGGTCACGAAATGGGCACTCATTCTGGATATCAGGCTACATGCTTTCACGAGACCGTATTTAACTCCCTAGTAACACACAAACAAACACACAGCTGTGTATTGCGGAACATGCACTCAAATGCACTAAGTCGCTTGTTAATGTATAAACAGGCTTTTAGACGTGCACAGAAGGGCCCTCAGACACAAACAAACAAATTCCCTTCCAACACAAAACCAAAACGAGGCCTCAAACACCAAGACAGCCCACCAGAATAGATTGCATCACTTCCACAACCATCAATTTATGTGTGGTGCACATGCTGTTCTGTGCAGCAATTTATAGGATTATTCATTTGAAAGTGCATAAGGAAGTCTGGCTGAATGGAAGACGGTGTGTTGTTAAGGCTCAGCCCCAGTGCTTTGCCTTGATTGCACAATGAGTGGGCCTAAAATGTCAGCCACCAATTTATCATGGTGGAGAAAGTGCATTTCCAGCCTTTATGTATTCCAGCTCTGTAACTCGCACTGCTGTAATCACAGAAAAAAATCATGGCGCAAGGTTAAATATGTTTACACTTGAAGACGATTCTAATAATAGCCACAGGGCGAATGTGGCCACTGTATGAAAAAGCAAATTCCTCTTTTTTGAGCCAACAGACAGAATTTAAACAAGGTTCAAAACATTTTCACAACAAAATGACTTGTTGATGTTGCGTTGCCTCTTTACGTTAGAAGACTGTTTGTCAAAGACGTCGCCCACCACCTGACCGGCTTTCCGTCTTGACGTCCCCAGAGTGGATTGTTCACCTGCTCTCCGGTTACGATCAATACATTAAACAAGCAGAGCTGCGAACTCGAGTCTCGGACTTGGGTCTGATTTAAATCACAGAAATGAGGACATGAGACGTGAAATATGCACATCTCATGACAGACTTGCATCTTGACTTTGACTTTAGCCCCAATGACTTGATGCTGTGATGAATCTGAGACTTGATATGAACTTGTCTTGCAGGACTCGAAGAACAGAATCCATATCAAGCAAGCTGTAGACTTGAGAATTGGATTTGAGTCTGATTGAATCTCATAAAGGAGGACAGGGAGAATTCTGAAGTTTTGAGACTTGAGAGCATTGAAGTCTCCTTCTGAAACCGGAACAACTTGAATCTTGACCTCACTAATGAGGACTTGATGTTTAACTTGGACCTGTCCATAACGACTTTCTCTGATCAACTTCAGGTGGACGCATCAACAACTTTTGAGACTTGATCTCAAGAACATTCATCCTCAGACAGCTTAAAAACTTCAACCATGACTTTGCTGATGAAGACTTGCAACTGCAGCTTAATGGAACAGATACAGGCTGGTGTTCTGTAGATAAAAGTGCTGCATAAATACAGACCATTAACCATTCACAGGCACTGGACTTAACACTGGAGATGCAAAATTGTGGACTTGAGACTGATTAAATTACAAAAATGGGAGTCATTAGACAAGATAGCAACAAACCTGAAACAGACCTGCACCAAACTACTGAAAAGTTTTGTAACTCGGGTGATGTAGTGATGACCATTCTTTCAGGTATCATGTTGGACAGTTTTACAGAAATTACTGTTGCAATTTCAGGAAATATGAAACCAAAAAAAGCATCATAAGATCATCATAAGAAATAATAAGATAAAATTCCTACGGTGTTTCTTCACAAAGTCCTGTCTGTTCATAATATCTGGTTAGCGATCCCTCTTTAACACCAGCAGGAAGATGCATGCGGCTCTCCAGCTCTTTTGTCAGGCTGTGTTGGCGACGGATGTTGCAGGCTAAATGTAGTCCAGCTTTGTGAGTCACAGAGAGCAAGGAGGCACCACAGCACCGAGGTTTCAATGTATTTTTGCCTTTTGTGAGTCAGAGTGTGTTGGAACAATGTAGGAGCGCAGGAGGCTGGCTGGGTGGGCTGCTAGAGCAGCTTATCCCTGATAATGTGTGCTCATCCCCTCTCTGAATAAGCGCTCCGCTGGGCTCAGAGGTGCCACTGACACCGAATCTACCTTTTGTTCTTGCTTTCGCTCCTCTCCTCTACAGAGAAGGAATTTATAGGTTTACATGTGTTCCTCTTGGGCAGAAATTATATAATTGGTAGCTGAACTTTTCATTGGCTAGTAAATGCTAATTATGGAGGCTAGCTGATTGTCCAAGTCCAGCCCACCCACACAGGTCTGTAGTGGTCTGGGTAAGATGAATGCTAGGCACGAAAGAACTTTCCTGTTCAGGTGCCAGTTAGCTAACCAAAACCTTTCCACAGGTTTGATTATTGCACCTGTTCCCTGGAAACTTTAAAAAAAAGACCATTTCTGGAATGCAAACACATGCTCCTGACATTACCATGTAGGATAAACGTGTTTCTGAACCGCTTGGAGGTGAATTGATGAATATTTTCTAGCCTGCAGAAATCAAACTTTACCGTTTTCTAAATAAAACATAAAATCCATATCCTAAACATAACAAATTGCCTTGACAATTGAACTGAACCGCAGTTTAACTGACTAACTTTGTCAATAATACAGTGTGTGGACTCACTCTAAGGCAGAACAGGTGAGACGAAAGCAATTTGTTAAAAAAAAACTCGTAAAACACGGTGATGACCAGCAGTCAGATCAAGACACCATGTCGTCTAAGGCAGGATACCAGGAGAAGAAAGTTAAAGTTGGACAAGTTGGACAAGTTGGATATTACTACAAACAATCTGGCAAGAAACAACGGCTCCAGGACTTGAATATGCACTGGGGAGCTGATTGATGAGGGAATTGGGAGCAGGTGTGCAGGCGGGTGTGAAGCTCAGGTGATGGTGAAAGGCAGGAACGCACTGAGGACTGCCACAGGACAGGAAGGGAAGTAGATTAGTGGAAAAAAAAGCAAAAAAAAAAAATTATAATAATAATGCCACGGATCAGATTTTGGCACGACAGCCTTACCTTGAGACCAAACGTGTGTTGCTTCTTCACCTAAATACAATCAGCCATATTCTATCCATATTAGACTTGTGATTTACGTCCGGTGCCAAAGCAGGTCATGCAGCATTTCAGACTGTCATGCAGGAGAACAGAGTTTGTGTCCCACCATGACCTGCAACCAACAATTTCCTTTTTATTGACCGTAATCAAACTCCTTACCCTTAACCAGGTATTTGTTTGCACAACCTTAAGTACACCTTTGACCATAGTTTGCTTTTTCCAATGCAAGTTCATATCATTGCAGATAGATAGACAGATAACAGAGCTAATTCATCTAGTTCTCTAAACTATACTACCATACCAAGTGACAGCTGTCAAGGCCAATTGCGACAGATTAAAGCCCATGTTTATGACTATAGTCATGGGACGATACAGCTTTGGCAACTGCTGTGATTGTAACTATGTTGGTTGCTATGATTATGGCTGTGACATATTACTTTATAATGGGTGTAAAATAAATACATTGTGCTGCAAACTGATAGCGATACCACAGGTTCAAATCCTGTGTTGCTGAGCTCTAATGTTTCCAGTGTTAACTGTAGAGAGTAGCCATGGTGCCATGAAGGCAGGTGTTTTCCAAGCAATAACCGTAGCCATGCCTGCAACCAGCTCAGCCAGTAGCTCGGCCTTTTGAAAGAAACAATGAATGCATCTTATTGATGGCCTTCCTCTAATATCTGAAGAGCGTTTCCCTTCGCTGGCAGTGTGTTACAAGTGAACTGGACCAACACACAAACTTTCCCTGTGGTTCCTGTGGAATGCAAAACTTCCCACTAACCATTTAGGTGCTTTGTAGATATTAGAAACAAGACGTTTGTTAGTGTTAATGTTGGACGGTAAAAACATTGGATTGATTCATTTTATTTGATTAATGAATCGTCCAATAGGTTGCTTGCAGTCATCAAATTCAGATGGAGGGCAGGAAGTAAGAACTATAATGGACGAGATGGAACAAAGTTCTTACTGTGCTAGCTCAGATGAAATTAGTGAAAGGTCAGAAAATCAAAACATATGTCGGATATGATCATTATGTTATGAACTGAACTGGAAGATTTGCCTAACCAACTACCTGGTCCTGGTATCACCATAGATTTAAAACAATAGCTAATGTTTTTCCCCCATTATCAGCCCGACTTGAACAATTTTTCCGACGTTTTTTCGTCAATTTCTTGCATTTTTCACCCTCATGAACAACAAGTGCTGCTCGATAAAAGCTCCTTGTGGTTTCTCTTCTTAATCAATCTGGGCAACCGTAAACGACGCACAACGTGGCCGTTGTGAGTGTGCGTTGTAGTACAAATCCCTTCCTGCCCTCCACCTGCAGTTCACGCCACAACAAAAGGGTCACGCGACGTCATATGCAGACAACCTATATTGATGTTTTTATCCGACGATCACAGTTGGCTTTCTTTTCACACAACAATGCTTTCAAACGTCCAAGTCGATCTTTGTTGTCCAGATGCTGAGCCCAAAAATCATGACGATTGGTGCTTGCTGCCTTTAAATTCTTAAAAAAGTTTACCATAAAAGGTTTGGAGGTTTTAATAACGGCCTGATTTTGGCTCAAAAGGCAAAATTTCATGACACCAAGATGGATTATTTCTGTCTCCAGAGCTGCCCCTCAGAGAAAAGCTTTTCCAAAACCTCAACCTACCTAAGTAATTTTTCACATTTCTAGATGATACTTTCACCATCACACTCTCATATTCCTCGTCTCTCTCTGGACATAGTGCAGCCTTTCACACAGAGACGTTCAGAGAGGGGGTGGACAGATGAAGGAGGGAAGTGATGGAGTGATGAGAGGGTCTGGGATGAGAGGAGAGCCCGGCTCTGTGTGTTGTTCTGTCAGCTCTGATCGCCCGCAGCAGACGGCCGGGACTCTGATCAAGTATCAGCCAGAGGGACAGACGGGTGGACGGCCATCGGCCATTTTTGTTGTTGTTTCCGTTCACGCGAGCCAGTGAGGGGATGGAGGTTAGGTCTCATTGCTGTGACTGACTTAATTAGTCCCCATCTCCTCCACTCTAGCGTGTGTGTGTGTGTGTGTGTTTGGGACGTGGAGGCAGGCCTGAGGGAGGAAGAGAGGGGATAAATCAGCTTTGCATAAACATGAAATGAGCAAATACTTCAGCACAAGCACACACTCATAAAGGCGTCACAGGAAAGCATAGCTTCTCGTATGCGCGTGCCTCGACTCACAACGAGACACGCACACAGACGTGGAGATTCACAAACGCCTTAATTAAACAATATCACAGGGGGGTCCACGGGGGATGGCTACCTTCAAAGCTGTCTGTGTTTGCGAACGGAAAGGCCAGCAGTGAGAACAAGCTGGAAACAACACAGAGAATGCCTGAAGAGAGGCAGTGGGAGGACAGGCCGGGGGTAGAGTGGGCTTCGCTTCCACCGCAGGAGCACAACATGGCTGCTGTCATGGTTTGGGGTTTTATTTCAATTGGTCTCCACAAGCTTTGCGAAGTAGTTGCTAGAACGAAACTTTGCATCCGCAGTAACATCCATCCTGCCCCTTGGGTCTAGGCCGTGGTGGTAGAAGGTTCGCCTTCGACCCAGCTCTAGGTGTTTCCAGGACACGTTCTGGGCCCGTTCCAGAGTCTATGTCCAGTTGGAGGCGTTTCAAAAATCTGCACATGGAAGCATCCGCCACACCACCTGCTCAGTACCAAATGGTGAACAGAGACGACTCACAATGTTTATTTGTCAGATGTGTCGGGGACAGGAACAAGGAAGTAATTGCAAGAAGAAGCTCCTGTGTTCTGGACTAGTGCATATTTCTGTAAGAGGAACATTAAACATGGATCAACGGCACAGTTGCTATTTGCTTGCAACCGTGGTAATTATTTGGGCAACATACCATGTAAAACCTTTACCTGCAGAATGCCCAATGTACATCGAGGAGACATGTTGAAAATGCCATACTGCATTCAGACGAGTGAGCAGAACAAGGTCAGGTGCTGCTACAGTCTACATATTCTGCCACATCCCAGAATGCAAAGCACACCTGCTTACAGGAGCAGTTTAACCCAAACTTGCAGAGTGGGCCTGGTAGTTGTGTTGGATCGAGGTCGGATCACATTCCCACCACAAACCAACAGCTCCAGAGTTTGTTTGGGACCGGACCAAGTCCTCCTCCTCTCAGGATCTTGGTGTGGTCGACTTGGTCCACATTCAAGTGTGATTACTGTGATCAACCAGCCCAAAGAATTGCACCAAGGAGTAAAATGAACCATTTAACTGCTTAAAAAGCTCAGGTGTGAAAACACCCTTGCTAGTGAACACAGTGGAACATTTAGCAGCTAAAGAACCAGATATTGCCCTCAGGAGTTGGTAGAGACTCAAAACAGAGCTAAAAGGAGTACTGGACTTAACTTCACCGGGTGACCAGAAACATGGCAGCCTTCAGACATGCTAGTTGCCAAAGCACGGCTTCAAAGTGCTAAATGCTAACGTTAATACAACATGCTCAAAATGCTAACATGCTGATGTTAAGCAGGGATAATGTTTAGGCTACCCTGCTGACCATCTTAGTTTAGTGTGTCAGCAATTAGGGCTAAACATTATTTTTTGTCATTAGTTTTGCAGGTATTTGGTCGTACACCAAAGTAGTGGACTGATGAAGACAGGACAACACCACATCCATAACTGCTGGATGTGGTAGCAAACACGTTTTCCATTGCGACTTAAAAGATGGTAATATGTTAATATTGTGTTCACAAGTTGTATTCGCTGCCCCCAAGTGGCCAAAAAATATATTATTGCAATTTTAA
Organism: Chelmon rostratus; assembly: GCF_017976325.1. Taxonomy (NCBI): domain Eukaryota; kingdom Metazoa; phylum Chordata; class Actinopteri; order Chaetodontiformes; family Chaetodontidae; genus Chelmon; species Chelmon rostratus. Next base: position 13,574,775 of record NC_055680.1, on the reverse strand, counting down.
CAAGAACTGAAATGATTTGCGGCTTTGCAAGGAGTTAAATGACAGACCTGTTTCTCTGGGGGCTCAGTAACTTTCTGGAGTCTACTCTGGTTGTCCTGCAATGCCACAGTGTGACAACAAGACTGAGTTTTCCACTATAATTCCCAAAATGTCAATATTCCTCTGTAAAGATCAAGAGGCATAACACAACAACGCAAAGCGAACAGCAAACCAACAGCAGTTTGGCGCATTGGAGGATTCCTGATGGAAATATAGAGAGCAACCATGCACCAAGGTTGAAAATGAACCAAAGGATGAAATGAAGGAGATAGAGGAATATATCAGAAATGAGAGGACTATCGAGTCAGATGTGTGTTGTGTGCTGCATGCCTGTGATGGTTGCCCTACTGCGAACACACAATCACATCCTCTCCTATTTTGCTTGTACGGCCCATTTTTCAAACCAAATCAAGTTTTTAAAACCGCATAGATAGAGCTACAGACGCACACTTCACACATTCACACAGCCATATGCAAGAAAATACATGTATAAACAGGCGAAAATGTACATAAAAACACACACGCACACCCCCCCGCCTTTGTCAGCCTGCAGTGGCTCCAGCAGCCGGATCGACTGACGACCTAAAGCCTCCCCGTTGTTTACCGAGACCGCCATGACCACAGCTCAAAGCGCTCCTCATGCTTCCCTCTGCAGTGCACCACTCTGTGACCCCCGTGCCCACACAGGAGCTGTGATCTAAAATAAAACAAACACTTTGTTCTCTGCAGAGTGGAGCCCGCTCGATACCGAAGAGAGTGAAAGGAAACCTCCCGGAGAAATGTGGCAAGGTGGACAAGCTTGTGGGGGTGTGCGTGAATGGGAGCGTGTGTTGACTTGAAGCAGCGTGCGTGGCGCATATGTGTTTGCAAGCTGATGAGGTCTATGTACGGTAGTTTGAAAGCAGCAAGCAGAGCACTTTGAATCTATTCTGTTTATATGAGAAGACATACTATACATTCCTATATGTTCCTCTGTGCATTTCAGGTGAATTTTCTGTCCTTATGGATGCATGCGTGTGTGTGTGTGTGTGTGTACATGTGTGTCTGGATTTGTCTGGCGAACTGCCAGGTTTGCGCCGTTATTATTGCCTGGTTGCAGAATCTCCTCCTTAAACATTCATTAGCCCCAAACATCAAGCAAGAAAGCAAGACGTGAGTAGGTGTGCAGAGCTACAAAGAGCATAAGGAATGCCACAGGCTGAAGTTGGGAAGAGAACTTTTCTTTTCATTCATCTGAAGCACGAGCAGAAAGATGCAGTAATTCTACGGTGTTGGCTGTGTGGAAATTCCAATACTGCTGGTAAACCATGTTAGGTATAATTTAATGTCAAGTTCAAGCATTTGTGTCTAATTAAGTAGCTGCTGTCTCCTCTGTGGATTGCAAAATTCACTATTGGTGTTAAAAAAAAATCTCAGATCAAATACATTTAAATCAGAAATGCTGAAAATGTTTCTGTTTGATGTGGAGCTTGTAGTTGGAGATGCATGTTTTGCACCTCACAAAAATACAGTCGGGTTGATCTGAGAAAGATGAACTTTAATTTGGCTTAGATCTCAGAAGCAAACTTTGATTTCTAAGTTTGTCTGTTACACAAAGCTGGCAAGTTTCTCATTAAAATAGGATCTATTTTGCATGTATTCTTCGTTAATTAAGGGTCTTTTTAAAGCACTGCATGGCTGAATGAGATTCAGGCCGCTCGGTTCTTTGCTTTTTAGCTGTGAAATTTAGTAATGAGTCAAGCAGCATCAGCAAAAAAAAAAAAAAAAAAAAAATCATGTTTCCAAGGGAATCCTGCTGTGTCTAAAAACCCTTCCCCTTCTCAGCATCTTACCTAAACAACATTATCAGCACACAACAAACCAGGTTGTGTGTTTTTCCAATTATGTCAGTTGTTTATCAGGTGGCATTGATGTTAAACATGTCAGCTTTAAAGTGCCTACAAACCCACCGGCCACCCACACAGGTGTGTTCACTTCTCTTGCTTGATCAGACCTCTCCTGTGGGAGGTAGACTTTGCCCTCCTGTTACATTTGTTTCATCTCATAGATGTGAGGCAAATTATGTACAGATGCTCAAGATCCCCAGACGATAAATCTGACTGACTTTGGTGATCCCTTGACTTTTCATCTAGCGCCACCATCAGGTCAAAAGTTCTCAATTATCCTGTAAAACATGTCGACATTTACTCACAGGATTGATGTAGAATTTGTGATCCCCTGAGCTTTCACGCAGCACCTCCACCAGGTCAAAAATGTAAATTAGTTTAATAATTTGGTCTATAACCTGTAAAACTAGTGTAAAAATGTATTTTTAGTGCTTATTAGCAAATGTTAGCATGCTAATACACTTAGCTACGATTGGGAACATGGTAAACATTATACCTGCTTTACTTCAGCATGTTAGAATCGTCATTGTGAGCATGTTAGCTGACGTTAGCACTTAGCTGTGTCGGGCTGTTGCTAGCTAGCATGGTTGTAGACTGTTAGACTTGTTCAATAGAGGATACAACTTTTTTTGAGAGGTTTCTTGAGTGATAACTGAGAGGCGACAATGCTGGGAATCGCTGGGTTAGCTTCCGTGACGCGCCGCTGACAGGGGAATGCTGTTAGCTATCAAGCAGTAGCGATCTAAGCTATAGCAACCCCTTTGCAACATTCAACATTTGGGCAACTGAAACCTAATGTATAGAATAGAGGCAGTCTAGTCAGTCTTTCTTTTATGTTTGCAGATGATGTGATGACAAATTATATCATTTGTATACCAAAATTAGCATGTTTATGCATGTTTTTAAACACCTGTAAAACAGATAAAATAGCCGATTGACTCCTTTCCCATTGCTTGTTGCTGAGTCTTTTTTACTGGTGCGTCACATTCAGGGAACGGTAGAAAGCAGCACATAAAATATAATGGTTATATCTTTCAAGAGATGATGATGAATATTTCCGCTCCAGCGTCCGGAACTTTAATGTGCGTAATCGTTGGATGCACAAGGGGCAAAAATTAACCTGTTCACCAGCAAAAGCCAGATGTTAGTGGGTGTTAGTGGGTTTTTAGTCCGGTGTAAAAAAGGCTTCAGACCACTCACAGCAACACTCACAGGAACAAGTCCTGTGATCTGCATGACTTCCAGCAACAACAGGTAGGAGTCATCAGTATCAGATCCAAAGGAAAACACTGATATAAGGGGCGCTATCATTGCAGAAATGTTTATTCTTCTTTGGAAATTCCAATTTTGGACAAGACACAATGTCAAAATAAAAACACCAAGGAGATTTATTCCTACCTGTGCAGGGTATGCAGGGCCTGTAAAATGAGTAGGTCTGTAGAAGAATTAGATATATTTTGTGAAACCTGCCAATTTTCATCAAATATATTTCTTGCATCTCACAAAAATTCAGTCCACATTACCTTCCTTTACCACGAATTGAATGTGACGTTTTCACCTGCTTACGCAGAGCGCACGATTGCATCACGCTCATTTCACCAAATTTCTCCACATCTTCTTGATGACTAAGCGTATCATATTTATTCGTTATGTGCAGAGTATGTCTGCATTGTACTTGGAATCCAAACACTACGCCTACTGCCTCACACAAGTCTTTGTTTTTTTTTTTTGTTATAATAGCGTAATGAGAGAGAGTCAGCAGGCAGTGTCAGAGGGATGACAGAGCCTGTCTCACTTTCATTAAACCTCACACAGACCTGTCTTCACCCGCAGATAAAAGAGCAGAAGAGGAAGACAGGAGGATAATTGGAACAGCAGCATATGCAAATATTTGGCCATTTAGAGGATTCATGGATGTCTGTGTGCGTGGAAGCGGTGGGTGGTGAGGCTTGTGTGTGTGTTGATGCGTGTGTGTGTGTGTGTGCGCGCATCTTCTCCCCAAGCGGCTGATGTCACTCAGTAGCCGAGCGGAGGAGCATCTCCGGTTTCCTGAGCTCACAAAGAAATAACGGCGGCTCTGTTGCAGCGCTCCATTCTTCCAGCAGTCTGTGGAGATCTGGTGGGCCTTACAGGGGATCCCTCGCCCCGCTCATCAACAACCCCTCACACACACACACACACACACACACACACATCATTCAATTTAGCCATATCTCCATCTCCTTCTTCTTCTACATCCTACTTGTTTTCTCACACCCACACTCGCTGTATTCCCAGTTTCTCTCGAATACTCTGGCAGAATTTCACTCCTGTTGCCAAAGAGGCTTTAAAACTTTTTAAAAAACATGATGCTGGCAAAAGAAAATCATCAAAAGGCATCACCAGTAAAGATCAAAGTGTAAATACATCACCTTTCCCCTCACACCGACTCCGTCTTCTTCCCAGGATTTCTCCGACACCTTCTACTTTGACGAAACACAGGTGAATTATACACCTCACCTCCGCGTTTCAGCATTTTCTTTTGAAATTATGATTCATGTTGTGTTTCAAAACAGGAGGATGTGTTGCCAACTGAATGCGAGAGGGGCTGCGCCTTGTTTCAATAATGCAGCAGCCTAAAGCATCCATCCATACATCATTCAGAGGGCCAAACACCACTTTACTCTCACCCTCTTCCCTGCAAAACTACACAACAAACTTTTACTGATTTTCACTGAGAAATTTTTAAAAACAGCAGTTCATTTTGATGGATTTTAAGTTTGATTTTATGTCTCCAAGCATCTAAAAGTTGATCCGTTTCTGGTTGCAAGAGGATGCTCATCACTGTGGTTCACAGATACGGAAAAAGTTTCGGAAACCCCAAAGAAAGACTGTCTGGGTGGCTGTATCAAAAGAAAAATGGGGGGCAGAATTGCAAATGAGCTGCTCATTATGAGTAAGTAAGATGAAAGGGATATTTGGTATTCGTCACACTTTGTAAATGGTTCATGAGACGTGACTGATTAAGATTTATTAATGAATCATTTGATGTTGCACAGATCAGGTACGAGCTGGCACACAGAACAGCTTTTGGGTTGGCTGGTGTTTATCTTTGTCAATTCTGGTCTTTACTTCGTTTGACCTCTGACCTTCCAGGAAAGAACTGCAGGACATCATAGAAGCATCTCCATCAATGACTTATTAACATTTATAACTGCACACAGATGACTCACTGGTGGCTTATTAGAAAGTGAGAAGTTCCTGACCCTTCATTAACATGTGAAACTGCAAGGTTACTGGTTAATCAGCCTTCTTTGATGACGTCTGAAAGGTGCAATGTGTTAAATATGGCCCGAATTTTAGTTTAAAATGTTGGAAAAATGAACACAGTCACCATAATGTGAAATTCTGACGTTATGTCAAAGACGTCTGTGTGTTGTGTTGCGGAGATAGCCTATCTACTGAAGTTAGCATGCTAACCAGCTAGCCTGGGCCAGTCCAACACTTCAAGAGTTCTAATAAATAAAGAAAATAAAGGAAGAAAACATTCTTACACTTACAGTCCTGATTATTGAATTCAAGTTTCTCTCTTTAACCAAACTGAGATGAGCTTAATTGCCAGGTATACTCATATCTGACGCAACATCTATACCTGCAGACTTTAGGGTTTAGTCCAAAGTGAGAAACTTGACTATTAATGACTCCTCAGCAAGAGATTTTCACAACCTGGCAACCTAGAAACTGTTCTCATTAATATTAGAGCTTATAACCGATCCATAAATCATTAATATGGGATTTATTTACCATTAATACATTCACAACAGCCACATAATGTTTGATGTTGGATTTTTTTTAGCTGTTTTAGTAATTTTTCAAATATAATGATTATATTATGATATATTATTATAGTGCAATGATTGAATAAATAAATAACAGATTGGTATTATCACTAAAATTCACTTAAAGTATCAAAAGATGGCCGCTGTTAGTGTCTCTGCATTGTATTGCAGTAATGTAATTTGAATGTAATGTAGTGGAGGAAAAGTATAAATTTGCGTAAAATTTTGATTCTGAAAAAAGTACAAAAAAAACTCCAAAAAATAATGTAAAAATAAAGAATGAAAAGTATATTAGTTGAGTTAATGTACTTTTTTCTCTCCAGCGGTGTACATTATAGTATTAGCAGTTTAGCATCTTCAACAAGCCTTTATTTGGTGAGAATTGCTATATAAAATGGATACTGAAAATAAAAAATTCAACAGTATAAAGTATGGTAACAAAGCATGAGACACCAGTGTTTGAAAAGTTTAGTTTAAGAAAGTTCAGCTTGACCCTTGAACTCTCCGACTGAAGACACATTTTCAGCAGACAGCGTTCCTCTTTTGAGTCTTTTTCTCTGTCATGTTCAGGATCCCACTACGAAAGCTTGAAACTCGAGCCTCGGATAAAAGCGCTCGTTATTGGGTTATCGAACCGAAGGACAGAGAGCTGCTGGTGGTGGTGGGGGAGGTCTGGGGGAGGTGGGGTGGAGGCGGTGGTCTTAACTGTCCACTGTGGTCCCCGGGAGAGCGCGAGTCATGGATTTAAAAAACAAATGAACGGTTACAAGAGGAGCAAGTAGGGGAGTAATCTGACCCCTCCCCTGCTTTGCATTCACATTAAAGAACTACTCTCTGCTACTTCTACAGCCCCCGCCTCGACCCCACCCACCCAGGTCTGAACACGCACACACACACACACACACACACACACACACGCACACACACACAAACACACACACACACCTCCTCCTCCTCCTCCTCTGAAAGACAGCTTTCAGAATTGGATTACCAGCTCTGAATGGGGTCGGTTCCCCTCCGCTGGGCTTCGTCTCCATCCCCTGCCGGGACTAGTGGTCCACACACACACACACACACACACACACACCAGTCCTCCTTAATTGGTGGGCTGTGCCCTCATTACATGTCCAAATATATGCATGTGCTGATATTGTCTCTCCCAAAAGACTCCCTCTGTGAATGCGGATTGAAAGTGCATGACATGCTGAGTGTGTGTGTGTGTGAGCGTGCGTGTGTGTGTGTGTGTGTGTAGTGATCACAGCTGCAGATGTATCCTTGGTGGCGGTGAACTTGAATCTCAATCTGACCCTATTCTCCTCTGGGGCGGGGGTTCGGAGACAAAGCTTCGTACTGTCTATGGGGACCCCGTGAGCGCTCTTTCACACACACACACCCACACGCACGCACACACATACACACACACACAGGTGAGCTCGGTGGGAGCTCGGAGGAAGAGATCTGGTGTCTTGTTATCTGCTGCAGGCTGTTGCTCTCTCTCTCTGCTTCTCACTGATGAATACCTCGGAGTAATTACCATAAAATATTCAAGCAGAAGTGAGGAAAATGGAACCTCTTCAACAAAAACCACAATTATCTCCTATCCAGACCCCACATTGTGGCAGTAAGGGACCCAGAACACTACCTGAGCTTATCTTTTGTCATCTAAAATCCAGACCAGCTGCTTGCTGCTGAAAATACACCTCCGAACATGAATCCATATACAGTAGTTATCTAAGCAGCTTTTATGTGTCTGGCTTTCTCTTCTTTGGTGGGCATTCAGTTTGTAATGCTACTAAGCTTAAAGTCAACAACCACCGTGCAGCTGCCAGTGGACGTCAAAGTACAGTGCGCGTGTTTTAAAAATGTTAACATCATGCAGTACATAAAGACAGTATTTGTAAATGTTTACTTTCTTTCTTGCTTTGTCGGCCTCAATGCATCTCTCAGAATGCTGCTTTTGTTCCCTTATTATCAAGCCGTGGTGTTCAAATGGTGTTATGTGCATCATCTCCAGCTTCTGTTTGGCTGCGTGAACTATGGGAAAAGACTCAGAGCACGGAATTAAATCCACAGTTTGCTTGGTTATTTCTGATATATTGATGCTGCTAGATGCTATATTTTGAATCGATATTGATCATTTTCATTTGACCATTACTCTAATGTTCTCTCGCCTCTCTTATTAGCTTGATTTCCAGCAAAAAAACTCCAGATGAACTCCCTTTACGCTGATGCTTGGCGTCAATCGACACAGTTAGCGACTAGCTGATAAACATAGTGGAGCATTTAGCCACTGAAAGGACACATATTTGCCTTATGAGTAAGTGGAGACCAAAACAGAGCTAAAATGATAGTGAATATTGGACCGTTTGACTCCAAATCAATGATAATGTTAGTATGTGCTCTCTAGATGTATAAAAAAGAAAAAAAAACAAGAAAAGGTTTCACCATCTCAACTTTAAATGGTAGTAATATGTCAATGTTGTATTTATAGCTTGTTGTGCTGCCCCCAGGTGGCCAAAAAATGAATGTAGGTTTAAGACGAAAAGGGATGCTCACTTGTAATTTTTTGTGCAGTTCAGTGTCCTCTGAAGAAATCGGAAATCACAGTGACAAATACTGTACAAAACTGATTTTGATCTTTTTAAACCACTGCAGATAAAATCACCATCATTCTTATCCACTGCCAGTTGCCGTGAAGAAACCGGAGATGACTAATTATAGTTTAGAAAATGTATTGATTGCACCTAAACTGTCTCCAGACACTCTCGGTTTCTATCCTTCTATCTTGTCAGATGTCTTTTTGAGCGTAGGCACACAATCCAGTATAAAGGAATTAATTAATCACATTTTTATCCTGCTTTTTATTTTCATTTCTCTGTTCCTGAATGCACCCATTCACCTGTCAATCATCTTCCACCATTAATCTGCCACTGTTTAACAGACTAATTTGCGGACGGTGGAGGCGGGATTAGTCAGCCACAGGTGTGATCGTCACGCCTATCATTCCTCACTTTACACGTCCCTCGCTTCACCCCGCCAACCCCCCCCCCCCCCCCCCCACCCACACACACACACACACACTCAATAAGGAAGATACTTAACCATATTCTCCCTCACATTATCACCTCCACACACACACATCCCCATCACTCCCTCCTCGCTTTCACACCCTCGCTCATTTCCTCCGTCTTTCTGTGTCTCAGTCTAGAAGGTTTTTCGGAAAGAAGGCCTGACGGTGCTGGCAGTGACATGCTTATGCAACGCACATTGGAACTTCTGCAGAGGCGAGGACCGGAGGTGGTGTTTATGAGCATGTATGTACAGAGGAAAGGGAGACACAGGGCTTTTTTCACTGTGTGTGGGGGTGTTAGCATGAGAGAACAGCTGTAGATTATTCTCATATCAGCCACTGTTTCTCCCGTCTGTGCCCAGGCTTGAAATGCGATCTACCGACTACACGAGTCTGGAAAAACCTGAACATTCAGTATTTAGTAGTGATCTTAGATGTCAGTCAGGATTACAAAGGCGAAGTGTCACCGCACCTGCTCAATGATTATTTCATCAGGTGCAGAGTTTTCTGACTTTGTAACATCACTTCACCCTCCTAGAAACTTCCAAACCAAAACAGCAGAGCAGGTTTTTTACCAGTGCTTTCCAAATTGCCCAATATGACTGTTAAATTCCTTAAAACTACTTAAAGCTGCACTAAACAAAGGACTGTATAATGTGCCGCTTGTGGTGATAAACCCGCGGAGAACCATTGCAGACTCTGCAGTTCCTCACAACTCTTCAACCATCTTCTAGCTCATTGTTTTCGGTTTTATGGCAACTTCACATCAGCACTTTCCAGAAGCAGCAAGCAGCTGTTTTAAGCGTGTGTGTTACCTGTCCACCGCCAGACAGAAAAAGCTAACAACTAGCTGCTGATCACAGTGGAGCATCAAGCAGCTACAGAGAAAGGAATTTCCCTCAGGACTCCAAATAAAAGCTAATTTTGCTGCTTCACTGCTGCTGCAAGTTCACCACAACAACTCTATGAGGGGAGAATGTGTGAATGTTGCATTTACAGCTTACAGCAGACCCACAAAGATCATTTAACGCAGGGTTAATGTAAAAAATTAAGCAAAAGTGAGTGGTGAATAGAAACCAGGTTGGTGTTAATGTCCTGTCAACTCTGCCTTTGTTGCTGAGAGAGGAGAGTCATTATTTGCACCACATGTGGCCATTTTTGAGCAAATGACAGAGACAGTTTCCGCTTTTCTCATTAAAATGAGCACATTACTCACATTTTCAAAGTGAGTCAGAAGTGGCACTACTGATAGAAGAGCTTACAAGCAAATTAAAGTGTGAAGTGAAGTCCAAACTCAAGTCTTAGATCAAGTAAAGAAAGAAACTTAAAGGACCAGTGTGCAGGATTTAGTGGCATCTAGTGGTGAGGCTGCAGATTGCAACCAACTGAATACCCCTCGCCCCACCACTCCTGTACAGTGGCCATGACAAACACGGAAGGCACTCTCTAGAGTCAGTTTCTGGTTTGTCCATTCTGGGCTACTGTAGAAACATGGTGGTGCAATATGGCTGACCCCAAGGAAGAGGACCCTCTCCTTTCATATCAACAGCTCATTCTAAGGTAACAAAAACTTCTTACTCCAGGTGATTATACACTAATGAAAACACAGCTATAAATATTATATTCCATTTCTACCATTCTGCCAATAGATCCCCTAAATCTTACACACTGCTCCTATAAGCATACAACTAAAACCTTGAAGCTATTCTCCAATTTAGCCATAAAATAAGACGTTCCTAGTTAAGACATATGCAACATAACTTCTGCTTTAATATACTTTTTAATGCATTTTTTGAAATTAAAGGTATACTTCTGCAGCTTTGCTTTATGTCCTGTAGTTTATTTTCAGGTAAGTTAAGAAAAGATAATACAGGAGAAAATAGGTATTACAGCAGGAGAAGAGACAGAGCAGATATAGATGCAAAAAGGATGAAAACAGAGCAAAGGAATTTCACAAAAGCTAGTTGAACTACACCGTAAATAGAAAAGGAATTAAAGCTAAAAACAGATACAAGATAAGTACAAATAAGAAAGCACAATACTAGGCCAGTGTGCATAAATGTGCCTTGAATAAATATGTTTCCATTTCACCCAGAGCCTGTTTCTTCCTTCATACCTTCACACCATCCAACACGTCATTCAGTAAACTCATTTGTGGTGGAATTAAATACACATACTTTCATACAAAGGGTCTCTTATGGGTTGCAAAGATAAATAATTTGCCCTTACATTCTTACGTGTGTGTGAACATAACACACAAATGAACAGTGTAATGCTGCGAGACCGCAGGGTGAGAGACAGCAGTTCTGACATCTGAACAGATTTTCAGGTACAGGGAGTTTGGATCGCGTGATTTCACCTCAGTCTCAGCGTTTTCGGGCTCAGTGAAACGACGTGACGACGGTGCAGCGAACGGGACGACAGCTGCAGGAGATCAGGAGACGTCAGCTGACGTGCGGCGAACAGATGTTGGTGTCAAAACATTTTCATGTAGTGTCTGTTCCAGCTGATGGGCTCTGATCTGGGAGCTGTCTCTGTCTTTTTCTACTCATGTTTTTGTTTAACACACACACACACGCACACACACACACACACACACACACACATCTCTCCACTGTATGTTAAAGTACAAAATTCTGGCTCTTATTTGCAATGATGGGATGTAACAAATTACATTTACTTTATTGCACTTAAGTAAAATTTTGAGGTACTCACACATTATATTACTTTATACTTTATACATTTTGGAGGCAAATATTGTACTTTTTACTCCAATGGATTCATTTTGACAGCTTCAATACAAAATATAATCAACTAATGAATTATGATCACGATATACATAATTCATTAGTAGTAGAGTGCAGGGGGTGGAGGAGTTTGGTTGAATACGTTAGTGTTGCAGCAGTGTGTCTCTATGATCCCTTATCTGACGGAGGTTTGTGCAAGTTGTGTGGTGCGTGTTGATAAATCCATGCAAATAACAGACAGATTTGTAATTGCGCCTTTTTCTCTCATTAGTGCCCTTCTGTTGGTTTTGTTTTGGATCTAGAGACTCTTTAAACCATACTACATTGTAGCCTATACACTCTATAGAGTAGCGTCACCGTCATGATAAAAGCGGCAAGCAGCAACATTTAGTCATAGAAGAAAGAGAGGATCATAGAGGCACACTGCTGCCTGTAGTATTCCTATAATATTCCTTTGATCATTCGATAGCATCTGTGCTGCTGAAAATACAGCCCCAGACCACCTCTATAACCTAATATCACAGGGGAGACCTGACTGCTGATATAGTTTTTACTATTAGCCTTGGTCTGATTGGATCAGGGTACAACTTCTTTTGGGCATCAGAAGGTGTCAGTTGCTCTATATGAGCTATAAGGGATGTCATTGTGTTAATATGGTTATCGACTGATCCTTGCAATTTGCTTTTAAAAAGAAGGAGGCTTGTCAAACTGCCAATTTCTAAGTTTGAATCTGCAAACCAGTAAACTTCTGCAACAGATTTGAGAGCCAGATGCTTTGATGTCCAATTAAAACTAATCATTAACTAAGAAGGGACTGGACCAAAAGCATATGAGCATGTCTTTATCAGCTGAAGACAATTTTCTACCCTGATGAACAATAAATTCTTTTGTAGTCTCTCACAGTTTGACAATTAACCAGGTCAAATTCCTCATGTATCCTCACCCCTTGCTTCTCACTCTGCATAACAGCTGCATGCTGCTCGCGGACCAGACTGAGGATTAACCGACTGGAGGGTCGTCAAGCTGAGGCTGGTGTGACTCTCTCGGCCCATTCTAGTCCAGCCCAAACTACTGTAGTCCTGCGTCTGCATGGTTTCTGGCTCCCGAGTCCTGACTCTGTGACTCAGCTGTCGGTTTCTGAGCCCAGGAGATGCGAACAAGGTGTCAGCTCGACTGTCTCGCTGCAGCAGAGGAGTGATGGGTGATGAAGGGAGGCAAACAGACAGACAGACAGAGGGAGAGGGCGCAGGGACACGGACAGCCAAGTCAGCTCTTCTGCCCGTTGTCTTATGCTGCTCGGCCCTCGGGCATCATGGGAAATGTGCATGTTTGCGTGCAGAAACAGTTTCATTTTCGTGAGGATTCTTCAAAATGTTCAGAGAAATGAAGGATGTCAAAAGATGGTTCGGTGTCAAATGTACTTTCTTTTTTCCTCTTGGTTTAAACAACAACTTAACACGCAGGTTCTTCCCTTTATTGGGGCACTTTAGGTTTCGGAATATTTTGGGATATTCAAGCCTAAAACTCCCTGTTTTATGGCTGCACTATTTTCTCAAATTGAAATACCCTAAATGTCTTGAGCATAATTCTTTCACATATTTCTCCAAAATTCAGCCTGGCATATTTGGTGTCCTTGGAAACTTCGGCATCTCCGCTAGAATTTCAAATAAAGGTGTGAGGGTTTGAACAATGTTTGGCTGAACAGCTTCAGCTTGTATTGACTGACTCATCAGTGGGTCTGCAGGGTTTAAGAGCTTAAAAGTACAATCCTGCAGCAAACACACTGCAGCAGAATAAATTGTGATCATACATATACTATTTGCATAGAAATGATCATGAAACACATTCTGTGTGTCCCCTGTGGTGCAAATGTGAATTCGCTTGCACAGAAGCATTTTAATTGAGATTAATTTGTGGCATTGGAAACAGTTGTTGATCCATTTAGTAGCTTTTCTGGAGCTTTTGATGCAGTCTTCCTCGCCAGGTGGAGCTTGCATTATTAGTCCTGGAATTGTCTTTGTTCTATTGTCCTGTCTCCAAGGTCATGAATGAACTTTCAGCCTCAACTTTTAAGACGACATCGGCGAACAGGTCCATAAAGTGCTCAGTGTTTCTGTTATTATTTTGTCCAGCCAACGCCTCTCTAAAGCAGTTTGAAGAAAAACTGAATATAAAAGCCTTCATGAAGGTAGGATTTATGCAGGACTGTTGTATAAGAGCCTTTTCACACCGGAAAGGCTGAATCAAGGTTCATGTTTTTGTTTTATTGTATTCAATTCATCCAATTAGTTTTGTTGTGTTGTTTTTTTATTTTTCAGCTTCTAACAATAGCCTGGTCCAAACCAGCCAAAAAATGTTTTCACACTAGGAATGAACCTAGACACAGTTCAATTCAGGCTGCTTGGTCCAAACCGTGTTCCTGTAATTTTTCGTCGCATCACACTGAAAAGTCCAAAACCAGGCAGATGTGAAAGGGCCCATGAGCCATGTTCGCAAGGTACAGCTATCACCAGGGGACCTCGTGTGTTTTAGAGGATCACATCTGTGTTTCGTGCCGTGCATTTGCTCGGGATAAGCGTAGTCTGTATTTTCCTTGAACTGACTGACATTATCCCCCCGGATATGATGTCAAGGCTCTGCATAACATCTGCTTCCTGGACGACAAGAGCAATGAGCCTCATGAATGTGCCCGCAAAGTGCTGTCAGAACTTCCACCATTGCCAACGCAGCCTCCATTTTTCTCGCTCGGGAGAGAAAAAGGCGCAAAGCAAATCACCCCGAATCACTGAGATGCCAATTCACACAGACCGAATACTTTTACACAACCTCTGTGTCTGCTGACAAGGCAGATTGGATTCACAGACAACATCCGCAATTACTACAAATAACATAAGAGGTCTCCAGGTAATACTAGTCCAGTGCGAATTAGGCTTTAGAATGAATGGTTTCCGCCAGGTGTACCTAATAAACTGACAACTGAGTGTAGTAAGTCAAACATTAAATTGAAGTTATAAGACACAAAACACATTTTTTGAGTGGCGCTGGACTTTAACTTCTACTGCAATGAAGGTGGGAGTTAAACAACTTTTCTCAGGTGTACACGCTGCCACTACCTGTCTTCCATCCATCATCTTTCCTTCCCTGAAGAGTTCTCGAATTGATACGGCGAAGACTGAAGCGCGCCCGTCTCTCTGACCTCCACACAACATATCATATGAGCCTACACACAGTATCTGACACGAGTGTAACGCGATGATGCACACTCAGACACACACGCTGACAGTATCTTACATGAGCAGTGTCTCTGCTCATTTCTCTCTCTGTGAGTCAGGGATGCTGTGCACAGCGTTCAGACCACAATACATCACTTCCATTTTAGTTCACACTCTGAAGGGCTGTGGGCAGCATGAGTGTGTGTGTGTGTGTGTGTGTGTGTGTGTGTGTGTGTGTGTGCAGAGAGAGCGCAGGAGGGCAAAAAGGAAAGCTATAACTCGTGTGCATGCGTGTGCCTTCCAATTAATTAGCATTAGCTCTGCGCTGTTAGTTTCCGAGTGGCTGCAGATTGCCACACTAGTGGTTTTTCCTCTCAGTGGACAGAGGAACTGGCCCACAGTGATCTGGCATGTGAAAGATGCTGGAGAGAGGGAGCTGTCCTAACGTGGCAAACACCCAGCAATGAAACACAGACAGCCACACAACATCTGAAGCAGAGTTTCCCCCCTGAGGGCATTCAGCAGACTGCAGCTTGAGAAAATGGGACGTTAAAAAAAAAACACATCACACATCCCGACCTTGGAATGATACGGTTTCTTCTGCCAGTTTGCTCTGAAATAAGATATTCACATTAGACAGGCACACCAAATGCAGCTATCTATATTCGTTTTTTGAGATTAGTTTGTGCACAATGCATAATGGAAAAGGTGACAGTATATTGGTTTTGCTATTTGAAATATCAAAACGTCTATCATTGCAGACAGGGCTGCACACTGTGAGTTTGAGCTTGCAATTGTGTAATTTAGCCCTAAAATGCAGACAGAGTCAATAATAGCACTGCTGTAGCTACCACCGGGGACTCCGGGGTCTGTATTTTGATGTCTGTATTTTTAGGCAGGCTAACTGCATGGCTCTAGGGATGACAATGTCTGTCTATCTGTCGTTCGTTCTACCACTTTGGTCCAGGTTGAAATATCTCAAAAGCTATTCAATGGATTGTCAAGAAGTCTTGTACAGACATTCATGGTCCCCAGAGGATGAATCCTGATCCCCCAACAACTTTTCTTCTTGCACTAACATTGAGTCAAAACTAATGCAGAGCCAATTCTTTTCCTGAGTAATAAACCTGCCTTGACATAATAGAGCCCCCTAGCAATACTGGAGTATTTCAAGCAAAATAGCCATCAGCTTCATTGCAACTGGCTGCTGTCATTGCTAACGGCTAGCTAATTGGAATCAGGCTATTTCCAGGAACGAAAGCATTCATTCTAAAAGTTACATTGCTGATGCTTGAAAAGTTTGAGTTTAGCAAAACAAAATGCATGTTAAAATACTGATGTTAGCATTTAGCTCGATTTTTTTGTCTTAAACGATGGTCACTGCGACAAGAAGTTGTGAATTACCAGAGGAATCATCCTGAAAGGACTGATCTGTTTAAGCAAAACTTGTAGAAAATATAATTCACTAGTTAAGTGAATAATAAAATGTGAAAAATCCAACTTTCTCTGGGGAGGTTCGGGGGATTTTGACTCATTATATCATCATTTCTAAAATTCTGGCTGCAGTCCTGAATGATTTGTGCATCTTTTTTAGCATGGTGCATTAAAAAAAATCTTAATTTTAGGGTCTGTGACCAAAACAAGAGCAAAACCAGTGCTACAAAAATTATGGGTTAAAAGAAGAAAACTGTAGACTCATTCAGTCACTCATGCCAATAATTTTCAAAATGGCAGGATTTCACAGCCACACTCATCATCTGCAAGGATGAGTCCAGAGAGCCATGAAAATGACAAGAAAACAAGTCTTACTGTGAACAAGAAAACAAACCTGATTAGATTAGAGTGTGTAAGGGAATGATTGTGGTCATAAGATGCATGGCAGAGGCCCAGAGAATAATGATCCACTGCCAGACACCAAACAACATCTGGAGCTGGCACAGCACCAGCAAACACAGCAATTAGAAAAATGAGGAATGTGCATAAACAGGGACGTTTCAGACTTAATCTGATCAGAAATTAGATTATGTGGCATGAGATTATAGGATAAAAACATAAAGGACGGATCAAGCTTAAGTCTACAAAACTACACGGCCAAAAGTATGCGGACACCAAAACATTACATCCACCCACGGCCACTAAGATGCTTGTTTAACATCCGTCACTCTTCTGGGGAGGGTTGCTCCAATTCAGCCACAAGATGCAAAACAAGAACCACAGCTACAGAAAAATGAAATATGGCTACAGCTGACACAGTCACACTTTTTCTGATACATTCAGTTTGACCATTTTGTGACCCAGCAGGTCCGAAAATGTGATTCAGGAGGTCGAATTAGTAGTAGCACATACAAACATGAATTATTGGAGGAGTTTTGTATATTAAAGTGTTGCACCTGTTTTCTAGTGTTCAGTTTTGTGTAATTTCTTTGAATGAAATGAGACATTATGGGTAAAGTTTATTCAAAATCACTGATCGGTTCATACACACAATGAAACAGAACAGGACCTTCCCTTATTGAACTTTAATTGAATCATAATATTTCACTCATAGGAGATCCTGATGCTTTTTTTGCCTGTGGTTGAATCTAAAGGCGGCCTGTGGCGCCCTCCAGCGGGAAGCAGCGGAACTGCACATCCTCACCTGTTAAAAGAAGAAAAAAATAAAATGATGGATGCAGCAGTCCAGATATAGCTCACACACAAAAAACGCACCGTACGTCAAAGTCCAGTTCCTGTTATATGACGCGTCTCACAGCTTTCCCGCCGTCACAGTTACATTATTGTGACATTTCTCTTCCAGGAGCCTCAGTTTGCATTTTAGGACCTTTAGCTATTTTCTCCCACCTGAACAGAGCGGTGTGTACAAGCATTTTATGTAATGGAGGACATATGGACAAAAAGGATGATGATTAGTTGCTTTTTAGTGTCTTTAAATACTTTGTGGAGTTCTTATATGCAATCTTCATAATATTTATATCATAATTTCTGCATTAAACTCTTAATACTGGAGTTTGTAGTTTATTGTGGCTTTAAATTTGTGTCTTCAAGGGATGTTTTTATGTAAATAATCTTTCATTATCGTCATTTTGTTCCTTAAGGGGTGTTTATACTTCATGGCATCACTGTAATAACCCTTAAGAGGCTGCATGGTCGCAGGATTATTCTACCGGAAACGCCCTCCTTTTATAATTTTCCTAATAAACACAAAAAGTGCTGTGCCTGACAAAAATATCATCTTTCAGTGGCATGATATGATTTGGTGTGTGAGTGAGTGTGTGTCAGAGTCAGGGAGGCGGGAGGGGGCACGCACGCACGCACACACACACACACAGTCTCTGCTGTGACTGTGTATCACTTCAGATGCTCAGACAGAATTAAAAATGCGCTCCTCCGCCTTGTCACCAGTGTTGTGCGCATTTTCTTGACGAGCCCGTGTTCCCACAGCATGGTGCTCGGACTCAGACGCTCAGCACTGTCTTCATATATGACCATTAAACTCTCTCGGACGCCTAATTAGACAGCAGACTACGCACAGCACCTGTTCCCACCTTCAGAGAAAAGGTAAGTCTTTTTTTTTTTTTGGTAGCGCAAAAAAAAAGAAAGAAAGAAAATAGAGAGGTTGCCTTGCTTAAAAAATCGATTCCATGAAGTAAGACTGCCGCGGGAGTTCCCGGAGAGTTGGCACATGCATGCTGACCGCAGGCTCCAGTATCTGTATTAATATGTTCTCCTCCCTTTGAAGGTTTCTTTCTGTTCTCAAGTTCAAAGCGCGTTGGCGTTTGTTGTTTAACGTAGTTTCCGGTCAGCAGGGGACGTCTTGGTAAACAATGCTGCACAGTGATTCATGCATATGTGACATCCGTGCTCTGCCAATTAATCAATTAGCAATCGGGCACAATCATGATGTGATTGGGAAGCCAGTGCTGTCGCCCAGGCTGCTGTCCCGCCGCGCACCCCGACCAAAGCCAAAACAGCGACTTCATTTCATTATGAGAGAAGTTTTCAGCCTTCAGAAAGTCAAAATGACGAGTTCTTGTATTGTCTCAGTCTGGCATTGAAGACGCAAAGTGTAGGTGTTCCAAAAATCTAATTAGTGGCAGCCACAGGTTTGTGCTCAGGTTGTCAGAGGAGCTGTTGTTCTCATTGTGTGGACTGACAGCTGGCTTTCTTCTCAGTCTAAGGGATGACTTGGATGCCTGGAAACGTCGCTGTGTTTTGTCCAGAAGCCTTAAAAGTTGGACTCTTTGCATACACAAGCAGCATTTTAGTTGCAGCTGATGTTTCGACCTGAACCCAGCACCCACGAGTAATACCTAAAACTAAAATCAGCCTTTTCACAGCCTTAGATGTGATCTGAGGTAATTTATGCACCGTTACCTGACAGAGCAGTGCTCAATTAGCCACTCAGACTTTTTATTTTTGAGTATCTTGATCTCCTGTCTCCCCTCTGAGGGCAAAGTGAATGTAATCTCACACCATTGGACTGTTACATAACTTTAAAACTGAAGTGCCATCCTGCCTGCGTGGGAGTAGATGTGATGTTCCCACTTCCTTGCTGTTGTTTTGCTTGTTAATGCTGAGAAGCACATTACTGTAAGTGGCGTTTTGTGACTTTTATGACTGCTGATTTTGTTTTTGTTTTTGTATTTTTTTTTTTTAATGCAGATGAGGCCGACGAGCAGGACTGATTACTTGAAGTCCTTTCCTGTGATTATGTAGCCATGCCTACATGAAGTCTGTGATTGTTGAATGCGGAATGACATGTTAATTTTGAAGGTGGCATGACCAAATGTGTGTATATATTTATGTGTGTGTGTGTAGGGGGGCTGCATTCTGCCCTGTGTTGTGTAGGAGGAGTGTGATCGCAGTGTGCCCGAGCATGACGCTCAGAGCTGTTGGACAGAGTTCAGTCCTTTGCTGAGCAGTCTGTCCTCGGTGCTGGAAGTGGTGCGCAGACAGACACGTTACAGTAACCTGACTCATGTATATGGCAGGCTTCCCCCATCAGGAATTGTGTCATCGTCATGCAACACAACACACAGGCCCGCATTGAAAATGAGCTTTGTTCCCGAAGCAAATGTCCACCATTTTGACAAATCTGGCAGCTGCTCGTATTAAATGATGGCTGGCGTGCAAGAAAAACTCAGCGCTGTCAAGAGTTTCAGTTCTTTTTTTAGCTGAAGGCTGTTTCTTACTAAGTCAAACACTCTAGATGAGAACTGCACTTTATGCATACTGACCAGTTTCTGTAAGTAATGTTACATAATCAGATGTTACTGAGCTCATGTTCCCATGGTGTGACACTTTTTTTGATGCATATGTTGCTTTCCTCCTAATCTCCAGCACATTTTCTCAGTAACATCTTTCTAAGACCAAGTATTTAACTGTCAACTCTTAGGAAATTTGCTGGAAGAGGGTTACGTAACCTGGTGAGTAAATGGGAATTGTTCAGGTGGTGCAGTTGGTAGATAGAAGGAACTTTTACGCAACTAGGAGGCATAAACTTAAGTCCAGATGAATATTTACTTGCATAAAGAAGTCAGATAAGGAAGTGTTAAGAACCTCAGTTATTAAATGTGATCATGTCTGGGCACTTGCATACTGTATAAACTACACACTTTGTCCATATTCCTCACTATTAGTACCAAATTACATTGAACTTTCTGGGAAATTTAAGGGTAACTTGGCTTTTATTCCACGTTGTTGCGTTCAGGTTTTATTTAAAGTTGTTTTTGGTGTCTTACTATTCACCCTCTCTCTGTTTCATCCTTCATTCACAGCCGTGTATGTTTTATGTTGTCTAGCTGTTGCACCTTTGCTTTTATTGTCATGACAATGCAAAAGAGAGTGAACTGCACTCAATGGACCACACTCTTTAAATAGAGGTTGAACAAAAAAAAAATCTCATTACAATTTAAAGTTACATACTAGAGAAGAAAATGTCCAGGAAGTTAGTATGAAATTACTGGACCTGCAAAGTAAAGCATGACTGACTTTTGATTTTTGTACCTCCTTCACATTCAGCACACCTCCACCCACCATCCATCTATGCTACCACCTCACAGGGAGTAAACATCAACAACATTAGGTAAATAGATGTACTTGCTCCCAGTGTCAGACTGTCAACATATCCATAGTGTCAATGCACCACACCATGATGAAGTGACACAATGTGGAGGTTACCATCTCGTTGACAGCGTCACCTTCACTGCTGATGTTTTGTAGCTTTACATAACTTTGTAGTTTCCATAGTACCGCTCATGGATACTGTGACTAAACCATGAAGTGAGTCTTTATAGTCAGAATTCACTAAAAACACTTCTGATTTAAGTGAATTCTGATATAAAGACTCACTTATAAAGGCTTATTTTCATACTTTTCTTAAGCAGGTCTGGTGGATAAATGCTCCAGTTTAGACAATGTGACGTCAAGCTGAGATGTTTCGAGTGTAGCTACATTTATTCAACGACACAATATAAAATGTTCCGGTTTGCTGTCAGTTGCTTTTAGAATTACATAATAAAGGCTCCCTCCTTGACAGAATGACTCCTTAAATGTGTGAAAAAAAAACACTGACTGTGATTGGAGGCAGATATCGCTTTCTGAAGAGCTTTGAGAAAAGTTCACGTTCACGAGGGCTGATACTGCAGGAGAACTTGAGAGAAGCTGGACATCCTCCCTCCTCGGCCGCTTCAGAGAGTGCAGTATTAATGCAGGCTTTTGTCCTCTTGTGGTCACTCTAACACAATCTGAAAATGGAGGATGAAAGTGATCCCTCATTGTCATTGTCAAGGCTATGCTCGGAAGATTCATACGAGGGTGGAGAGAGCCCCGAGAGGGCTGGAAAATGAAATATTGTCGGAATGTTAAATGTTCAGAACGTTCAAAAGCCCAATGGACAAAATAAGAGTTTTTACACTCCAAACTGCTTCATATTTTGTCTTTTATCCCACCATCCTCTCAGGTGTTCTGTTTTGTTATTAGTTTTTCTTTGGGAAAAAAAAAACATCTTTATTCTTAAGGTGATCTTATCTGATTTAGAGAAAATGAAGAGACATAAAAGATATAAAACTAGGTCTCAAAAGGCAGCTGAACTGGAAATTAACGCAGTCTTCGTCACCTGTGCTGCCCCTGATTTTGCGAAATATATCTACTCCAAACATCCCCAGCAAAACTTTAAAAAGCATTTCGTTTTTTAAGAGGTATTATTCACACTCACTGATGGCAAACCTCTGACATTATCTAACAGTCCTTTACAAAAATAACATTTTGTATGAAGTGCTCCTCATGCCGATCCGTCATTAGTCACACTGTGAATCACACAGTCATCCAGAGGTCAAAACAGATCAGGAAAGAAAGATACATGAAGTGCATGAATCCTGTCATTCCCCCCACAAATATTGTTAAAAAATTACGCTTTAGCTCAAGTCTGAAGAAATCTTTAAATTTCTCTGTCACTTTTGTAATTTTTTTTCAGAGAAATGTGAATGTTTCCGAGCCACTGAAACCGGTATTCAGCATCCAATCTTGTTTTTATTAAAACAAGTGTGAAAGCTCTGACAGCACGGTGAGATTGTTCTGGGTGTTTTGTGTTTTGAGAAGTGACAGTAACAAGTGACAGCATCTTGGAAAAAGTTGGTTTTTAGTTTTCAAGTGGATAGATTGCAACTAGACTGTTATTCTGGCAAGATTTCACAGCTTATCATGAGAAAAATAGGATTTAAATACTCAATGAGTGACCTGTTCAGATGGATGAATTTGGCGCCGCGAGCCAAGTGCAGCCTTCACAAAAAAGCTCAAAAACATGGTGAGAAAAACAAGACTCTGTGATAAATATTCATAAGCCATTGCTTAATTAAAATAATCAACAATTGAAACTTTAGTCAATCACCAATCAAAATATGGCCGTTACGCACTCCAACATCACCTTGCCAGGTGTTTTTGCTTACGGAGGCTGATTAGACCTCTTCTGAAGACCTTGACAACACACATATGCTGATATTTTTAGAACATATATTTTCCCCCTCCACTCAAAATAATAATGATTAAAAGAAAAAAAAAATATTCCAAACGCTCAAACAAGCATGCGATACAGCCAACATCAACAATACATCAAATACCAGACAAGAACATTATGAGCATCTGTAGTGAGCTTACTTTCCTTTGGCTCTAGTAACTTAAAAAGACAAACAATGGTTTGTGGTTCTTTAACTTCTTCCTGGCAGATGGCCCAGCAGTGCTAACCACATGTAAACAAACCAGTAGTCCGCCATTGTTTCAAACGCATGATCGCTACACAAAGAAACAATGGGCATGTGCAAGATGAGGTGATGCCGTTTGTGTTTCCCAAGCTCTACACGCGGAAACACATAAACCAGAGTTTTTAAAAATCTCTGAAAAAAATATGCTGAGCAACAGTCCAATAAAAAGCCTGTAAGGAATTGATTAAATGAACTGCATGAAACTAAATATTTATTAAATAGTTTCCCGCATATGGAAACATTGATCATCCTTTGAAGGTTACATGGCCAATGTGTTAGCTCACAGTTGGCTATTTACACATCCAGCAGTTACAAAGTAACATTATCATTATCATGGCCACCTGACAAATGTAAGTCCAATATTCACCCTCTTTTAGCTCTGTTTTTGGTCACTACTCCTTTCCTGGCAGAAACAATCCCAGTGATTAGTAAGAATTGCACTTTCTGTTTTTTTGGCGTAATCCCATTACTGCTTGCTTGGTAGATTTTTGAGACTACCACAAGGTGGCGCCAAAATAATAAATCTTTAAATTCTACACATCAAATATCTGTAAAATCTTGTCATGATGTCATGTGGTTTTAATGTTTGCTTGTATGTTGCTTAAAAATACTGTAATGTTGCCATCTTGGCCAGTTCTCTTGAAAAACAAATTCTGTGACCTCATTGAATTTACCTGCTTATGTAAAGGTTTAATAATAATGTTTCCACAAATTCCTGTCGCCGAATGGATTATTTCGTCAAATTAGTTCTCAATTTTTTTGCTTTACACACAACAATTTGATTATCTTCAGGTGATTTTGCATACACTTGCTCTATTGCGGTAAAATATGCATCAAAATCAGAAAACAGAAAACATCCAGAGTAATATTATGATAATGATTTCCACCATATCACCCAGCACAAACTGAACACCTCAAACACCCCAAGCAGCCCCTTGTTTGCTTCAGAGCATCTCTAATTAAAACATTCACACGTCAAGATCATCAGAGTGTGACAGAGTCAAAGCGAAGTGTCAGTTCAGGCAGAGTTTAGCTCAGTGTCACACTGCAGGGAAAAATCAAGGAAAGACCTTTCATGGAGAAATACGAGTTCAAGGATTTCATGACGTCATGATGGCTACTCTATAGCTTTTATTTCGTTCTCACACACACACACACGCCCCTCTGGTCTGGTCACATTTGTGACAATGCTCCTTCTGAATCACTGCAACAATTAACCGATATGCTTCTAAAATTATGAATATTCACAGTTATGCTAACAGTCCTTCTCCTCTCCTACAGCCCCAGTGTTAATTCTGACTCATACTAATGCCTTTGTACAACTTCGTCACACCAAACACACACTCAGTCGCACGCAGCTCTCACTTCCTTGTCACAAGCCCTGAGCGCCATCGCTACGGCGCTTTGCAGCAGGCATCAAAACGGACACCTGTCATCAGTCAGCAGGCCCCTGTGCCCACTGTTGCCCCCTGCGGATACTTATAGCCCACTGCAATTATGTTGTCCATTAGTCATCCTACGCATGCAGCGATGGGCTGCTGGCTATACTTAGCCACCGTCATGGTCACTCTTGTGCAAATGAGAGATTTCACAGACTGATGCTGGCAGTTGGCGTCAAACGCTATGAATAGAGATGAATAATATGTACACATTTGTTGTTTTGACAAAGTTGGCAGGCTGTTTGCGAAGAAAGAACTACTGCTCATTAATATGTAGTCAACTATTTGTTATTTGAGAGAAAGTGCTGCATAAGTATCGCCCCCTCTCATGTAGCTGCATTGAGAAGTGCACTTAAGCTGATGTTAGCTGTTAGCTGTAGCTATTCCTTGATGAGCAATAGTTTGTCCCAGTTGAATCACAAATTGTCATTTTTACGTGTCTAACAAGGCAGCGTATATACAATGTGTTAATAAGTGAGCTTTAGAGGTGTTTTTAGGCATATTTTTTAACTTCAGAGTAAGTGGAGTGGAGTGAGCCAGGCTAGCTGTTTTCCTCTGCTTCAACTCTTTATGCTAAAATAAGTTAAGCTAACAACCTCCTGGTTCTAGCTCTAAACTCGACGCACATACAAATAATGTGGTATCAATATTGTCATGTAACTCTCTGAAAATAAGCAAATGAGTATTTCTGAAATTTTCCCAAAACTATCCTTGTGGATGAAACAATAGACTTAATATTTTGCTAGCATTCAACATCTAAATATGCAGTGAGTATATTCATATGCAAAACCTCATTTGAGCTTGTTAATTCATGCTAACACAATGCTAAAAAAGAGTCTGTTTTATCTTCGTTAAACTTAACATTTATTTTGGAATATGGACAAAACATTTCATCTTTTCTGAAATACCTGTAGGCTAAATGTGATAGCAATTTACAAAACAGCCAAGTTGCTTGTCCACAAAAGCCAAAGCAGAAAATATGTAAAGAAGCTAGTTGAGGCTAGCCAGGAGAGCAGGCAGGACTTCTGCATCTCTCTATGGTGGATAACTGTAAGTACACAAAAACTGACTCTCCATACCCACGTCTGAGAAATGTTACTTATGCTTGTTTAGGTGCACCTGTTATGGCTGACAGTGCATAAGCATTACGTTTTTCAATTGTTAATTTGAACACCAAGTTGCCTGTTGCCTCTGCGGAGTGACAGTTTACACAATCTACAAACTCCAGCATTGACAGTGGGTATGGACACTTTATTCTATGACTGGACTATAAGAGTTTGGAGATGTCTGATGTCGGATGAAAAGTTTTTGTGTGTGTGTGTTTTAGATTTCAAATGTTCTGTGTTTTGTCAATTTGAATATGAGCTTTGTAGTCATTTCCTTCAGTGTATTTGAATCAGTAGGTTACAGTTAAATCTGCAGCCTCCTGAATTTGAGAAAGAAAACACTGACGGTTAAGTAAAAACTGTTAAAATTAGGGCGATTGCTGATTTGTTTGAGGTATTTTGCATGTAGACATTTATACACTATATAATAGCTGGATGAAAAGTATGACAAAGTGTGGATGCTACATCATGTGGGCGTGCAAGAGCTGTGAAAAAGACAAAAAATGAACATTGCAACATATTAAAAAATCTTAAATCTATAAGCGAGCCAAAGCATGGAAGAATATCAACATGTATAACAAATGAGATGATTAAAAAACCAAATGTGTGTGAGTTTACAGTGGCTGGATATGTGCTTTGCTAGCTGCCTGCTTGCAAAATCTCCAGATGGAAATACCTTATGGAGGATGTGACAGCGAGCAAAGTGCACGACACCGCTGTCTGTTTTCAGTATCACTATCATTACATCCTTGTTGGCTCGAGGTTACATTTGTGGAGAAAGATGTTGTGAAGACTCTGTGTCGCACCTTGGATGATGAAGCAGAGGCCAGAGATGGGCTGTAGCTGCACCAGCTCAGTCTCAAAGCAGTGGAGGATTCAGCTTCCTCCTCATCCTCCCTCTGCTGCTGTCTCAGGAGTCTCTGTAACCATCTCTGGATATATTTTGTCAAACAATTTTCCTGTGGATAACAGGAAAAAATGTAACATACAGTACAGATGATTTGTTACTGGGATGTTTCTTGCAGCTAAAACTGAGCTAATGATAAAGCATCAATGAGAAGCATCAGCAGGATTTTTAGTGTCAATATTTTTGGACTAATGATCAGAAATAATCTTACAATAAATCATCTTAGGACACTAAGACACTAACTCCTACCTTGGCTGTATCCCTAAGAGACCAGAATCTCTCTCAGAGAACTACAATATGTGTTGTGTTCAGTGTAAAGGGCAGTTCTTCTTCACTGTAATCCTGCTCTGCTCTCCTGCTCTTACTATCTCTTTCATTATGGCTGTATCCACCTACACAAAATACTTAACTGTATACAAGTTCATGTGCATGTGGAGGCTGCTGAAAGTAATTCTGGGAAATGTAGGAAATCACTAACTGGGCTAGAAGCAGGAGGAGGCAGGATGAGGCAAAGTGAAAATATTAGAGAAGCAAAACCACTGCACCAAACTCCAATAACTCATTTTCAACACTTTACAGATTGAGTGATCCGGGGGTGAATTCTCCTACTTAACTTCAAATCATGCATATTTTTATGAATATATATTTTTTTACCTTTCAGGCAACCATTGGTTTCAGTTCAGTTAAATATCATATGAAAATCAATTGAAAAGACTTGAAACTTCAATTAAGTGACGTTGTCTACTGTTGATTTAGGTGCAGTTGTATTCATTTATTTTTGTCAAAATGAGATTACACTGTATGCATTGTGCTATTTTATATGTGCATTGCATTGCAGCACAGATAGAACAAGGAGCTAAAAAATGCTTTCTTGACTGGAGCCAGCTGCCTAAAACTGCTGCATAGAATATGATTGCGAGAAATCGAACCTCCAAAAAATAAGCAAACATAGACGGATGATTGTGTAAGTTTGCTTGTTTCTTGCGTTAAAAACAGTTGGATGATGGAGTTCTGCAGAATGCTTTAAAAATGCAGAACATCACTGCACCGCAACTGATGTACAATAAGTGAAAAAAAAGCAGGTTAAATGTTTTCTTTGGGTATCTATCTCAGGTTGCACATTTCTACAAGCTAGTCTTTACCCTCTTAAATGAATGGAAACCAACCTTAAGACTTACAGTGTGCTTTGAAAATTGGATGTTTGTCCTGCCTCTAAAATGGTCGAAATTATGGGAAATCTTTTGGTGCTGGGGCACACCAGAGCAAAAACATCTGGTGGTGCATTCACTACCCAGCCCAGTCTCATGGCAAATCGTGTAATAGACCTGTGGGTAACCACCAGCTGGAACATTTAATCCGGTCCACTTGGCAACTCACGAATACAAAAAAAAAGCAGTTAACTTTTTCAGTG
This sequence comes from Chelmon rostratus, assembly GCF_017976325.1. Classification (NCBI taxonomy): domain Eukaryota; kingdom Metazoa; phylum Chordata; class Actinopteri; order Chaetodontiformes; family Chaetodontidae; genus Chelmon; species Chelmon rostratus. Next base: position 13,546,882 of record NC_055680.1, on the reverse strand, counting down.
ATAATTTTAAAAAATCTTTCCCTGAACATAACAATGCGTCGCAGTTAATATCACGTCAATACATCATGGCGCATGTCATCTAACCGTAAGTAGATCGTTTCCAAGAGAAACTGACAAACAAGTTTTTTGTTGTTGAAGTAAAAGGAAGCCAGTGTGTTTAAGCTAGTTTGTGGGGACAAGTTCGTGGTAAAAAAGGCGAATCTCAAGAATCATATGAGCTACAAACATGCCAAACCGGACGAGTTGAAAGTATTACTGATTATTGAGCGAGCTAATAGCTAAGCAGCTGAAACCTCATTCAGAAGGAGGACGATATGTTAGAGTGCCTTGTTGCTGCTCTGAAGCTGCTTGCACCAGACAAAGTTAAATTGTTCCAAAGTGTCAGTTTAATAATTCGTAGAGTTGAAGGAAAACCTGACATGGAAACTTACTGATAGCAAATGTCTGTGTGCTTTGGCTTTCATGGTGGACATGAAGTTGCTCTCAGAGCTGAACCTCAAGCTCCAGCCAGCTTCTTAGCTCTCTGCTTTCAAATATGAAATCATGTGCATGTTTCTACTCTGCTAGAACAAAAACTTGCTGTGACATCTGAATATGCTGCTGAGTGTGAAACCCCTTCAGGCATTTGGTGAGAGGTTTCATGACATGAAAAAGTAAACAAAAGGAACTTAACATATTTGCTGTTTACTGTGGAACCAGCATGAAGTCACTGAGCTGCAAAGCAACAACCTGCTACTGTGAGCAGCTCTTTTCAAAACGGACTCTTCCAAAGATTCAGTTCTGCTCAAGAGTGACTGACCCAAACCTGGAAAACCAGCTGTGAGTATCATCATCATCATCTCACCATCTGACATCAAACGCCTTGCCACAGCGAGGCAGTTCCAGCGCCTACACCTAACCAGGTTGTAACCGTCGCTTAAAATGTTTCTCCACAAGCTTTATCTTGAAAGAGTAACTCGACTTTGCATATTTATTATTGCTACCTTGTAACACGTAATCACAAGGTGATGTTTTCGCACCTAGGTGGACCTACAGGTGTATTAATACATGTAGTATTAATGTAAGATAAAATATGGACTGCTTTATTTTGTGGTCTGTATGAGTACCTTTCAAAGAACATTTATACAAAATTCGTATGACAAAAAGTTAAAAGATTAAACACAACCAGTCATAAACTTTAAGACCATTTAAGACTGTTTTTGCTTCACCTGGAAATATACCGGAAGCTCCTTCACCTTGCACGAACTCGACGAAATCATAGATGATTCTCCTCACAGCACCTGACAGAACTCCTCACTCCTCTCTTTCTCTGCTTCACCGATGCATAACATGACAAAGCTGCCATCAGGGAACAGCTGACTGAAGGCATTTATCCCTTGGGGGCGCCACTGGGCTTCTCTGTAACCTCTGCAGCCGGTGCCTGGGGAACTGGTTTGGAGGTGGAAAAATCTGGACACCATGATGTTGTCCATCTGCACCAGGCTGAGCTTCTCGCTGAGCAGCTGCTCACTGTCAGTGATCCCTCTCGTCCTACACTGTTCTCCTGAAAGCCTTCTTTCTTCTCTTGAATCCCTTGTAATCAAGGATTTGTCACATGGAAAAATGTGTGTATATCTGATTATCAGATGCATGACACTGTGGTCTGATGAGTGACGGCTCTACTTATTCTTAGGCGGAACAACGCAACACCTTGAAAAACTACAGGAAAATGTAGTTCAACACTGATACCTATAGCACCTGTTGTTTTCTCAGATCTGCTAAAAATTTGTCCTCTGCAAATGTTTGAGTCACTCCATCACTCTGTCATCACTCGCTCAGCCAGCAAGTCGGTCAGTCCTTCTGCCCAGTTAATGCATCAGATTTCTGTCCAGATTTCTCATATCTTCTGCAAAAGGGTGTAAACTAGTCAGGTTTGCTCTAGCAATTAGTCAACATTTACACAATAAAATCTAATGTCCCCTTTCCAGAAGACCCATTAGCAGCTGATTTTTGGTGCTTTAAATGCCCGTTCCCCTTCATCTGAGCCTGCCTCCCAGAGGAGGGAACGTAATTTAGGGTTTTCCGACACCCCACTTTCCTCGCCAGCTCCCCACAGACTACCACTACTAGGCTCAGCACTCCTTTTCCTCGCTCTACTCTCTCCGTCCCCCTTCAGACATGTCTTGCCCTAACTCCCCCTTCATCTACTTCCTAACTTCAGCAGCATCAGACTCAGGTCTGTCCCGCTGGGTCGCCGACTGCTGCTGCCCCCAGGCCTAAAAACACCTTGTTAGATATACAGGGTACATCTCCTTCTGCTTCTTACATTTCCAGTCTGTCAGCTTGAACTGCAGCGCTGCAGGGGCCACTGAAGTTGTGATTTCCCTACCCAGCTTTAATTTTCAGCCTGGGCTTTTCTCTTTTCATCGTTTCATCTTTTATCTTTCTCTTCTGTTTCTCCCTCTCCGTGTGTCTCTGTTTCTCTGAGGGAATTACATAAGTCTTTCTCTGTGTGTGTGGGCAGCGTTGCATTTTATGTAAGGCGGACCTGGAAATGGCTAGTGAAACACTGGGGTCCTGCTCTCTGTTTTTTTCTTTCTCTCTCTTTACTTGTCTTATAGCCTTGTGTGGTTGGGTCGTCGGACCGCGGATCTGCGTGGTGTTTGGCTCCAGATACGCAAAGGGGTGACTCGGCAGACCCACGCAGAGTCACATTTGCAGCTTTTTTTTAAAGCACACCTTGAGATAACATACATTTGACTACTAATTTGACGATGCTTGTTGATTTGTAGTGCTCATGTGAAGTCTGCTTTGAAGTGAGGAATGTCGCCCTTAGCTTCTGCTGCTACGCCTGTTTCTAATCTAGCGCAACACATTTGCAAAAATAAAGAAAATTTGCTGAAACAATTACTGAAACAATGAGCTTTTGATTTCACAAAGAAGTAAACAAAGGAAGACTTGTTCCTAGTCAACCATTGTTGATTTTGTTGGCTGAAATGACTGTGGTCACTGGCATATTTGATCAACTGAGCAAAGGCTAATGCAAAAGCTCCACAACTCGGTTAAAAACTCCAGCTGACTTATTCAATGTTTCTAGCGGTCACATTTTTAAACAAAACCTACAAAGAAATATGCACTTGCATTACCATGATAATGGTAAAGCTAAAGTGACAGCAAAAAGTTAGCATCCTCGCCGATTCATGTACTGTAGAAGACATTGAAATAGCATTGTTTGTGTATTTCAGGGGAGACCTAGCTAGCCCTAATATTATAGTACTATTTTATAAAACAAAATGTCATTAAAATTAATTTGTTCTAACATAACTCTTGAATTGTTGCTTATTACAGAAATATACTTCACTCGTACAAGACAAAAGGATTTTAGAATGAATAATCAACAAGTTTGGCTAATGCTAGCGCTCACAACTTTGACTGGAGAGTTAAAACTTCCGCCAACCAAATGAAGAACAGCGCAACTCTTCCCCTAAAATGATTTAGTAGCATCACTGGTTCAAACACAGTGGATGTGTTAAATCTGAACCTAGCTGAACCCTACAAAGTCATGTAGATAGCTAACACGCACCTTGTCTTTGGAAGAGATGCTAGGTTAGGCTGCAAGCAAGTTTGCTACAGTAACGGTAGGTAGTAAGCTAGTTAGCCGGACATGCTAACGTTAGCAGCTTGTGTTAGAGCAGACTAACTCATTGCTTAATCCATTCCTTACATGCATATTTGCTCTTGTATTATTGTTTTTGAACTCTTTGTTGACTGAGCATCTCTCTTACAAGAGTTTCGCTGGTCATAAATAAAGTCATGTCTGCCCTGCATGGTAGCTAAACTATGATTGGACTATTGCTGTTTTTGGGTTCAGCAAACTGTCAGTTCCTCTCATTTCTCATAAACCGAATCAACTAGGTCTGCAGGAGTTTCTTCTAGCGTCGTACAACTGTCAGAACAAACCTGTGATTATTATATAACACCGACCCCCTCCTTTGATTGATATCTGCTGTACTTGATCCTGACCCCTCACTATTTACCATTAACTGTTAATGGTCCTACACGCACACGCACGGATAACTGGTTTCCCTGAGAGGTGGTGGGGGGGAGTTATGTAATAAGTGGCAGGAGGTGATGAAAAATGTGAAGAATTCAAATGTGTTACTGAATGAAAACAATATCATAATGCTTCCTGTAATACCACTGAAACAGGTTGCTGCATCTGATGTTGCAGCAGCACAGTCATTGCACAGAAATGAACTTTGGTGCTCTGATGTGAGGGAGGAACCAACAATTTTTTTTTCTTTTCCCAAAAAAATAGAAAAGCTTCCTAGAAATAAAACACCTCTGCACCCCGGAAAACCTTTAAGATAGTGTGTGTGTGTGTGTGTGTGTGTGTGTGTGTTCAGGTTTGTGTGTGGATACTGTGTAAATATGCATGTGTGTGTATGTGTGTGCTTGCATGCATGCGCATCTCCAACTTGTCAGAGAAAGGGTGTTTCACTGAGTGGGAATGCCTGGTAGGATGTGTAGGCCCAGGTTGCTATGGCAACCATCTGCTGCTACGCTCACAAGCATTCGCCAGCAGCCCACACAGTGTGACATCCAACTGCAAGCCAATCTGAGAGAGAGAGAGAGAGAGAGAGAGGTAGAGAGAGAGAGAGAGAGAGAGAGAGAGAGAGAGAGTGAAAGGTAAATCGGTGATTGGATGTTGACATTAAAGTGCCATAAATAAGGAAAGCGTAGAGTTCAAACTGAACTGAGAGCTGTTTTAAAGTTATGTTAAAGTGCGTTTCTCGGAAAATATACATTGAGTTTTCTGTTGTTATAGTGACGGCAGAAGGAGCAGAGGTGTACAGCACTGAGAGCAACGCACACACTGCAGCACACAGCACCACTTTGACAGATTGTAGAACGAACAGAAGGATGTAAAGCTGCTTTAAAAATAAAAACTTTGAACTGAGTTTGGTGGAGGGTAAATGCAAGTTGGAGTTTAGATATCGGCCATGATCCACAGTCCTCAGCTTGTTGTGCCCCCGTGTCCTGTCATGCCTTCACTTTAAGTGTCTAATAAAGGCATGGAATATATTTTTAAAAAATACAATAAAAAAGTTGCCGGAAAAATCTGCATGTAGATGTTATATAAAGCAAAACATCTGCTTTTTTTAAACTGAAAATACATTTAATTGTATTTTTTTTTACTTGTGCACTCTTTAAGCTAGGCTACGCTAATCGTGCTCCATATTTCATGCACAGCCACAAGAGAGATATTGATCTTTTTTTCTGCTAATTCAAGGATAGAAATCGAATTTAAATCATAATCTATTTGACCACCCAAGCAACTTCTACACACTTAAACCCATAAAAGTTTGCTTGAAAATCATGCATATATACATTAAACACAAATTAACAACAAAACTTTTTTACTTGGCAACCCAAATTTGGCACATATCTCACTTGCATGGTCACAATCTGATTGCATTTCATGAACGTTTACATCACTGCAGCATGATGTTCACGGGGATGTCATGCTGACGGTCAAGGGTGAATGAGACCAGTGCTGCAAATGCGATGGAGGAAAACTGAGATGAAGAGGTAAAATGAAAAGGCAGCAAGGTGTTCGGTATGCTTTTGACTTTTTGCTTTTATTTGACACTAAGTGTAGAAAAAAAAACAATGGTGCCCCCTTTGCCTCCTCTTCTCAGTAAAGCAAAAAAAACAACAACTCTGTAAGTGCACTTGTGTGTTGTGTGTAGGTTTCACTTCAACATTAGGGGTCACAGTCTGGGCACAACTTAAGGAGAATCAAGGCAAACTAAATATATCCTCAGATATATTTTGTAGCTTAAAAACAATTCATTGACAAAAACATGGAAAAATAAAATCTGCGCGCGTGACAAAGACCCCGTGGATGACTATTTAGTCACTGTGACACAGACATTGCAACAACACTCAATAAAATGTGAATTATTTTGTGGAAGCCAATCTCAGAGTAGCTCGTGATGTAGTAGATGTGGCAGCTCGTGTGATTATTGTCGTATAACAACCTTGGTCTTGTGTTTCAGATGCAGGAGGCTACCCAGCAAGGCTCTCAGCGGGCCTTTAGCATCCTGGATCGTCTGCTGCTCACACATCCTGTGTGGCTGCAGCTGTCACTCAACCAAGACTCTGCCCTCTACATCCTGCTCAGAGAGCCTGTTGGGGTACGAACAAAGCCAATCATTTCAATCACATGACCTTATCGGGTAAAATAATACAGGAATACACTGATAAACTCAGGATACACAAAGAAAACATGTTTTTTTTTAAATCATATCTACATTTAACCAGTTCACATAACTCTGTGGGACTTAGCTGACTTATCATTTAATTTTAATTGTGCAACTTAACTAATTAAGCCTTATTATCCCAAAAGAAGAGAATTAACAGTATTTTTACATTCACATTTACATTTGCTTTCAAACCCCTCAGCACCATGTAATTTTAACAAAGATAAGGGGGATTGATGACTCTCTCATGTCTGGGTGGTAATTATAGAGCTTGACCCAGGAAGTGACTAGCCTAGCTTAGCTGAAACACTGACAGCTAACTTGGCTCTATAAGGTTTAAAAAATACCTTCCTCCTTGAGGAGCTTCCAAACATATTGTATCTTGTTTGTTAACTAATACACAAACAGAAATGTTACGACAATTTGTGGTTTTATGGAGAGAGTGACAGGCTAGCTGCGTGCACTCTTTAAGCTAGGCTACGCTAATCGTGCTCCATATTTCATGCACAGCCACAAGAGAGATACTGATCTTTTTTTCTGCTAATTCAAGGATAGAAATCGAATTTAAATCATAATCTATTTGACCACCCAAGCAACTTCTACACACCCATAAAAGTTTTCTTGAAAATCATGCATATATACATTAAACACAAATTAACAACAAAACTGTTACCTATTTTTTTTGTACTTTACTGCTGTTTGCACCATCTGTGCCTTCTCCTGAAATAAAACGTGTGAAAAAAAAAATATATTTAAAAAATGGGAATTAACACCTCTGTGCTTTATTCTTGTTGTCTGTGGTGGTTGCTGGTGCCTGCAGACCTTTCTGGTGCGTAAATGCAGCTCCAGCCAGAGGAAGGTGCTGTGTTTGAGAGTGACAGCGGACAAAAGTGCCTCCTCTGTTAAGGAGTGCTTCATCTGTGAGGAGGACTCCAGTGAGTATAAAACAAGCTAGATTGGCGCGTGTTATCCGCCTGCCACTACGGCAACACACTCCACATTCCTGTGCTCGCCGTTTTTTGTTGTGCGGCGCAGTTCACGCACTTGCTGGTTGAAGTAGTGTGGGACAGAGAGGATGGGTCCTCCAGAGGATTTGCAGCTGCCATACTTCCTGCTAAATTTGAGTGTCCCACTGCCTCCACAGCTGTCAATCAAACTCTGTCTGTTCTGTAACCAGCATTCGCCTTGGAGAACTCAGCACTCAGCTTCCCTGACCTGTGTCGTCTGGTGGCCTTCTACTGCATCAGCAGGTGATGTATTAATTTAACTGTATGGCCAAAAGTATGTGGACATCCACGTCCCTGACAATTTGATCAAGGCTGCTTTTCATGGTGTCCCCTTTAGCTCCAGTAAAGGGAAATCTTAATGCAAAAGTGCATGCAATGATAATTTAGACGATTGTGTGCTTAAGAGGAGGCGCTTTACTGTTATCATGCCCCCATGCACAAAGTGAGATACATGAAGAAATGGTTCCCCCAGAAGGTTGGAAGAGCTTCACTGGCCTGCACAGATTGTGGATGAATGGGATCAGATTTCCTCAGCCAGCTTCCAAAATCATTTAGAAAGCCTTCCCAGACGAGTGGATGCTTGTATAGTAGGAGACTAATACCCACAGTTTTTGAATGAAATGCAACAATCACATGTGGGTGTCCACATACTTTTGGCCAAGCAGTGTGCCTGATTTCATTCATTCGTGCCTCTGGAAATCTGACAGCCACACACATGCTCAGGCTTTATTTTAATTTTTTTTTGTGTGACCTTTTTTTTTTTCTTGTCTGCAGAGATGTGCTGCCCTTCCCGCTGCAGCTGCCAGAGGCCATCGTTAAAGCCACAACACACAGGCAGCTGGAGGCCATCTCGCACATGGGACAAGGTGCAGTGATTGAAAACCTCTCACCCTTTTCAAACTGAACGTGCTCAGCGCTTCACTTTGTCGCTTTCCCTAAATAATAGCAGATTTAAATGTGTACAGTTATGACCAAATACCTGCAAAACTAACAACACTCCCATCAACCTCAACTGGTATACCTGGTAAACATCAGCATACATGCATATGCTGCATACATACATGGTGGGGCATGCAGCATGTTAACATTAGCAATCACCTGCTAGCCTCACAATGCTGCAAGCATGTCTGTAGTCCCTGAAGTCTCTCTTTATGCTACAGCTATTTTCACATAGGACACTCACTAACCAACAGCGAATATTACTATGTTTATGACTTCATTGTGTAGATAACTATCAAATTACCACCTTGTAGCTTGTATTCTCTTCAGGGACGTATTGCAAATGAAAAACTAAATAACCGACTACAGTAAGTGAGTGCCAGCTTGCATCTATTTTATCATGGTAACGTGTACTGATGCAGCGCCGCAGCGGAGAGCGAGGTGCGACTTCGAGATGGATAAAAATGACACCAGCAATGTGTCACTGACTGCAGCTCAAATATAAAAGGCTCTTTCGCACCATCCGCTCTAGTCAGCTTGCAGTGGATAAACTTACATAACACAGTCCATTTTTATTGTTTGTGTTTGGTTTGATTACTGTTTTTTTTTTTTTTTTTGTCCAATTAAAATATGCTGTTTCCTCTAGTCTTTAAATAAGTGGCCTGAAAGAGAAAAAGAAACCTTCTATGTGTGACTTTTCAACACATATCTTCTAGACTTCTGGAGCGCTCCGAGTGCTTCAGATATCCAAAACGGACCTGTCGACCTGGCCGCGTCAACCAGCGCGTCAGTGACCCAGGACCGATGCCCCCTGTTGACCCGGGGTAGACAAGGCAAACTCTGTTTCATTAACCCACTCTTCCTACAGCTGGAGGTTAGCAAGGTTAGTAGTGAAGGTCGTGTGCTTATGTGAGATTTCATTGAAGGAGTGATTGTGTAGCATTTCACCTCAATTCAAACTTCACATGGTCTTTTAAGGGATGTCAGAGGATTATTGTGCAAAATCAATGAAAACAGTTCAAAATATGTTAGAAAATGTTGTGGAAAGTTTTGTTAAGTTGCTGGAAACTTAACATCCATCCTCCTTTATGGTTGCTAATTTACTTCCTGTTGACCTTGCACCTTAAAAAAAACACTGTTATTGTTAGAAGAAGGACAAAAATTTTTTTTTCTGCAGCAGCCACAACTCATAAACCACAGTGCCTCCAATAAGCGGCACCGCTTCAAGCGCAGCATGCGGCTCCGGCTCTCCGAGTCCTCCATGAATCTGTCCCTGGAGGGCGTTGGCTCATACTCACCTTCCTCCTCAGAGGAGCACCCCGGCGGGTCAGAGAGGCTGCAGAAGGCCAGCACCAACCCACAGAGAAGGGTTCACCCCGGGGCAGGGGTCCTGAGGAGAACCCCCGCGGTTTCACCGGGTTCTGCAGAGGAAGAGGACATGATGTCGGTCTATGTGCCACAAGTAATGCGTGTTGGCATCTTTATTTGTCAGATCATGTCTCCACTGATGTGGGTACAGTTGCTGTTTTCTGAGACAGTGGTTCTAATGTTTCAAGTCTCAGGCTATCCTCTGATCTTTGCAGTTTTGCAATTTCCTGGATCTTTTCGCTTCTTTAGGCCCCTAAAATGTATTCAAATCAAAGAGTAACCCAGTTGTAACCCATGATCATATGCATTGCTTTGTTTTCAGAGGTCACAAGCCAAAACGATTAGAAACTGCTGTTCTAAAAGATCACTTCTTAGTCATTTAGTGTGGATGGGAGGCCAAAACGGTGATGAAACAGATAAAAAACTGACATTTTCATTTGATCTGCATTAGTGTGGACAAAGTCTCATTGTCTTGGTCCAACTTGTGTTTGGTAAGAATTCTTAGTGCTTATTTTAATCTGTAGTTTTCAGTTCTTTATGGGAAACAGTCACATTAAATTTTATGAATCATATATAGCATCCATAAGTGTCTCAAACTGTGTATTCTTTCTTAGTGTGCAAACCCAGCTCATCTGGTAAAAAAATTTGTTAACTCAGTTACTAGCTGATAGATTCATGTCTCTCATTGTCTATTCATTCATTCCCTCTGTATTATTGACCAGAAACCAATGCCATCATGATTACGTTTTTAGGTAACCCCTTTCTGTTTTGTATGTGTGAGTAATTCACTAATATCCGTTGTGCACCCAACAAAATCTCATCTATCGTGCTGTAAATATGTTGCTTTTTTCCTGGTAAAGGCATCTGCAAAGGTGGAGGAGGCTCCACAGCCCCAGCAGCCCGCCCGGGCAGCGGCGACAGGCGTCGAGGTGGCAGCTCTGGCCCTGGAGCGCCGCCCGGCTCCGTCCCTGGCCGAGCTCGACAGCAGCAGCTCCTTCAGCAGCATGGACGAGGACAATGACTCGGATTCTGATGCAGAAAGCGCGGCCCGAGCCCAAACCCACATCTACCCGCGCCCGCCGCTCATGCGCTCTCGAGGCCGCGGCGGGCTGCACCGCATGAGCGAGGCGTTCGTGTGCTTCTTCGCTCCGGACAAGAGGCTGACACGGCTGGTGGAGGAGCTGTCCAGAGACAGGCGCTCCACGTTCGGGGGCATGGTTCAGGACTTCCTCCTGGAACAGAGGGAGGTGCTCAAATCCCTGGCTTCCTCATCATCCTCTTCCTCGTCACGTGTGACCTCTGTGCAGCTCCTGCAGGGTCTGCGCATCTTTCTGTCCCAGGCAAAGTGCTGCCTGCTGGACAGCGGAGAGCTGGAGCCTCCCATTGAAACTCTGGTGCCAGAGAACGAGAAAGGTAACCAAACCTGGCAGATGTGTCAATTCACAATATTGCTCACATCAAAAAGACACACATTACATTTGATCCAAGTCTGTCAAAGACCGACTGATTATATATATAGATTCAGTTGATCCAAATGTTCTTCAGCTGTTCTGCAGAAAAAAGCTTGAATTGGAATTGGAACAACTCATAAAGCCCTGGTAAAGCACGTCCTGTTCGAAAGAGCCTTTTTCCAAGCAGATTAATACAACTCATTTATGTGAAATTGAGTGAGTCAGTTTTGTTTCAGCAATATTCACACCTGGGAGCTGCCAAGTGCTACTAGTCTTTCACTGTTAACCACCGAGCGCCTTCACTGGAAGATAGCATAAGTCAAGTTTTTACTTTTTCATTTAGCAGCAAAAGTAAAATAACGTGTTTTCAGGTCTGTTAACTGGGACTTTACTGGCTGCCACAGAGGTTTAACCAAGCAATTTGCATAACTTGCTTTGTATTTTTCTATATTTTTCACAATTGACCAGGACGCACAGTGTCAGTGGACAAGCTGTGGAACAGCTGCAGAACATCTGGCCCAGCTGAGCTGAATTGGAATGAAAATCCGCCACTTTAACTGAAGAGCTAGATGAAGACAATATGCGACACCTGGTATTTTTAGCCTTATCGGTGGTTTATTAAGGGTGTCTAAATAATTAATAAATGATGCATGTAGGAATTATGCTTAAAAATTTACATAAACATCTCTGCAGAACAATGCACAGAAGGGAGCGATGACTAACTATCACCTACCATCCAGCCTTGTGCCTCAAACAATCTGATTGGTTGATCGGACTTCCTGTTAGGCAGCAGACACAGTACTTTGCCTAAAATCTGGTCACTTATAAAAGAAAACGTCTCTGAATAACACACTCATGTAGAATGCGAAGCTTTAAACATGATTGCAGCCGTTAGCAGCGACTTCTTAATTTAGGTAATAAGTTTCCAATAAAAGTTAAAAAAAACCTGCTTCTGTTGCGGAACCAAAGACATAAAAGTCACCAGCAATCAGCAAAAAATCAGCAAAGAACGTATAGTATTTAACCGAATTTAGCTGACTGTGCTGGATTACAGTGCAAGCTCCTCAACCTTGTGGATTTCGTGTGTGGCTGCTTGATTAGTTTATCACATCACAACGAGGAGACGGCGAGTGTGGCAGGGGACCGGAGGAGAGGGAGAGAGATATGGGAGAAGGGAAAAAAAAATGGTAGTATTAGAAAACACTGATTCAATAGAGCACAGTGCCAGAGGATGCAGGTCTATGGAAACAGACAGCCTTTTCTCATAAATGGTGGGCTGCCCAGGCTCCAGTGAAAGGCACTGTCAACACAAAGTAGTGTGCGTGGGGGGGTAGAGCCTCATTCACCAGAGCTCATATTGTCTCTTGTATTTAGAAAACAGCATTAGGAAAGCCCTGCCCGGCGCGCCTGCACTCGCATCCATCGCATTCAGCGTGATTCGTCTCATTATTGTAAAGACATTGCAGGGTGTTACTTTGGAAGGATTCGAGTCAGATCTTTTGACACAGTCCTGTGCGTAGGTTTTTCTTTTTTGGACTCCTTTGTGTGTGCGGCCGAGTGTGTGTTTTGCAGGTGTGTTTGTGCGTAAATGCGCGATGATGGATGGTTGCCTTGGCAGTGCAGAGGCTTCAGGGGAGAGCGCTCGGCCGCTGCCTTCCTTCCTCCCGTCCTTCCTTCCTGGGCTCTGATTCTGATTTATCTCGCATTGCGTCGGTGGGAGGCATTTGCATTTTTTTTTTTCTCCCCCTCGTTTATCATAAAAAGATATCACAGTCCCACGCTCACTTGAAGAGCAGCACGATTCAGGGGAGGGTGGGAGGGAGGGATAGAAATAGGCAGGATACTTGGAGAATGTAATCAGTTACAGATCTGTGAGTAATAGCAAAAGAAAAATCAAGCTTTTTACAGATTGAGCCAGTAAATGACAAGGCTGTAATCACATTCTATGTAATCTGTAACTCTGCAGAGCTGGTAAGAGAGTGAGGGATGCTGGGAGCAGAGAGGGGGAGAGGGAGGTAGAGTAAGAGAGGATGGAGGGCGTGAATGATTGATCACAAGGAGGGATGATATAGTAAGATATATGGGTGAGATGTACAGGGATTACAGGACAGGAGGGACACATGAAGGAGGGAGAGGAGGTTATTGATGATGAGTGGAAAACAGTGTGCACAGGAGAATTTTTACCCACTTAGTCAGGACTGCCCACTGACTGCAGGAGAAACACTGAGTGTGTGTGTGTGTGTGTGTGTGTGTGTGTGTGTGTGTGTGTGTGTGTGTGTGTGTGTGTTTCCACGTTTGAGAGCATGCATGCGTGTGTCACATCATACAGATCGCTGGCCAAAAATAAAAACCTGTATGGCCTTAACGTTAGCTTTAAGGCGCTAAGAAAAGTAGCCTTGATACGGTGCATTCTGACAGCATGCAAAGAGGTTTTAGAGGAGTAGTTTAACATTTTGGGACTTACACTACGTTAACTAGCTTTCTTTCCGTGAGTGAGATGATTGATGCTCATATATGTGTGTTAAGTCTTCTGCAAGAGAAAAGAGGTGGTTAGCCTTGCTTAGGATATGCATAAAGACTGCGAACAAGAGGGAACGGTAGCTCCTTGGTTTATTGTGTTCACAAACACTGCTGAGAGTTACATACAAACTTTGACATTCAAATAGTGAACCATCTGTGCTGATCTTTGAAAGAACAGAGAGTCCGAAACAGAGGTAGTTAATGACCTATTAGCTAACGTAGCTGTGCTACACTTTTATTTGCAAAAAAAGCTCCACATAACAGGCATGGTTCACAGTTCTCAAAGTCTGCGATACAAATATACAAATATGTCTCTTGAATAAACTTATTAAGCTAGTTAGCTTGCACTCTGACTGTTTGCTGACACGTTTAACTTAGCTGGCTAACTTTTTTCTACGATGACACTAGCTAAAGTTTAATTGACATTCAGCTGATAGCTAGCTGGTTTTTAACTTAGCTAACACTAGCTAACACTAGCCAACTTTCAGGTGACAGCTAGCTCAGCTAATTTTTAACATATCTTACCACTAGCTAACTTTTAAATTATGTTTAGCTTAGCTGACCGACTTTTAATTTACTGCGAGCTGACACTAGATAACTTTTACCTGACAACCAGCCGACACTGTCTAGGTTTTAAATGACAGTCAGCTGACAGCTAGCTAATTTAACCGACAGACTGGCAGATACAAAGCTGTTAGCGCTCAGTTTGCCAACAGGTTCTGTGAGTAGTCACTACATATATCACACAGCTTCTACTACAACCTATTTTGTAATGAGCCACGCATGGATTAATTTTATTATTCCATTTTTTGGTGTGAGCAGGACTTTACTGTGTGTCAACTGGTTTGTGCTAATTTAATAGGAAACCTGCACTACCAGCTAAACCACAATATCAGTCAGAGCCTAAAGGTGCTTCCTACTTTATTACCTTATCTGTCTTGATGAAGGTCCCTGTGTCAAAATGTGGCTTTAAGACTTGTATTATTTCTGATAATAGTGTGCTTACATGCAGCTTATTCCTAAATTAACATGTTAAATCAAACTGTCACAGAGTAAACCTGGGGTATGGAGTAAACCAGGTTGTATGCCAGCATGGAGAAAAGCTGTAAATGCAACACAGGTAGGAGGTGAAACAGGAGATGAAGGTTTAGAAACCATTTTTGGCCTTGCAGGTTAATCAGGAAATGCATGTAGGTAAATGTGTGACCTTGTGGGCTCCTTTAGGATTTTCATAGTTGGTGATATTCTCAGATTTTAAAACACATTTCCGTGACTTTCCATGAAGTGGACAAAAATCATGAACGTCTGTGCAATCTGATGCAATCCCATACAGCAGCCGTGCAATAAATTCTACCTGTTGGGAGTTAGTCAGAAAAGTGTTGATTGAGTGACACTTGCAGACTGTTTAGGTGATTTGACAAATGTTGATGTCTTCCAGAAATAAAGGTCCTAATGAAAAAAAAAGAAGTATAGGGCATGATCATACACAATATAAATAGGTTTTATTAGCTGGGATTTTTATGGACGTACACTGACATTCAGTCAGTTTTCCGTGGAGTAAAAGCAACAGGATTTTCATTTTAAGTAATTCCTTAAATTGCGTCCTTCCTGTGTGGATAATGGAACTGGGGTTTGGAGTGATAGCAGTTTAGTATTTATTTCAACATTTCTCACTAATTCCACTTTCAATTTTGATGCTTTATTCACCCTAATGATTCCATTGCAATGTTCAGCATACCTTCCTGGGCCTCTTGCCAGTCCATCTAGATATGTAGACACAGTTCTGTACTTGCAAAAAATAAACAAAACACAGCAATTCTGTCTGTAAAAAAAAGTTTCAGTCTTCCTAAACAATAAACTCCCCCCTCTGTCCTCAGACTTGGCGCTGGAGAGGGCCATGTTCTCCTGTGTGCTCAGGCCTCTGAGGTCCCACCTTGCAAAGGCTCTGGTTGAGCTGCACAACCAGGACGGCTCCAGCCAGCGCCTCACCCAAAACCTGCTCCAACTGAAGGGGGATGCCGCCATGGAGCGTCTCGGCGTGCGGACGGGCGTCCCTGACAGCCGCGAGGTGGAGAGGGTGAAGCAGAAGCTGGTCATGATGCAGAGGACGCACTCGCCCATCGACAAGGTGCTGCTGCTGCTGCAGGTGTGCAAGTGCGTCCACAAGGCCATGGGGTCCTTACATGGTGAGAGCAAACACATCACAGAACAAAACAACTTTATTAGAAGCCGTCCTTATGTGAAACATACACAGATTTCAAGTTTCTGCTTTCACAGAGATGGATTGTCAGCTTAAATACAGAAATCTGGAAGTATTTGCTGTAACATTTTTAAACACACTGCATTTGCTGCTTGAAAGCTTTCCTGTAAAAGGATTGAAGGTCAACAATCTTTGTAAAGGCAAGTGTCTTGTCACTTTCAAAAGCTCTACACTTCAGACATTCAGCATCTGCATGAGCTGTAGCACGACCTGTCTGCTTTTCATCACGACCTGCTGCTGATGCTGCTGGTAGGAAATTAGTGCAATCTCACGTCGGTACAGTTGAATATTGGGTATAATTTTGGAATTCATATTTTCACTGAGCTGACATTTGCAAAGTCTAAGGTAACACAGTTGGTGTTGGGATTGTTTCACAGCTTTTCTTTCAGTTTGAACTAAGAGTGAAACACAGATTTGTGTCGAAAAAGACAACTGTTTTTCTCATTTCTTCTCCATATATTGCTACGATTTCTTAATAATTCAATTCAAATCATCAGCGACCTGCGTCAAACATTTTTATTTCATTTAAATTAAAATTTTTGCTTTCTTTCCAGGGCAGGAAGTGAGCTGGGATGACTTCCTGCCGTCGTTGTCTTACGTGATTGTGGAGTGTAACAGGCCTCACATCCTGATAGAGGTGGAGTACATGATGGAGCTGCTGGAGCCGTCCTGGCTCGGAGGAGAGGGTACGGCCAAAAACTCCAAAATGCTACCTGTAGCTCCAAAAAGTTGCCTGTTCAGGAGATGTGCTGTGCTTTTACTTTGACCAAACATCCCAAATGTGTTTTAATTTGTTAAACCAATAACAGATCATATTGTCTGTCTATGGAAAAGAAGAGTTACCATATCAGCACAGCAATGAACGGGTTTACCGCAGCTTAACTCCCAACCCTGAGCCTCCAACCAGAGGACCAGGGGGCGTCATGAAACATGAGCTTAAAAAATGTTTAAATATATATATTAAAAATTATAAATTGTCAAATAACAAATTGGCTTGCCGTAGCATTGTGCATGGGTTTTCAGCATTGTTGGCTAGCCTTTCAGTTTAGCTGTAGCTGAGTGCTGAAGAGTTTCAGGGGAGTGAATAGAGGTGGAGCAGGCAGCCCCCTTCTCCTGCTGTAGCCTCCAAAACACCCACAGCCCCTGGGCCTAAAGTAATGTCAAGACACCTCTGCTTGTATGGCAGGCTGTTTGGTCACAATGCATCATAATTAAAGCATTATAATAAGTTAAACTACCAGTTACTTGTCAGTGACGCAATTAGGGCTGCAACTGATGCTTATTCTCATCATCCCCCAATTGTTTTCTTTACATTAATTAATCATTTGATATAAGTGTTAGAAAATAGACAAATACCCAATTGTGTAAAACCAAACGTGACATCTATTTAAATAGCTTGTTTGTCAACAGCCAGAAAACTTAACATATTCGAATTAGACTTTTTTTCATAGAATGCAACAAAAACCAGCAAATACTCACCATTATTATAGAAATAGTTAATATGATAATTAATTGTCTCTACATCGACAAAATAATATATATAAAAATATTTCAGCTCTAGCTATGAATTACTTTTGTCCACTGGACTCAAGGATGAACTGATTAGAATTTGGTGGTCAAAGGTCAAAGGTCAAGGTCACTGTGACCTCACAAAACACATCTGAATAACTCAAGACTCAATATGCTAATTATGGCAAAATTTCACACGCACGTCTCGTAGGATAAAATGATGAAGTGATGACATCATATATCCAAAGGTCAAAGGTCGATGTAAACTCTAACTTGACTGGTTGGCAGTGGCATTCAACCGCGAGGTGGTAATTCTAGTTGGTTTGGTTTTTTGGCTCCAGGTGGGTACTACCTGACCAGTGTGTATGCCAGCCTGTGTCTGATCCAGAGCATGGACAGGGAGCAGCCGTTCTCAGGCTGCCTGACACCCGAGGCCCAAGAGGCGCTGAAGGAGTGGAGCTGCAGACGGAGCCGGGAGGCCCAGAGACAAAAGGAGAACCAGCAGAACCAGGTGGGAACCAGATGTTTTGATAGTAGTTGTACAACACAGAAGCGCCGATAGTGTTACAGTATGTGTGGGTTTGTACACTGATCTACTTTATAGCTGTCACACATTGCTGCCCTGTGTGAAATACTGATTGATGCGCAGACAATAGGAACTCCTACTTATTATGCAGTGAAACAAATCAACAAAAACAAATCTAATCTGTACCCTGTGAGTGACAAAATGGCAAAATTGAATTTAAGAAACTGACCCTTTTTATGTTAGGACTGCTCAGTGAAAATACAATATGTATTTTTTTAATTTGTGTGAAGACATGAAATTTACTGAATATTTTGGACAACTCGATGCTTATGAGAGCATTTGCAGAGGAGAAAGTGACACGCGAAGTGAAGCTGGAAGCCACAGATCAGAGGCTGAAAAATACAACAACCGGTAATGTAGTGTGTTTGACAGCAGGGGTCCTTACTCTTTTCTTTCCAGATGTTGCACGTGTCGTGAAATGTGTCAGAGTATGTGCTCTAAGTTGTCGCTTATTGGGATCCTCATTAATTGTTACCCTAGCAACAGCTATTGGGGTCCTGGGGTCGTCGTTTCCCACTTTGGGTGGAGTTTGACGGAGGGCAATGACAAAATACCATAAAGTTCAGCTCCACTACAGCTTTAAGTACCAGTTACTTTTCAAAGTACAATTTTCCATGCCCTTCTTGTCCAGTGAAAACCATGTATCTCCAAATTCAGTGATTTCGATTTTTTCTGATAAACCACTACTCCCTCGGCTAAATAAACTCTATGAAAAGCCTCTTGGATGAGCTGGAAAAAGCATCGTCACAAAGCTGATAAAGGGCTGTTTTTCTAAGCTCAGGAAAGGTTGACTTTTTGGAGATATGTGGTTCTCACAGGACAGCGACACCACAAACATATGAAGATCTTATAGAATATGATGCATCGCTGTGGATTAAACCAGCCAACAGTGTATAAAGTAGTTCAAATGAGACCTTAAACATCTGCAGCAGTAAAATACAGCATACACATTAATGCAGCAGGAATATTAATCCTCAAACACTGATAGGGAACATTGGTGATAATACTTACATAATACTGCAGTGAGGTTTTGAATGCAGGACGTTTACTTTCTAGTATTTCGCAGTTCACAATTCAGTGTAATCTGTGAAATGTGGTCCATGAATGTGTGAAAAAGTGTGCTTACCACTGACGACCTGCCTGAAATGATGAGTCCTGATCACCGAACTGTTTCCACATTTCAACCAATCAATCTCGAACCCGTTTTTGTGTTTTTCAAATGCAACAAAAGGCAAATGACAACAAAACAATGCGATAATCCATCCAAAGAGCTCAGACTTTACATTAATTACACTGATGGCGAGTGGCTGAGCAACATCAGATTATCCTACATCTGTGACTGGCAGGTGGGGTAGAGCGGGCGACAGCAATCCATATTTGATTCATCTCAGGTATTGCTGCTGCATGCAGCTGTTTGGCAAGTTGAAGACAGTACTCAAATTTTCTACAGGTCGCGCAAAAGGTGATGATTTTCAGTGGAACAGTAGGTCATCAGGCAAAAGTCGGACGACACACCTGGATTTCCCTCCTTTGCGTGCAAACACGTTTCAAATTCATTTGAGGGGATTAGTTTTTAGGCATTTTTAGAAGTAATCCTCTGATCTGGGGCCGCCGGCTTACGACGGGGGCATGCACTAACGGCACACACACACACACTGACTTTTACCTACACTCTCCTGTTAGCACTCTGCCGGCCTCAGATTGGCGTAACGGTCCACCAGATGCCATGGAAAAAAGGCATTGTCATCCACAACGTTTCTGTCTCGTCACGTGGTGCCTCTCCTGGCTTCAAATAGCCGATCTAACTCACCCGGCAGCCAGATTTTCCACTGACACAGGCGGGGATCAGTGAGCCAAGTGCTATGAAGAAGTGGGCGGTCAGATAACATGAAATTTATTGAGCTGCATCTACCCATCGAAGCAGGCAAACACAATATGCACACGGACAGCGAGGAGCTCAGTGACTCTGTAAGTTTTGATGATGGCTGACCTGTTGATTGGAATTGCTGGGGTGTGTTTTTTTTTTCTTGGTTTAGAGCATATTTGGCCACTTCTGCATCTGTGTGTGTTGGGGGGGTAGCTGTGTGTACAGGTAGGATGTGTTGTGTGTGTGTTTGTGTGTGTGTGTGTGTGTGTGTGTGTGTGTGTGCGTGTGGCAGAGACGGGGATTCTCACTGGTTTCTCGAGATTGGATGTTTGGTAAAAGGATTATGTTCAGTATGTTTTCACTGTGTGTGTGTTTTAAAGGGAGTTGTGAGGGCGTCTGGAGGTGGTTGAATCTGACATTATATAATAGCTCAGGTACAGCACAATTGATGGTAAGTGTTTGAAGAGTGGCAATTGTTGAGACAGACTCGTTAGTTGTGTGTTTGATCGCTCTTTGTTCTTTTGAAAATGTCAGAAAGTTTCTGTTTGGATTAAAGTGCAGAGGGGAAACTTCAGCAGAGCACCGAGGTAGAGCGAGCTTAATGGATTATATTTGATCAGTTTGGACGCCGACGGTCTCTGGTGGATTCACGCTGGGAGTTTGTCAACGAGGCTGAAACAGAAGCAGGAAAAAAAAGAGCAGTTTTACGAAGATGATTTTGGTGTAAAGCTCTTGGACCTGCTGGTTGTGTGTGTGGGAAGCACAAGCTTTGTTTCAGAGAGAATCTCTTTTATAAACATCATTTTGGCTCATTTGTTGTAGTGGATTATCAGCCAGTGTGTTTGCACAGCTCTCACTCCTCCTCTGGCTCCATCTCTCTCCTCCCCCTCTTCTGCCCTCACTCCATAAGCCTCTTGACCTCTGTTTTGCATGAATACAGTATATATTCACTCTTTTTTTTTTTCCTCTCTATCTCTCCTCCTCCCCCCTCCAGAGGTGCGTTCGGATACTGTTCCAGGACGGGGAGCGGAGCGCCGTGCGGACGTTGCAGTGGAGAGCCGGGGAGACCAGCCAGGCCCTGGCGCAGCTGTGCGCCGCCACCTTCGGAGTGTCCGACCCACAGCAATACACCCTGTACTGGCGCAGCGGCGGCGAGATGAGGGCCCTGCCGCCTCAGGCCCAGCCCCAGGACCTGGCCAGCCACAGCGAGGGAGGCCCCTCGCTCTCCTACCTGAGGACCGACCACGACTTCAGCAAGATGCGGCGGCTCACCAGAGGTGGCGCCGTGGACCTGAGCGAGTCGGTGTGTGAGGAGTGAGTGGGAGGAATGGAGGAAGGAGGAAGGAGGGAGGAGGAGGAGATGGATGGTTGCTCTCGCTTTCTCTCTCTTTCTCTCTCTTGTTCTGTCTCTTTCTCTCCGGCGGTGTGTTGTGTCTCGTCGTGGGTCAGGACTTGTTGTCAAAAACTACAGCCCTTCTCCAGACTAGGAGCAGACCTTAAACGGTAAACTCTTCCCTAAATGGACCAGCATGCAGAGAGCAGGACCAACATAGGGACTGTTGCCAAAAGTTGTACTATGTACCACTCAGTGTGGCTGCTGGTGTAAAGGAGTGTGCTATTTGTGACATGGAAAATGTGTAATTAATGGATTTGGTTGTTATTTGAAACATGAGCCCAGACTTATACCATGAAGGGATTACATCATTAACACGTGAGGAGGCTCAAATCCAAAGACAAATTCTGTGAGACTACTGTTGCCTGGAAACAAACATCACTTCCTGTACACACACGAGAAGGCAAATTGTCCACCGTGGTGATGTAACCCTTTCAGTATAGTTCTGGGCAAAATCTAAAAGACACTTGGATGTTTTATTACTTCACTTTTATGTGTAAAAGTCTGCAGATCTTTGGATGGAGCCGTGTTGTTAAAGGGTGTGGGGAAGCAAAGCCTGTCTGTTCCCTCTGGAATACAGTGTGACAAAAAGGTGAGATGTGTTATAGCCAAGACCAAACCTCAATACCAAAGTGACAAAACAGATAAAGAGAGGCCATTATGTTACACAACAGGTGTTTGCTTTGAAAGAAATCAGGTGTACAAGCTCGAGAGAAGCTTTAAAATCAGCTGTTTATTTTTAGAGTCACCCACAGAGACGGTTTTATTTTTGCTTTTTTGAGAAAAAGCAGACTCTGCTCCTTGCTCGCGTATTCTATTAAGTGTTTTTGGCAGGTGGAGTAATGAGCGAGTAGGAGGGAAGTGATAGAAAAGCATCAGCTCTCTCGCGTCGACACACCGAGGCAACCTGCAACAGATTTACTGAATGACTTGCGAATGTATTAAAATCTTTGTGCGTGTCAGACTTTAATCCCTTCACAACTGCATTCATTTCACGTTTCAGCTCGCCGCTTTTCAGTTCTACTGTTTCTCTTGGCCGTACTGTAAAATAACTCTGCGTCACAACCTGGACTGAGAGGACAGTCTGACCAATAAACCAGGACCTCCCGGTGACTGGTAGAATGTAAATGTAAAAGCCACCAGCTTCTGGTGGCGCCTGCTGCAAGTCATCACGATCAACGGACTGTTCGACTCAGTGTCATTATCAGTTATCATGTTGTGTATTTAAAAACTAACTTTTAATTGTTCAATTTGTTGGGTAGATATCAAACCTAAGTATGGATTTTCAACATATCTGGAGTTTCTAATCAGCTGAGGAGGTTCGTTTTGAGAACTATGATGTGCTTTGAACATTATTGCATGCTTTTTCATTTAACGTGAAGGTTCTGCGGATGTGGTGTGCGTGTGCGTGCGTGTGTGTGCGTGAAGCATGTGTTCATTGTGAGCGCTCACTATTTCTTTTCAGTGTAAAAACACATGACTGTATTTTGTCAGGTAACTCAGTATCGCAATAAAGAAATTGCAATATCTGGTCACACTGTTGTTACATCTGGATTTGTGCTGTGGTGGGATTGTGGATGTTGTCATGTGATGTCTTAAGCAAACTCAACCACTAGGGGGCAGCAAATACCTGCACCATTTTACTCCTGCCTTGAGAATAGTTGTTGTTTATTCAAGGTTTGTGGTTTCTAATGTCTGAATAACACTGTTATCATCCTCATGCATTTGAATAATAAATTTCACTTATGAGCCTTGCATGGGGCTGGATGGAGACCCAATTTAAATGACAGAAATACAACAACGTAAAATTACTGATTTAGTGGCCACAGTGTGTCTACAAAAGTTTCAGGTATCCATATACTGTATCTGTTCAGTGCGTCCCAAATATATTTATTTTTTATGGTAAAATAATGCAAAATAAACCCGGATGGATACCTGAGACTCTTTAATCTTTAAAATGTCAGAAAGTTTCAAAGTTTCACAGTTTCAAACTGCTTGTTTTGTCCAAAACCCAAACATAATGTTCACTTTGCAATGATATAAACAGAGAAAAGCAGCATATCTTCACATCTGAGAAGCAGAAACAAGAGAATGTTGATGAAAGACAATGAATCGACTATCAAAACTGTTTTTTTCGCAACTGTTCCAGCACTAGTGGGAATGAAGGAGCACGATTTTCCAACCTTTCAAGCCTATGAGAGGCGAGAAGTTGATATAAAAATTGAAATATTTGGGTGATGTTTCATTTTTATCTGACTCCACCCCCCAGTTTTTGCAGCACTCCCAGGCCTTTTTCCTCGTACTCTGCCCGGCTCAGCCAGAAGGAATCCTTGTCTTTCATGATGTTGGCCAGCACCGCGCCGCCCAGGAACACCATGTGTTTACGCCTGGGAGGGTCCTCAATGCGGATCTTAAACTTCTACACAGGTGAAGACAGAAGACCGGAGAGGTTGTTAAAACACAGGGCGCCACATGTACGCACATACTGCACATTACCTCTTTAATGCCTTTGTGCTCTGTCTCTGTCTGCTGCTCTTCAAATAACCATCTCAATAATCATATTAACAAAATATGTTCTCATTACTGTAAAAAAATGCTACCCACTGAAACTTTTTGCAAGAAATATGACAGCATCATGTTAGGTTTGGATTTTCAATAATGAAAACGTAGAAATTGTAATAATTCACTATATTATAGTGCACATGTAGTCTTTTCTGGTTATTACAAAAAAGAACTAACATTTATGGAGAAATGGCTCCTTGGTGATTGTTATCAACATTTCCTTAATTTCAACAGTTTCGTTTTTGATATAATGAAACCAAACAGTGCGACAACAGACCTTACTGCCAGTTTGTTTTTGCCAAAAGAAGATCTTAGTGACTGTGTTATATGATCGAAAGCTCCAGAATGCAGGAGTAAGTGCACCTTGAGCTGAGAACGTCTGATCAGCTCCTGCTTCCAAGGTCAAGAATTAACTCTCAAGATTAACTTTTAAGGCAGCATGAAAGTAAAATCCTAAAAGTGCTCAGAATGAACATCAACACATCTAAGAGAACTGAGCGAACTCCATCAACTGATGAAGCCTGTGTGATATGGTTGAAAGCTCTGGATTGAATAGTGAATGTCGATACAGTATGCTATGTAACATTTATCTAATAAAAAATGCAGGTTGCATGTTAACATTGAGGCTTGTATTCACTATGATATACACTATAAATACTCAAGTGTATACTATATTGTAGCCTATATACTTTATAGAGTAAAGTCACCTTCATGATCAAAGTGACAAGTAGAGTGCAGTTGTGGAAGAGGATCATAGAGACATACTGCTGCCTGCACTATTCCCATAATATTCCTATAATATTCCTATGAGGGTGAGGGTAAGGATTAGGATTAGGATGTTAACAAATCACCTCCAGATTATGCTATAGATTATGTTGCTGTTACCTTAATGAATCATGGCTTTGGTGCAAAGGTGTTATAGAGTATCAGAGGTTGTATAACACCATATCTAACATCCTGTGTTTTAAAATGCAGATTATCAACGATTTAAACCCCACTGCTTCTCTCTCCAGTAAAGCAGAAGCATTGCGAATTCTTACTGATAGTTTCTCAGTGTCCCCGTCCAGCACCCTCTCCAGGTAGAGCTGCTTGATCTCTCTTTCCAGTCTGGATGGAAGGCCGGGGTACATAGTGCTCCCTCCTGACAGGACAATGTGCTTATAGAAGTCTGCCCTGCACAGAACAACAGATGGTAGAGGGGACATTTACATGCTTTGTTTGTCTCCCATTGTGACTTTAACGTTAATACACTAGCCGTAGCACATCAGTAAAGACAGCAGCGAGGAGACCTGAGGTCAATGTCTGCAGCCTGGATGGTGTTAAACAGCAGCTCAGCCACTCCTGCTCCCTCAACGTTGATGAGATGAGGCTGGAAGAGAGCTTCAGGAGCCCCGAACCTCTCTCCACCCACCTTCACCTGCCGGCCATCAGGGAGCTGCACCAGAGAGGGGAAACAGTTGAGAAAAATCGGAACATAATTAATTTTAGAGCCATATTTGGTGCAAAATAGTCTGTTATTTCATCCAGATGCTATTTAATTAAACTGTGTGGCCTGTGCATCCACGCAGTGTCAGCAGAATGAGGTATTATGTAATGCATTTATATATGAATTACATAACCAATTTGCATTTTTTTTTAAATGTGATTGTTGCATCTTTGGAATCATTCTTCAGCGTACCACGAACGACTCCACCAGGTATGTGGTCTCTGTGGCGAGGCGCTGCTCCTGCTCGATGTTGTATCCCACATAGCAGAGCTTCTCCTTCAACATGCGCACCGTCTCAAAGTCGGCCGTGTGGTTGAAGGCGTAGCCGCGGAGAAGCAGGAGCTGGTGGTGGGAAGGTACTTGTTTATAGATGTAGGGTTCATTTTTTTGTCAAATTCTACTCTGACCAGTTGCATCTCCCTGCTCACCTTAATGAGGTAGCGAGTGATGTCACGTCCTGCGATGTCCAGCCTGCGTGTGAGGTGGGGTAAAGAAAAGCCCTCATACACCGGACAGATGTGGGTGACGCCATCCCCAGAGTCGACGACCACACCGGTCAGCAAACCTGCAGACAGGGTCGATTCCCAAAACTGTTTCATGAAACATTTCCAGTAATCAGCTAATCCATCATCAGGCTGAAAAGAGAAGTTGGAGGATTTAATCCACTACATGTTAATCCACCTCAGGCTTCTGATGTCTTACCTTGAGCATAGAGAGTGAGCACAGCCTGGATTGCCACGTAAATGCCGTGGAACTGGTACTTCTCAAACATGACCTCTGCGATCTTCTCCCGGTTCTTGGTGGGGTTCATGGGCGGCTCAGTCAGCAGGATCTTGAAGAAGTAAAAATTTAATACAAACTGAGCAAATGCTTTAAAAGCTTACAATGTTCAGTGTTTTTTGCAATGCCTGGTGTGGTATGGAAAGTCTTTTAATTCTTGTAGATTACAAGAAGAAAGGACAAAGCTATGCAACTGCAAATAGGACCCTTTTTGCCTTTTATAATAATAGCAATAAACTTTATTTGTATTGCGCCTTTCATACATGAGTTTTTATGAATTTTTTTTACTTCATGTAATGTTACAGTAGTTGTTACTGAGCTCTAAGTTTAAAGGTTGTCTTGTCTTGTCTCACTTGAACTCAACAAATTACAAAAACAACATCTGGTAAAAAGGTATAAAAGCATGCAGTCCAACATCTACCCAGCTGCGTTCTACCTTGCATTCTGACGGGTTGATGTCCAGGCGCTCGGGACTAAAGGTGTAGTCCCACAGGTGGAGCATGTCCTCCCAGCAGCGCACCATACCGTTCTCCATGGGGTAGGACACCTCCAGCATGGAGCGACACTCGCTGGCCTCATCGCCCACCATCAGGTCCTGGTGGAGGAGAGCAGGAGTTCAGCCCCGGCAGAGGCAGACTTTACAGTGATAAGAGCTGATCTGTCTGTCAGGTCGTCTTTGTGTGATACAGGATCAGGACTGGAAATGTTTTCAAGCATTACCTTTCTCTAGTTTGTCTCTTTTATTGATTTTATTGATTTGCTTTGTTCAGTTACTAATAGATACAATAAAGAAAGAATTATAATGAAGAAATGAAGACAAAACAATGAGGATGTGTCATTTAAGTGCAGTTACCAATATGTTACCTTACTTTTGACAGAAACAACAGCACTTTTTACAAGACCATAGCTTGAGGAATGTATACTTCAATGTTACCGTATGAGCAATCTCGTTGCCCTCAAAGGCCAAATCATCTGATGACGATTTGACCTCTGAAGGCAACGACCAATTCAGGCTTCCAGCGTAGCCAGCAGATATCAGAGCCAAGACTTCCTTTTTCATTGTTTGCGGTCTGATTAGCAACTTGTTTTTGATCCAGACTAATCTCTAGAAACAGATATCTGCAGATGGATGCAGATCAGTTTTAAAAAAGCTAATAAAAAGCTAAATTGTCATCAGAAGATATAGCCAATGGGTTTGCATTTCGGCCAGTGAGTTCCACCTCTTTTGCTCTCCGCATGGACTGTTTACCTGCATGCAACCAAAGTCTGCTCAAATGTGATTGGTCAATAAAACTACAAATTGAAACCAGACACCAATCTGACATCAGAATATTGATGGAGATTATCTTACTTTACAAGGACTTTGTCAAAGTACATGGAGACAGTGGTGTAGGAAGTAACAGTAAGTGGTGACAAACATTATTCTCAAAATAAGACCAAACCACATCAGATCGCGTGGGAAAATATGCAAAACAAGGCATGAGAATTGAAATGTTTAATTCTGCTGAAGTGTCAGCTGCTACATTCAGCAAAAGAGCAACGAGAATGGCTGCCTTTTCATTTTAAAGTAACCTCACCTTTATCTCGATGTTGCCCACTTTGGTGGTAGATCGTATGATTGGTCGACCCACCATGGCGGGGAAGATGTGCTCAGGGAAGTTGGATCCGGCAAAGCCACACTTGACAAACTGTGGACAGATGTGAGGATAAAACATGATCTTCGTGTGTGTGTGTGTGTGTGTGTGAATTAAGTTGTCATTATTCGTGTGTTCAGTGAAACCCAAAACTTGTTTGTAAATCCTTGAATCGACGCTGCACATTTAATTGTACACCCATGCTAAGCCTTTTGTATGGATAATTTCCATCAGTTCCACTGAGTTTAATCTGGCACTAATCCAGGAAAATGTCCCAGAATGTATTATCATGATGCATTTACCAGATTATTTATCAGCGACTGCAATTTCATCACATTTTTAAAAGTGTGTGGAATAATTCATTTGGCAGCCATTTGGGAAATTAAACACAAGCTATTGTTTCATTGCTTTTGGCCTACAATTCACTACAGACTATCTGCCTCCCTGCCTGTCATGACTACGCCTCATACTGTAGTGTCTCAACATGCCTTTGTGACCATAGACACATTCCTTAGCCTGCAGCGATGCAATGCATTCCAAGCAGGAGCAAAAATAAGATGCAGCTGGCATCTGACTGCAGGTACGGTTCACAACTCATCATTTGTCCTAAATGCAATGCCTGGATGTCAACATTTGCAACACACGACACAGAAATGCTTCAGTTCCTCAAATCTGCCTTCCTGCTTTTCATCCAATTGTCGCTCAGTTCAATGCGCCACAGCCATTTATGGCTGTGTGTGCACGCTAGAGGCAGGGTGACAAGTCCGGACAGATGTGGAATCAGGCTGCAGTATGCACACAGATTCACTCCCTTCAGATGTTATCCACTACATGATCCAGAAGCAAACTTTAGCATCTTAGAAAAGCCGCTTCAGAATACAACACAGCACACCTGGTTTGCATTCAAAACTGAAGATATCACTTTGACTACAAGCTAATATCTACTGGTAAAGAATAAAGGCAGTAGTGCTGCCAGTGCTGCTAACAGGCTCTCAAGCAACTGTATGGTACAATATAGACATTTTGGACCATTTGACTTACCCCTGTCCCATTGTCACAGACCACCACTTTTCTCCCCTCACTGTCCATGCTTAAAAAACACTACAAACAGCTCAAGATACTCCCTCCTGTCAGGACAGGGGTCTGCCTCACAAGTAGCCAAATTACATGAATTTAGCAATGACTACAACTGACAGGTAAGCAGAAGTCTCCTTCTTCCTCCTTCAGGCGTGGGCGGGATTACTGAATGTGAGGACGCCCATTTTCTGTGGCCAGGGAGGAGGGAGACCTACACTTTTTTATAAGGGAAACAGGTAGTGTTCTTTTTAATGAGGCATCTGTAAGTACTTTCTAACGCTGACATTTTCCCAGACTGCTCATTTTGCAGTAAACAAACAACACTTGCTCCACTTATTGTTTAAATGTCCATATGTTCACTGCTTTCTCGAGCCAGATAAAACTGAAGCAACTGTGATCTTGCTTTTGAATTTAATACACAAAATGACACTATTCTTATAATCTTGTAAATAATGTTCATACATATGGTTGATTTATTTTTTTTTATTCTGTATCCTTTGATCTTCCTCTCTTTTTATACTTGCTTGCTATAAAATTTTAATTTCCCCAGTGTGGGATTAATAAAGTTTTATTTTATTTTATTTTAGATTATAGATTATAGCATCAAGCTTTTGTGCATTAAAAAAAATAAATCCCAAGCAATACATCTGAAAGTTTTTTTTATTATTTACATAATCCAAACTGTTTTGATGTTATGCTATTATAAAACTAATTCAAATCTTTCATCTTGTTTATTGATTTACTTATTTCTCTGTATAATCTATGATGTAAGTATTCTTATTTATATAAAATCCTTCAGTTGTTCATACAGTTTTTGTTATTGTACTTTTTTAATAGCATTTTAAATCGCTTCAATAAAAATAGCAGCACAACATATTAACTCAGTAGAACAAATAACAGCTCAAAAGAGACCCTGGATGGCGTCGTTTTCTGCCCCCTTATCTTCGACCGTTGGGCTACAAAAGGAGCAAAAAGACGTCGCGTCCGGCCGCCATCTTTGTTTTGTTAAGGAAACAGTAGCAGCTCCTGAAAGCTGTTAAAAGACAATATTGGTCGTTCAAGCTGGGCAAAAGAACATTTTGTGAACCCAGAAATGTCCTCAAAACATTGGTAAGTGTCATTACATTGGTAAAGTTTGTCTTCATCTTCAGAAAAGCATGCTAGAGACTAGAATGTTATGCTATCATCAGCGCTAAAGTCTTAGCTAGCCACATGTAAAAAGTATGATTTCTACTAGCAGAGTTAGCTAGCTTGGCAACATAGTGGAGCATTTGGCTGCTAAGGAGACCTTTTTCCTCAGGAGACTATAACAGAGATCGAAATAACATCCATGTGATGTTGTTCTGCGTCTGCTGGATGTGTAAAAAGTTTGCTAACATGTCAACTGTGAGAAATGTGGAGTGAAACTTTCCACTGGTGTAACCAGTAATATAATTAATTGCTGCATAAACTGAGAAATTCTCAAATGTTATTAGCAACACCTGTGCTTTTGCTGCTGGGACAAAATGTGATACAGTTCACACTGCAGGGGGACATCCCACTGACTGTCAGACCACAGCAAACCACCATATCCGTCTCTGTTTTCACCCACAAGGTAAATAAACCCCGTCACCAAATGCTCAGTTTGCAGAAATAGGAGGCACTGTCTGTAATAAGAATATATTGCAGCTCTCCTTTTGTTTCTGGGTCATTCAGTGGAGCAAAACATGGTGGCAGTCAGTGCTTATTACTTGATTTTGAGGCACTCTTCTGTGGTTATGTTGTAAAAGAATTATTCATAGCCTTATGGAGGCTGTTGTTACTAATCAAAGAGATAATTAGATAAAATAGAATTAAATGAAGGCAGAAATGTTGAAATCTCTTCAACTTTATGTGAAACCAAGATTAAAAATAACTTAACCGGTCACATGTAAAGCAATTCAAGGATTGGTTCAATGGTAATGAGCTACAGAAATACTTAAAATGTTGTTTGTCAGTTGGTGCACCCAGATTAAGACTCAAGTCCTTTCACACAGCATTAACACCGTTTTGAACTTATGAATACACTGAGTCAGTTTAACTTTGGATAAAAATAGTTTCATTTATTCACATAAAACATTTACAAAATACATATTTTCGTTGAAATGCAGTAATGTGTTGTGAGAAGTGATGCTTGTAAGAAAGACAGCAAACAGTAGGCCTTTGAGTGTGTCGTTCTGACACGAGGACACAACCATACCTGACTTGGTCTCACTGTTCTCAAATGTAATAGGCACACTGAGTTAAGACCGATTCGCGCTTTCACATTCTCGCTGTTTCATCTTTTCTGTTTCAGCTCCTGCAGGATTACCAGAGCAGCTCAGGAGCGTTCACAAAAAGCCCGACATAATTCAAGCAGTCAGCAAAAGAGAAGTGAACAGGTAAAAACGCAGCTGGTAACAAAATGCTTTGTATTTTAGCAGCACATGTGCATCATTAGTTACACAAAGTCTCTCTAAGCGTTTGTCATTGTTTGTGTTGCATTGTAAAAGAGTGATGCCCTTAGTTCCTTTTTAAGGCAGTGAAATGTGTTTAATTGGTCAGTCTCCGTGTTTACATGCACATTATAACCTTAAAAAATGTAGGCTGATGATTGATTAAACTTATAGGAGTTATGTGTTTGCAATAAGCAAATTTAAATGCTTGCATGACACTTTCCACAGTTGGCATATTGCCATAATCTGAAGATAATAATGTGCATATAAATGTAGTAACATTTAGTAGCCTACTCAAGGCATTGTTCATTGTGTCCTCACAATTTCCATACAAATGAATTGTGTAGCTTAGATAATAACTATTAGAAAATCATCTATCCAAAAATATTGACTGAAACCAGTATCAAAACTTAAAATATTAATATTCACATTACCTAAAGACCATTGGCATTATTTCTATAAATACTTTGAGTGTTGAGAAACACTGTTGATCATGTAGAAGCACCTGTACTATGTCTATCAACACTGCTGAGTCATGGTCAGCAGTAAACTAATTAATATAACAGTCGAGGTCATGTGCCATGGTGCTTTTTTAAGTGCATGTTGTTTTTGCATATCATTTGCTTTCAATGTCCACTCAACATCCACATCAAGTGGCCTCGTCGTCACCTTCCTCCCACTGAGAACGCCTCCGGTCCAGACAGTTCAAGTGTCTTTAGCATATGTAAGTCTGACGAGAGTCCGTCCGTGAAAAGTTTCTGTCCTTTCAAGACTCGAACTCGCTGTCGCTGCTGACAGAGATGTCCGGGGTGGAGGCTCCTGTTCCTCTGCGTTCGTTCTCTGTGCTACAGTCGCTGGCCTCCGGGCTGCCCGGGTGGCGAGGGGAGGTAGGCAACAAGTGGGGGTGATGGCGGCGCTCCTGATGGGAGCCGTCAGGTGAGCTCTCGGAGGGCAGGAGGGATGGATCCTGCTGCAGTCTGGGTGGAGGGAGAGAGGAGAGAGACGAGAGTGAGCTTTTTGAACAGGACAGTCGACAGAGCTGCTCTTGAGGCAGAGATGTTAGCATTTTTCCTCTTTAATTGGCCTCATAATATCATTTATTTGCTTTTTAACAAACCCACTGAAGGCCAACAGAGTTTTTCACATTATTTTTGGAGAAGTTCAGTTTTTGTACAACACAAACTGAGTCTATAACTCGCATAAACAACTGAATTCCAGTCACCACTAGCCAGATTCTCATCCTCTTTTCTCATTTGTAGTCATAATCAGCGTGATCATGTGTCATTTTTGAGATACCTGTTCTTTGCGGATGCAGCGCGGTCTCTTTGACGGCGGTTCTTGAACCAGTTGCCGACCTGTGTGGGCGTGAGTCCCGTGGCCTGGGCCAGGTGGCGTTTCCTGGACGGGTTGGGGTAGGGGTCTTGGAGGTACCACTCTCTCAACAAACTGCGAGTTCTTTCCTGGAGAACACATAGAAAAATATATGTAATATTTAGGCTGGTGCTCCGTTGCATAATTTCCTATTAACAAGACAATACAAAGCAGACTTTTATCAGCATGGAATTGCAAGTTGTGAGCAATAAAACTTAATGTTTTCTGAAAATTGCAGCATAGCTCTTTTTAAGGACACCATATGGTGTTTTGATATCATCCTATTAAACCACAATCATCTTATCACTCTCATATGATGCTGAGTATAATCGTATTAGACTGGATTTATAAATAGATGATTACAATCTACATTAGAAGTATACATGATGATGTATATCCACTAAATGGGATCATGTTAAGGGGCTTAATAGGCTGATGGAGAGACGATCCCTCATGTGGTTTGGAATTAAAGATTAACCACACTTATGAACAATACTTGACCCTGCCACATGAGGGAGATCACACACATAAACAAACACCCAAGAGTGCACGCTTCCTCGCTTTCCAGAATAGACTATTGTACTAACTTAACCTTTAAATCCTGAATCTTTTTTTCTTCTGGGTTTGCAGCTCACTCCTCTCTCGTGAAATTGAACAAGCAAGTGTTGTTATCTTAACTTTTGAATGAAATAATACAACCATTCTGCTTCCACTAGTGAGCTCATGACACTAAAAAGGAAAATGTTGAGCAATTTTATATATATATACGTCTGTATGACTGCAGACTGATTCCGCGGAGTACTAAACACGGAATACTGTTTGGAAATGTTACGGCAAAGAAAATGAAATAAAGAAAAAGCAATGCTGAAGTGACAGGAGAACATATTAGACATATAGATAAATAAAAAGAAAGTGACATAGGCTGACTTATGTATTAAGTCATTAAAGAACAACAAATGTGAGCTACAGTGTATACAGTTTCTGAGATAAATATGTGAATGATGAAAGCAATCCTGAATATCAGCATGGAGTATTTATATGTATGGACACGTCCCACAAGAATCATTTATAAAATCCACTACTTTTGGCC
Source organism: Chelmon rostratus (assembly GCF_017976325.1). NCBI lineage: Eukaryota > Metazoa > Chordata > Actinopteri > Chaetodontiformes > Chaetodontidae > Chelmon > Chelmon rostratus. The sequence continues at coordinate 13,513,284 of NC_055680.1, read as the reverse complement.
ACTTTAGGAGCCATAATCAGTGTTTCTCACTGTTTAAAAGTGTGTCCTGGTTAACAAGAACTTGTATGAGATCTCTGATCTTGCAGCAGGGCATCCTGCTAAAGTAGTTTAGTAGATTTCACGTCAGAAGGCAGAAGGATAACCAAGGCTCTGACTATTATCATCTTAAGAGCTCAAAGACCAGGCTGCTTGATGCCGCAGCGTCAGGTTAAAAAGCACAGGAGAGCAACTGATGGTCAGGTTTCAATGTCGATGTGCTGTTTGTCATATGTTATAATTTAATGCAAATACAATATGATCAATTAAAATTTCCCCAAACACGTGGGTTGTACCGGGGTCCCACTGCATCATCGTGTCACCAGCAGCCATGTGGTTAAATTGTAGCACTCAACATCTATCGCTACGTGGTGGTTACCTTAAAGCAGTGCGTTTTCTGCTCGCCGTCCCAGATGGTGCGGGGCAGGGGAAACTTCTTGCGGATCCGGTACTTCTCCACCGGGCCCAGCGGCCGCCCTCTGAGCCTCTCCGCCTCTCGGTAGTGCGCGTCCAGCCACAGGTCTTGAAGCTTGGCGTGCGACTCGCGTGTAAACCGGTGGCTCTGGAGGATCTGGTAAAGAGCGTCAAAGTTTCCGCCGTGGAAGGCGACCAGCGCTCTCGCTCGCATCACGGACTCGTGTCGGTTTAGCGCCTCCCCGGCGGAGCCCGGGACGGCAGCGGGCAGGGACCAGAGGAACCTGCCGAGGCGTTCGATGTCCCCGGTCTCTTCCAAGTTTTCGCACACCCGAGCGACCTGGTCCGGGGTGAACATGGGCAGCGGGAACATCTCGACTTGTTTCTTCTCAGTCGCTCGCCGAAAAAGTTTGCAAATGTTCGCAAGACTGCATGAACTGGTGTATCCGACCGTGCGTAAAGCTCCGTGCGCTCGCTGCTTGCACCTTTTCAGGGTTTGACAAGTTTATTGACACTTGCAGCATCTATCTGCTGCCTCTCTGACGCAACGGAGTCTTTCCTGGTATTTGGGCAAATGCTTCAGAGGAGCCGGTGCGCGGCGGCTCCGAGTTTCCAGTGTAGAGCCGAATAAAGAAAGAGGACAAGGAGTCAAACTGTATTTATAGCTAGATACAATTAGCATCTCTGTAGTTGTTTTGAGAAGGATTATAGGTCCCGGCCATTAGCCTCTTAGTGGGGGGTAGTGTGTACAGAGGTGACTGGCTGATCAGCTTGTTTGGCTTAGCCTGAGGATACATTGACTGCCAGGATGACTGCAGTGAGCAAACAAGCGAGGATAGGTTATTTAATAGGTCGGAGGTGTAGATGGAACCCTGCCCCATGAGGGGAGGACGAGGCGAGGACATGTGGAGTGAGCGGTGGTGCGCCACACAAAACAGAAGGCGAACCCCGGGAACATGCGCGCAAAATGCCGAGAAACCGAGTCCTTTAAAAATGGATGAAAACTTTGAAAGTACTACAAGGGAGGTTTACACAAATAAATGGCGGCATGCTTATGAAAATTGGCATCACATGTGCCTCGACATTTGGCCGAGTGGACACGTCGGGACACAAAGCTGGTCCCCGACCAGCTAATACCCATGTAATTAAAATAGACACGGTGGCACTCATAGGCTATCCTCCGCGACCTCTTGCCAGGCCAAGACATAATGAAAACGCCTCTAGACATCGATGTACGGCGGAGCAACTCCAGGACAAGGAATTAATGATCTGCTGCTTGGCTCAATCCTTCTGATCTCAGTGGCTCATTAATCAGTCTTAGGATAATTTCCTTATTAATCAGGTTAAGGATCCTGTAAGCATCTGTCAACTATAATGCAAACATGTTACACTTCTTTTGCACATCATAGCCTAAAGGAAAAAAATATTTGTCACTTCTACCAATGCATCAGTGGACCAAAGCCTGGATAAAGAATGCTGAGTTATAGTTAAATATTAAATGCGCCATGTCATTAAAGGCCTACAATAAATGCATCTGATGGCAGACACAGATTACTCTGTATTGAATATGAGGCTTTGCATAAAGGTTGCAGTCAGGTGAAGGATCATCTGGTTTAAAAAGGTGACGGCGCTTAAAATCCGTCTACAAATCTGTCTAGAATACAGATATGAGCCTGCCAGACACTGAGCATTGATATATGAACACCAGGAGTCCCAGATTGTGGATATGAATAATCACGATATCCTGTATTTGATAAATTGATTGAGACTGTCAGATAGTTTGTTATCATTATGCCCCAACAAAAGCAGCAATAAACATAAAATAAAGTGCTGTAACAAGTTTGTCATCTTAATTAACATACTTTTCAGTGCATGATGTGCATTTAAGTTTTACTAGTCTGTTAAAGATGCAAGTTATTATCTATTAATGCACAAATAAAATTACAGAAAAATCAGATGAAATGTAAATGAACTGTGGGTTCTGTGAATTTGATAAATCTCGTTCCATAATTTGGAAAAATTGCATTCAAATGATTAATGGATGAAGTTAGGAATCATCTGAATACCTTTACTCACGCATTAGTTGTGTTTGTAAGGATAAAATGTTTTCTTAAATATTTACTGACCAAACATAAGAAGATGTTGCATATCACATTTTTTTCTGAACAGATTACAAGTGCGTTAGAATCTTTAAAATCGTTTTCTCTAAGTATTGAAAATGTTTATTTGGCTTCATAAAGCAAGTTTTATTTTTTCTCAACATCTCAACAATTTTTCCTAGTCATTAATTATGAAATTATGTCAATGCTACAGTTTTAGAAAGGATCCACAACAGCTGAAATAATACGATTTACATAACAGTTGGTTGAACATTTGCATTCTTAGCCTCAGTTTTACATAAAAATGTTTTGTCAGGTACATAACTAATAATTATATTTTAGTCAAATATTATACTATACAAATACTGTATATAGTATCACTTTTTAAATTATTTTACACATCATTTTCTATAATATACTGTTGTACTTTTCTTTCTGACAAACAGCAAAACTATCACAAATTGCAACAATATAAAATAGAAACACCTGTCCATCCGGCAGCCCCAAACCCAAAGATATTCAATTCACTGAAAAAAGTTACAGAGAAAAGCACAAAATTCTCATTTTCTATGCATCTAAAGTGAGCAAAAATACTTCCACGATAAATTACTTCAAGCAATTGATCAGTTATCAGAATTGTTACGATTCTTTCAGTCATAGTCGACTAATCCCTTCAGCACCAGTCATGGAGGAGGCTTTCCAAATCTGCTGCTGAGATGCTGTTCAGTAGAGTTCAGGGTATAGAAAGCGTATAGAATTACTTTATAAGCAGTAGGCAACCATTTGATACGTGTTAGATCCTAAATCTAGATTAAAATACCAGGTGGGATCGGTGGGCTAATGGAAAGGGGGGTAGGTGTAAGTGTGTGTGTGTGTGTGTTTGTGCACAGAAGGGGAGAAATGAGCTCAGTGAAGATCATGCTCACAGCTAATCTAACCCTTCCAAGTTTCAGACACTTCCCGCCACTGACCAGAACCACCACAGACACACACACACACACACACACACGCACGCACACACACACACGTACACACACTCACCTTCATTACAAGAAATCCCCTGACTCAATCTGTTTAACACTTCGAGAGCAGACTGAACCAAAATCTGCTTAAGCGCTCCCAAGCCGTTGGAACAGAATGAATGATAAGATGGTGGTGGGATGAACAGATGATGTATGTGTTTGTAGAAGGGTGGGGGTTCTGGGGAGGGGGGTTAATTATATCTATGTAAAAAAGAAAATCTTGACATCACTGATATATTAACAAACTACTACCCTTGAGGCAGTTATTATTGATAATTTACCTCCTTCTTCAGTGATTAAACATGTAATCTCAAGGCCATGTTTTTTTTCAGCATGGCACCACGTTCCACTGCTACTGAATGATTCTCAGCAGCATCTGCATTGATCTCAGGAAAACTGATCTGTTGTGAGGTGTCTCAGATGTGCCAACAGTTGTCGTGCACTATGATACACAATCCATTGTTGTGCCCAATGGCAATTTTCATTCAGCGTGTCCAGTGAGGCTATTGTTGGGCTGATGTTGTGTAGTTTGAACCCCACATTATAGGGAAACAATCACCATTTTCAACTTCATCTCTACACATAATAGTTGCTTTAATTTTCCTTGGGGAAGATGTTGAACCCCACCTTGCGTGGTGGCCTCTGCCACCAGTGTTTGAATGTGTGTGTGAATGAGTGAATGTGCTGTAAAATACTTTGAGTGGCCGGTAAGATGGGAAAAGTGCTATATAAATATAGTCTTTCTTCCATTTACCGCACAGTAGGTTTGACCCCGACCTGAAGGCCAGAGCATTTCTGTGTGGAGTTTACATGTTCTCTGAGGTTGCCTTGAAGTTCCCTCCCTCAAACAGTGCAAACATGTGCAGGGTAGTTTGACTGTAAAAATAGAATAGATTTTAGTTTCTCTGTTGCTGTGCCCTAATTCACGTGGTGACTTTTGAAGGACATTCTAATTTCTGTAATATTGCCAGTAGGGGGAAATCCAACACAGAGACTGTGTACAAGAAGGGGCTGAGCAGACTCTACTTCCTGAGGAAACTGAGATCTTTCAACGTGAGCAGCAAAATGTTGGAGATCTTCTACCAGTCTGTGGTTGCCGGCACCAGCTTCTTTGCTGTTGTATGTTGGGGCAGCAGCATCAGAGCCAGCGACACCAACAGACTTGATAAGATCATCAAGAAGGCTGGCTCTGTACTTGGACTCAGACTTGAGTCTTTTGAGACTGTGGTGGATAGGAGGACGCTGAATAAACTGCTATCCATCATGGACAATGATCAGCACCCTCTCCATCACACAGTGGACAGACAGCGGAGCACCTTCTCCCACAGGCTGCTACAGCTCCGCTGTCGAAGGGACAGATACAGGAAATCTTTCCTGCCACATGCCATCGCACTGTACAATAACAGCTAAAAAAAAAAAAAAAAAATCTCTTTTGGACAATACTTCTTATCACTACTGTTTGCTACTTTTGATATTTTATTATTATGTATAGAATTTTTTGCTGCTTGCTATTTTGATATTTTATTATATATAGTTCGTTCTTTATAGTCCTATTTCACAAATTTTCACTTTTTTCACTCTGTGTGTGCTTACAGTCACGGTACACTTTATTTTCTACACACTGCCATTTGCTGTAGATATTCTTTTTTGCGCAATACTTTTTCATTACTACTGTTTGCTATTTTATTATTATGGATATGATCTTTTTACTGCTTGTTATTTTGATATTTTATTATGTATAGTTTGTTCTTTATAGTCTTATTTCACTTATTTCAACGTGTGTAATGCTGCTGCTGCACTGCAATTTCCCAGCTTGGGATAAATATCTGTCTGTCTGTCTGTCTGTCTGTCTGTCTGTCTATCTATCTATGAATGATACCTTTCATGTCTGTATGAGATGCTGAGGGGTGTGACAAAACGGCGGTATCTGAAACCAGCCTGGTTGTTCTGCAGCTCATGCGGTGTCATTTTTATAGAATCAAACTTCTAGTTTCTGTCAGAAAGACATTATGGCTTCAGCAAGCTTAAACCTGTAATTCCACGGTCACTATATTGTGTTTTATTTGACAACAGACTGCAGAATGTTAGATTTACCAACGACAAATGCACACACACACACACACACACACACACACACACTCACACTCAGACACTCACACACTGCCTCGTTGGCTGAACCCATAGATAGTGGAACCCCACTTGGCATAATTAATTGGTGGCTTAAACAGAAGCCTCCTGCTTAAAAAATGACCTGTTGATTATGCCAACAGGCAATGCGGGGGGCATGCATCTGTGTTTGTGTGTGTGTGTGAGTGTGGGAGAGGAATGGGGGGTGTTACCATGCTGTATAAATCCACACCAAGCACAATTAACAAGCAATTGGGAGGAGAAGTAATTAGTATTATCTGCTTATCACCATCAACCCCTATTCTAAGGAAAATGGGCTAAAAAACACACAATCTCACACACACACAAACACACACACACACACACACACACACACACACGCACGCACACACACACCCACGCACGCACTAATTCCCTTCAGGCAAATGTGTAAGGGCTAATTACAAGCTCATTTGCAACTCAATAGCAGTATCCTCTCAGACAGGTCTATCCCCCTGCGTCCTCCCCTCCCCTCGTCTCCACACTGCGAGTTAGCTTTACCTCTCAGCCCACGCCGGGGGCATTCACCAAACAAACGACAAAAACTACTTCCCCGTCCGCTGCTGTGGAGAGGGAGAGAGAGAGAGACCTAGATTTCTTGATTCAATGGATACAGGTGGTATAAAGCACTGCATTTTCAGCCAACACTGATGGGGGATTTTTGTTAAAACTTTATAACCAAATAGAGGTTTATATTAGATATCCAGCTAAATTTAATGGATATATTTAAATATATACAGTATGTATTAAGTTTGAAAATCTGCTGTGGGATATTCAAAGCTTCCACCCAAAAAACTCTTGTAGAGACTTTGTGATCTTATGGGAGAAAGGCAATACAAAGCTTGTTAGTATGCAACATCTCTATTTATCAGTTTTGGATAATTAAGTAAATTAAGTAAATTAGTAATTATCTGCTTTGTCCAAGGGCAGTTCTCAGGGTTGTTGCTGCTGCTTGCTGTATTATTTAACTGATAGCTTCCTGTTTCTCTGCATTGCCTGTGTTCTGTCCTGAGAATTCTTGTTTTGTTGCTGTTGCTGTCTTTGTTGCATTTTATGATTTTTTTGTGAAGTTTTTGTCAATCAACTAATTGATGGATGTAGCATTTACTAGCTATATATAAAGTATGAATTGTAATCCCTGATGAGTGTCATCACTGGGATAACAAGTGGTGAGATGTATCTCTGATAAGTACCTTTACTTACTTAGCACTTTACTTAAGTAAAGGGTACTTGTACTTGAGGGAATGGTCCTGGTTCTGCAATTGTTGGCCTCATCACAGTTGGGGACAACAGGGAGTGCTGAGAACTGATGCAGGGTGCTTGCAGGAACCACCTCCAGATCAATGCAGGGAAAACCAAAGAGCTGGTGGTAGATGTCTGCAGGTGCAAACACTCTCCTACACCAGTGACCACCCAGAGAGCACATTAAGATGGTGGACAGGTACCTGTGTTCACCTGAATGATACCCTGGACTGACAATACAAATGCATTATGTAAGAAAGGCCAGAACAGACTGTATCTGCTGAGGAGACTCAGGTGTTATGTTGTGCAGGTGCCGCTCCAGCCATCTCCCATGGAGTGGTCTGCTGGGTCAGTGCACCACAACTGCTGACCGTAAGAGCCTTAACAGGCTGGTTTAGAAGGTCAGCTCTGTCCTGAGATGCTCCCTCGACCCAGTGGAAGTCAGAGAAAAGAGGGTGATGGAGAACATGTCCCACCCTATAGGCTGTTTTTAATGTCAAGCAGAGATGTGCTTTTGTTACCTAAACCAACCACAATCTGGACGCGAGCCCTGGATTCTGGTGTCAGAGTCCCGTGCTTTGTACGCCCACCGTCCCCCCCAGACCACTTCCCTTCGACTCCAACGTGGTACATAAAATGAAGTGTTTCTTCACTCAAATCTTGTCTTTAAACATAACCCAGGCAGCGGCTGTGTTTGTCACCACAGCATAATTATAAATGCAAATTAGTTGTACACAAATGCAGTTTCTAGGAGACTAATCGATTCATTTATTTCTTATCTCGACTGGTGTTTCCATTTTATGCAGCTTTATACTTCTGCTTCACTGCATTTGCCTGACGTCTTTTCAGATTAAAATGTTTCACACACTTCCTGTCCAATGAAAACCAATGATCATATCAGTAATATTAAACTAAAGACATGATAATAGCAAAATACTGAACATGGACCATTTTACTGCACGATGAGCACTTTTACTTTTGATACTTCAAGTACATTTTTTTCTTACATATGTTTAGGTATGTAGGAAAGAAGCTTTTTGGATGCCTTTAAAAAAAAAAAAAAGAAAGAAAGAAAGTCGCTTGAAGGCCATTCACCTGAAATGAGCCAAGTTTCTAAAAAATTCAAGACTACCATAAGAAGATAGCAAACTTCCCCTCATGACCCTTTTTCATACATCATCTCACCCAAAGAGCTTTCCAGCAAGGGTTTCTTTAAAAAGTCATGTAGATTCAAAGAGAAGAAGAGTCACAGATCTTGTGGATTTATTCTCTAATGAAGTGTCCCTGTGACATTCTCACATTTCCATCTGAAATCCCCTCTGCGCGAATTAATGAGTGAGTCAGAGCAACAAGCTCCTTTGCACTTCCGGGTGTGAAGTTAAAAGCTATCCGCAGATTATTTGTGTGTAATGAGATATTCTTTCCAGGGATCGTTCACCGGTGGATTGTTGTTCCCTCCAGTACAACGAACCACCCCAAGACAGTATCATGTTCTCTGTTTGAGGGATCAGCTTACCGCGAGCTCACGGTTAGCTGGCAAAGTCTATTTTAAGCCTTTAAAAAAATAGCCTGGCAAATCACTGCTCGCATTGGATTATTTGTTTTCTTGTCCGCTGATGGTGGTCATAGTGCTTTTAATAGTGAGAGCTGACTGTCAGGGTGACAGAGTGGGTGATGTAACGGCCTGAGGACCGTTTTGAGACTTGGTGTTCGACGCCAAAAAAGCCTGGAAACCCTTTGGCTGTTGTTCTTTAAAAGAATCAGATGAGGGGAATTATGTGTTGTTTTGTTGTGATTTTTTAAATAGTTGGCAGTTTTTACGATGTTTGTCAATTCTGAAATAATTTAAAGTCAAGCTGAGTAACGGCTGCACATTATACTGGATGAAAACTAAATAAAAATTGATTTAAACTAAATAAAAAATGATTTAAATCAATTTTAGTAGTTCAAAAACACCATCTTACCGTATGTATAATCTGTTTTGATTGACGGCCGTGTATATTTTGTTAAAGCACTGCCAGGAGTGTGAAAATTCGTTTCACAAACCCTCTTTTATATCCGATGTTTTATTCATTATCTGAACTTTTATTGGTTTCAGCTGCTCTTATGGGTACATTTATTTATTAGTTAAAACCTTGATCTCATTTTTGTCTTAATCTGTAATTTCATGTAAGACAAATTTACATCAATATTAGTATCAAACCCTCTGTCTTGCTTCATCATTGAACCCTCCCTCTTCCTCTGCTTCCCTCCATCATCATATGTAACAGGTGTTACTGGTGTTGTTTAGGAATCTTGAGGGATTTAAGGTGGGACTTATTCTTACCTAATACTATAATGCTCATTAATTCCTGCTTTGGTGACTTACGTCCCCCTGATCCTCTCTGGTTTGCCCGGCCCAGCCCAGCCCATATTCGCCCTGCTGACGCTGCCAGGGCCTCCACAGAAAGACCGCTCATCTGTCAGGTGGAGGAGCTTATTTGTCTTTTAAAGGCAAATTGACGCAGAAGGCGGGAACATGAGATTGTAAGATAGGCATACATGTCTGCATGGGCATGCCACTAATATGGACGAGTGGCGTGTGTCTTATGTAACAATTGTGTGCAGGGATTTGGGACATACTGTGTCCAAAACTATAGTCTCTTTAATTAAGATGGTAAAGAAGAGGTCCAGTTACTACTAGCTGCAAATCCTGCGTTCAAACTGCATGAGCATTCACCCTGTTGAATAATGACACATTGTTCTGGTTTTGTGTCTGAACTTGATTCTGATCTTTATTCAGACTGAGTCAATGTTGTAAATTTGGGCCATGCTTAATTGAATGTCTTTTGTACATTTCTAAATAGTACGGGCTTTCCTCAGTCGAAGTGAAATGGCACACAAAATTCATGGCTGAACACACGCTGCGTTTTTGGGGTCACGACTCAGACTATGTTTTCAGAACAGCCGGGAAACAAAAGATTCATTTTCTTCTTTGTTAAAAAAAATATAAACAGCACTTCCTGTTTCGTGTGTCTTGCTGTAAAAAAAATAAGGGACTCAGTGGTTTGCATATTATACTGTACATACTGTCAGTGAGCAAAAGTGAACAGAAGTAAAGATGTCAGTATTGGTCTAAATTAGTTATAAAATGTGCACACATGAGGGGATATGATGGGGCGATCGAAGCCAGTTGGTGACCTTTCTGCCAGGGGGCTGGGCTAAGGGAGAGACCCAAAACGCTCTTAAGGTTGTCTCTTAGTATAATGTGTTTTAGAGGCTCTTGTCTGACAACATGGGGGTTGGAGACCCTTGTTTATAGTGACATCTGTCAACATGTGTCATCCCTAAGATGCTCTAACTAATGAGAGGATCATCTTTCAGATGGACTGAAATATGACCACTTTGTGCTCGGGCAGTCGCACATGAGATACTTAACATCACATACTTGGTAGAATAATAATAACGACTTTTTTCCCAGTTATGTGAAACATTGAATGCAGCCTTAATTGAACTTCTTCTGCAACACAAAAATCATTTGACCTGCATTTAATGAGTTATAGTTTGTACTTTATATTGATCAGTGCCTGACAGTTGCTGAGACTTTGACTAATTATCGTGCATTTAATATTAAAGTTTGAGGCTGACCAATAAACCGATTTGGCTGATCAAACAGTGCCGATAGGATGTTTTACAAATAATCAGTATTGGTGGAGCTTTGCTCTGATAGTGGCTGATGGCAGTGCAGCATCCACTAGTTATGCAGGGATGTACATCAGTGGTTTGTAGAGCGGTCATCCACTAATCAGGAGGAGGGCGGTTTAATCCCTGGCTCCAGCACTCTACATGTCCAAGTGTCCCTATAGTCAAGATACTGAACCCCAAATCGTTTCTGATAGCTGTGCCATCAGTGTGTGTGAGTGTGCATGAATGGTTATTGCTCCTGATGAGCAGGTGGCACCCTGCAGAGTGGCCTCTGCCACCAATGCATGAATGTGTGCATGAATGGCTGAATGCTGGCTTGCATTGTAAAGCGCTCTGGGCGGTCGATAAGGCTGGAAAAGTGCCAAATAAATACAATCTGTTTACCATTTACTTCGATGGTCACTCAGACACTAGGTCACTTAAAAAGTTGTTTTTATTTATTTATTTTTGTGAGCAGGGGGGTTGATATTGGTGTGTTTTGTTTTTTTTTTTTGCTCCAAACTATCATTTTTATACTAGCCTTTAAAATTCCATTACCGGTCAACCTCTGCTTTGTAGTCCCGATGACCTGAGTATGCTGGTAAATATTTTAGTCAAAGCTAGACTGAGCAAGCAAAGCAGTTTTATGTAGAATTTAGGGAGTGTGATGTTAATGAAGCATTTTTGCATAATTTTCATAGTTTGCTGTTACAGATAATACAGAAGGTTTCACTAAACGTCTTTTTTAGAACATGATTCAAGACTCAAACAAACTCCTCCATTTTCTTTTTGCCTTACGTTGTGGGATAATAGTGACAACAACACACTCAAAAATCAAGTAGTTAGTTAATTAGCGTGCATACTGACATAATGTTGCACACACACTCACAACCTACGGAGAATTAGTCTGTTGTATAGAACTAGGACACAAGCTTAGTGTTGTTATTTGCAAATAGTTAAATTAGTCTGCTGGTTAGGTCAGCTCCCATGCTGTTGTTATTAATATTTAGCTATTAGTCACTAATTCTCAGACTGACTTTGGTAGAACCAACCGTGGTTCAGACAGCGTTTTATCTGCACCTGCAAAGATGTTGTACAAACCTAATGTCATGACAGCAAGATTCGAAAAAAAAAAGCAGTGAAAACACGTACAGTCACCCTCACTACTATTGATTTTGTCGTTGTGTTGTCAAGTCAAGATCAACTAAAATTTAATCTGTGATATAAATCCCACTTAATCTCCTGTTTTACCGCTGCTGTATTAAGTATATTAACTCCAGTTGGTGGCCGGCCAGTTTTGTTGATATCAAATGAGATGCTTCATGATATCACTAAGGTAATCTTTACACATTGTTGGCATACAGTCAGTTTGTGTTGTGCAAACACTGGAGTAATTGTATCATAGCTTCCATCATCTGCTACTGAACGACCATGATAAATGAGCCTTGTATTAGTGCATCGATCGAAGCAGAATTAACCAGCTCTGGCCACAGCAGCACAGTAAGCGTGTGTATGTGTGTGTGTGTGTGTGTGTGTGTGTCATCGAGAACATATGTTTTGGTTCTTGTGCGGTGTGTGAATGTCTTGCAGCACAGCATGGTATAGTTTAAATGTTTAAGCATGATGACTTTTGACGATTACTCACCTGTGTGCGTATTTTTGCGTCTCTATGTCTAGTGTGTATTTTCCCGCTGGGTTCATGTGAGGGGTGGGAGGCTAAGAGGCGCTGGCTTGGTGAGAAGGATTACCTATATCTGTTAGGCCTCCTTTTCATTCCCCGGGGCCGTGTCACGTCTCATTACTTCTGTCCTCCAGCCCGGATAGTCTGGCTTTAGCGGGATACATTTAAAATGCGGGCAGCCTGGGCGTCCAAGAACACCAGGTTTAGAGCCAGAGTGATATGCGTGCCCTTTGCTTGAGAGGCTTTTTTCAGTAAGCAGACAGGTAAACTTCTTCCAAAGCTGGCATTGATGGCAGTTAAGCCCTCACTTGTTTAAGTGAAACGGATGGCTGCACCTCAGAGAGAGACGTGCTCAGCGTGTGCTTACAATCTGTTGTTGTGGTTGTCTCATCGAGAAAGACCCCAACTGACAGGCCTGCATGTAATTAACGTGTAACATCACACACATCACATGCATGAGGAAGAGAAGGGTGGTTTTAAGGGAAAAAAAAACAAGGTGGAATTACTAGAAACGGGCGTTGCAGATTGCTGCAGATGAGCTGTTGACAGTCATTCCTTTTGTGGTTTCAGCTTCTCAAAATGTGAGGATTTTCTACTTCTTTCTGTTTTATATCATTATGAATTGAACATCTTTGGCTTTTGTCACTATTGGTTGGACAAAACAAGATATTTGAGGCTGTCAAACCAGACATTTTTTTACTGCTTTGTAGACAGAGCAAACAATTGATCAATCCAAAAAAAATAAGATTTGATCTTAATAAGATAATAAGATTAATGAAAATAATCATTACTTGTAGCTCTTAAGGGGGACTTCACCCATGCAGTGTCAGTAAAATCAGGAAGCCAGTCTGCACTGAAGCCTTTACTTGCAATTTTGTTTTGGTTGATGACAGAAAAGTAACTTACAACAATTTAATCAATCATTCATCAAGCAAACATTCAATTTTATTCTTCTCAAATGTGACAATTTGCATGATAAAGTGGAATAATGTTACATGTTTGAGTTGTGGTTGAACAAAATGAGCAATAGTGAATTTCTCCATTGTGAGATCAGTAAGGTCTAATCTAATCTAATAACACTTTGGAATCTCCTTAAAGAGAAATGTAGTGAGAAGCAGTAACATGTTGATTTTAATCTGTGTATTAATGTCTAAACTCTGACATAGAGGTCTAGTGTGGCAAACACACCATTATGTAATTGTAGTGTATTTCTAAGTCATTATATTCTAAATCCCCTTTGAGACTCTTCAGCTAACAAAGCATTTATTTAATAATAGTAAAGAGCTCTTCAACCATTTCTCCAAAGCCTAATCACTTCCAGATCCTTCCAGTCAAGTGGCTGATTAGAAGACATCACTGATGGTAAGCCAAGTGGCATAAATATCCTCTGTAGGCCTTTTCTCTTCAAACTGTTGTCAAACATACTATAGTGGACAAACAACCAATTCATTTGTACCCACTTTTCAGTTTGCAAATTCCTGTCATCATTATGGGTCACTGACTCCTTCATTTCTCACCCATTCAGTGACCCAGAAGGGGCTGTTTGCCTGTATTTTGACCCCTTGCTCTCGTTGCCCTCGCCCTTTCCTCCCCCTTCTCTCCAGGAACCCCCCCGCCGCTTGCTCATCTCGCCCTCCAGCTGGTTCCCTCCACCGTCCAGAAGCCTCGGAGCTCTCCTGGCCTTAGCAGGGTGGCTAATCTAGATGGCGGGAGGCCTCCCTCCCGCTAGCGTACACAAGAGAGCGCAGCCCTAATTGCTTATGTCGTAAAGCTCTCTGACCCAGATAAGCCTCCACTCCCCAAAGCTGTCGATATAAACCCCACTTTACCTCACCAAACCTGCCTCTCCTGATCCATACAAGCCACCCCCCCTGCTAACATTTCTGCACCTTCTGCCACATTATTAACACCCAGGTCAGGGGGAGAAGGAAATGAAGCCCGTGGGTAGGCGAAACATGTCTTTGCAGCGCAGTCATTTTCTTGTCATCTGTGTGCTTATCTAAGGGGCTGTGTGTTGCATGAAAATTTTTAACTAACTAGCTAAAAGTGGTATTTTTAGTTTATGCATTTTTACATAAATCTTGTAATAACACGTCTCCATGTAGCTCAAAAGAGAGAGGAAAAAAAAAAGTTCATAACAATACAGGACAAAGCTTTTTTTATATCCGGTAACAATCAATAAGACAAAAAAATACAGAGAATATTGTTCAACACTTGCTTATAACTAAGACTAAGAGCACATCTTTGAAGAGCAAGACTTGATAAAACGGAGCAGAAAGCAAAAGTGAGCGCCAGATATTTGATTAGGTGGATGATGATTCGTTTTTGCCCAACGAAAGCTGCTCTAAAAGCATAAGCATGGAGTTGCGTGCTACTAGCTCTCGCGTGCCTGGCTCGTTATTGAGCCCGGTAATGAAGGCTTAGCCACAAAATGCCACAGTACCTCTGACAGTCAAGCGCCGAATGTCACACGTGCTCTACTTTACAGACAGATGGTCAACCCACCGATCAACAGTTGCGCAACTTTAAAGCTACTCAAACAGATATTAAAGTTATTCATTTTCAACTTTCTAAGACCGGGTTTGGTCATACAGAGACATCTAGTAGGACATAATGACAAACTTCAGGAACATTAGTTGTTTACTCGGGTGGTGTAGCTATTTGGTTGCCATTGCAGAAGTAATTCAGTCCATATTAAATAGGAGCCTTACTGAGAGCTCCTTAAAGTCCGCTTTAATACAGATCTTAATTACTAAATAGGAGCTTTTAATTGGATGCTGGCCTGACTCACCCTGTGATCACCCATCACATGCTGTTGGTGCAGGGATTCCTTTAAACCCCCATTTTAAGCCATGTTATACCACAGGTTAATGTCAACTGTGTCAAGTGCTCAGTGAGCGATACTGCGGCCGATATCTTGCAGTCTTCATCTTTCAGCACAATCTAAGACCAAATGAGTAAAATCTGCTGTATTCTGTTTAATCAGAAGACGTTTCTTAGTGCTGTACTGTAGTTCTTTGCTTGTCCTGCCCTCGGCTTCTTCACTTCCTGTTTAGGTGATACTTGGACACTGTTGAGATTACTTGTCATTCGAGATTCCTCTGGTGAAGTTAATTGATTGGATTTGTGCATTTCAAAGTGCTCAAAGAGCTTTCTGATCACTGAGGATTTTGTTTGGTCGTAACAACTGACGCGAGTCTTGTAGAAATTCAATGAGTGACAGTCATCAGTCAAATAAAAGTCATTCAGTAGGTTTAATAGAAATTCCAACAATACAAATCAGGCATTATGTTATGAACACAAAGGAAAAAATAAATACAAAAAAAAGTGTCAAATAAGGAAAAGACACATGAGAAAAACAAAACAACACCACGTCATGACACAAGGTAATCTGTTGAACTTGATCTCACTCCTTAAACCACAGAAAAGTGATTTTATAGTGGTCCAAAAACAAAAAAGTATCATACAAAACATAATTTTTTGCACCAAACACAATTTCGTGCTACAGTTTACCTGCTTGGGGTCATAAAAAAAAATAATTCCAGTTAACAGAAAACATTTTCACAATAAATATAATTATAAGCACTACAAGTGAGGAAGGAAAAAATATTTAAATCTCTCCAACAGTTACATAACTTAACACTTAAAATATATTTTGTACATGTATACTTTGCAGTTTCGCTAAACAGACATGAGAAGAGTGGTAGTCGAGGTTTAATACTGTATGTCGTGTACGCACCAGTAAGTTACAGAATAATGTGTGCAACCCGATTCCAAAAAAGTTGAGACACTGTGGAGAATTGAAAGAAAAGCAGAACGCAACCATGTGCAAACAAGTTCTGTTTTCCAACAACGGTTTTATGAGTGTTCCTGAGCTCATGTAGTAACATCCTTCATACAACCATGTGTTCACAAAGTGGTGAACCTCGCTCCATCCTTGCTTGTGAACGACTGAGCCTTTCCAGGATGCAGCTTGTGATGTAAAACATTAAATATATTGTCTTTGTACTGTTTTCAGTTGAGTACTAGTCAAAAAGCATGATCAAAGGAAAACATTCTGTTTTTTTTTTTTACACACAGCATCCCAACTTTTTTGGAATCTGGGTTTTAAGATCTATAATTTGCTATTTTCTAGTGGTGTGCAGATAAACGTTTCCACAGCAATCCTTTAGACAACACAGGCTACTTTTGTTTGTGGTTTACATTTTTGATTGTGCAGTATTTTTATCACTACCCAGTAATCATGCTACATTTCTACCTGCAGTCCACTGCCCCCATCATGGAGTCTACTTCAGAGGGTAGAAACCCGCCCCCCACAACTCCAGATAATCTAACCGTCTACCACTGACTATCAGACCCTCAGTGTTATGATACAGTAGTTTTCCATAGTCTTGATGAAATTATAGTGATGTGTAATGATCGATGTAAGGTTCTGTGTAGTGAGTAATCTCTTCAGTTTGTGGTATGAACAAGCACTCCCAAGGGTATGAAAATTTCTGAAATGTGCTGACAGTTGTGGCGCAGAGTAAATTCACATCCCCTTGAGTGCCACACACCGGCGTTGTGTAATGCCTGTGTTCTGCTGTAGCACCTCTAGCACTCCCATCAGGCAAATATACTCAAACACAGCAGTGCCTGTTGCCATCTGGTGGTCAGAGTATGTCATTGATTGGCACAGAGGTTGAAAGGACTTCAGAGTCAGGGTTGATATCCCACTGTACTGATAGATAGGATTTCCAATGATAGTCACACTGAATTGCCATTGTGTTACACTTGAACTGAACTGAAATTGAATTGCACGTTTTTTGTTTTTTTGTCCTGCTACAGCATGATGATTGTGCCTCCTGTCTTTGCAAGAGCCAGTCAGAAGGCTGTTCGTTCTCCATCTACTTATTCAAACAGCCAGGCATATTGATTCATTTTAAACGATTTTTGCATAAAGCTGTAAAATCACGGTTCTATATTTTGGGTAGAAAGACCCTTTTTTCTTCCCTTTATTTTGGCATTACATTTCACTGCACATGATTTCAGTTGGACTTTGAGGTACAAAGCAGTCTTTGATCAGCTGTCAGGAAATATAGAACCTTCAACTTAATGTTAACATACGGTGAAATTAGGACTTTTGTCTCTTAGTGATCATGTAGAGACTTGGTGTCTTACAGTCACATTGTTGTGTCTATTTTTGAATCTGGACAAGCTCAAAAATGTTTTAAAATAGAAAACGTGCCCCACATGCTTTTAGCATTCACGTCAATCAAATGCCAGCTAGGTTTTAGATTTGCATTTGACTGAAAAAACAAAACCGTAATCTCATGAGTCGCCAGCCAGTTTTCCAATCTTGAATAATAATTTCTTCCTTTCAGTCCCGAGTAGCAGGACGCTTTCAGAAATCCCCAGAGAACATTTCCTTGCTGCTCATTTTCAGACAGACTTGAAATAAACCCAAGAGTTGGATTAAACTCCAACTGTGCCATTATCGCAAGAAATCATAGAAAAACTAGGACGTTTTGTGCAGGGGGAGTCTGACTGGAAGCTGAATCTAGCTAAAATAAGAAAAATGTACGTCCGTAACTTGAGCAGAAGACTGATTTCATTAGGGACTGATAGAGGCAGGATATATAGTCCCCATCTTGTCTCAGCATCGTCGGTTGGAGGATGGGTATTTGGTTTTGAGGCCCTCTTTGAAGGTGCGAAACAGAACCCGGTTGCGTTTATTCTCCTCGTCCTTCCTGGCGTGGAACTCCCCCTGGATCTTGAAGCCCCGGTGCACCACGAAGGCTGAGCTCAGCACAGAGAACCTGTATCCGGCCACATGGAGCTCGCAGGTCTGCGGGGACAGAGAACAGGATTTGAAGGCAGACGTGGAAGTGGGAAGCGATGAGGGGGAAAGGTGAGACGGAAGACGAGAATGACAGACAAGACAGATTGTGCAGAGGTGAGAGGAAAGGTGACAGCAAGAAGGACAGAACAGATGGGAAAAGAGGAGGAAGAGATGAAACGTGTGGAAGAAAGAAGACATGAGGAAGATGGGTAGAAACAAGTGCAAGGAGATTTGATAAAAAAAGGTATAATATGGACAGCATCATCATGGGACTAGGAGAGATGTATCAGAAAGAGGTAAAGAGGGGAGAGGACATGGACCAGGGTGTAGCGATGCTGCCAAAGGATGGAGAGAAGAAGGAGCAAGTGGATTCAAAGAAGGCTACGAAGCAGCAGAGGCCGTGATATCCTGACTTTTAGTCTTTAGTGTGGGTCAAACTCCATAAAAGCACTGGATCTCATGCCACTGATGCAACTCAATAGCAGCTTTTATTAGACCTGCTTGACAAATGCCCATCTCTTTCAAACAGCCCCATTTTTAAATGCAAAATGTGAAGTTTCAAGCCCAATATGAGAGAACCCTGATGGGTTTTATCTCAGACTACCCCCTCAGAGCCACAGAAGACACGATAAAATGGCTTTTACAGGTCGAGTGGTGCTCCTTGTTAACTGACCTTCATGTGTAAAATGAGTGTAGCGCCTACTTAATCGAAGAGAAAATACCAAGAATTCAATGGCTGTAGCTTCTCAAGTGTCAATATGTGTCAATATATTTGTGTGTGATGCTTGGAAACTGAAAATCTTTGGTTTCGGAAAAAACAGGGAATTTAAATGATTTAACTTTGGCAAAGGGAAAATTATGATGTGCATTTTAAACATTCCTTTATTATTATTAATCATCAGTTTCCTTTGACTTGAAGGACCCAAAGATGAATTGAAAAATCTAGAATATAACCAGCAGATTCATCAATATTAGAAATAAATGTTAGTTGCTGGTCTTTTTGTGGGATTTGATGACCGTAACACAAATAGAGAATTTCACCAGCGATCAAAGACACTACTGATCTCAACCTTATTGCAAACTACTGTTAACAATGGCACAATTACTATAATTTTATGTGAAAAGCTGAAGAGTTGTTCATGACAATATCTGTAAAATATCCTCTCATACCTGCAGAAGACAGTAGATGTGACCAAAATGTTGCCTTTTCAATAGACTTAGTGTTGACAGTGCACAAGCCTTTTGAATGTCCTCATGCTCCAATGCACCTGCCAGCCTGCTGTGCATTAGACTACATTCAATCTAGACCAAAACAATCTTAATTCATGGTCACACATAAATGTTCAAATTGTACAAACCTGGCTGATACGATTGAAGCCATATTGCTTGAAGTTCTCGTCGTAAAGGGGCACAGTGTGGGGCCCAATGTAGAAAGGCTCCCAGGGGTCCACCCAGGTGAGTGTGTAGGCAACTTCCAGGGTGCCCGTCTCCCTGACGTGGCTGTTAACCCACTGTGAGTAGTTGGTGGGGGCTTGACAGCGAGGACACAGCTCTTCATAGAACGGCCGGACCTCACCTACCTGGTAGAGCTGAACCAGCTCCGCCTTGGTGGCAGGCATCTTCCTGGCGTGGCGGATCTCGAAGGCGGGCAAGACAAATACCTCATCACTGGCTGGCTCACGCCTCATGATCATGGCCAGGAACTGCTGGTGTAGGTCGGCGCTTGGCATCATGTCGATGTCAATGACCAGGATGTAGGAGGACTCCGTGCCACCTCGGGCAACATTTCGAAGAAGGTTGTTGGGGTAGGAGATGTTTCCACTGATGGCATAGTTCTTGTATTTATCCCTGTGGGTCTCCAGTCTGGAGAACACAGAGGCACAGTCCTCAAGCCCCACAAAATGCTCACGGTCCTGCTCAGGGAAACTGGCCATCTCTCCTGAGAGGCAGACCAAGTGGAAGTCCACCAGGGCTTGAATCTGAGGGCAGAAGAAGCTGAGTGCATAGACCAGAGCTGTGGCAAACTTGACATCTTGCCCATGTGCGAATATGGCCACAGAGAGAGGGTTTTGCCACCTTTCCAGAAGAGATTCCAGGTGATGCAGGTTGTTGATGGTTGTGTGTGTGGCTAAAGCCAGGACGTTAGAGCTCGGGTCGGATCCTGGCTTCTGATTTGTGGTGAAGTCACTTTTGATCAAGTTCTTGTACACCCGGTACTGACCACTATTGTCAAAGATGCCGCCGGTAGACAGCGAGTACCTCAGGCGCTCCTTCCGCGAGTTTTTTTCGTGGTGCCCATTTTTCTTGCCCCCGGATCCTCCAAAGAGCTCAGAGTACCGGTACCGCTGCTGCTTGCCGTGAAACTTGGATAAGAAGGACAGGTATATGAGCTGCAGGAGCGCCACTATCAGCAGAGCACTCAGCACCACTTTGAAGGCGGAACATTTCTTGGAGAGATGCATTCCAGAGCAGCTACAAACTGGCCAATTTCTGCACACAAAGCGGGTCCAAACACCGGAGCAGGCTGCCGTTTCTATGAGGGATGGCTATTTCTGTCCAAGCGTCCCAGCTAATGTTACCTACATTGCTATCGCGATGCTAACACGCCAGCCCGTTCGGCTGGAAATGCAACGAATACTTGACTGCATATCCAGCTGGCTCGTGGCAGCGCTGCGCCAGATTTTCATAAGGCCATCGACAGAATGAATAAAACGACGAAACTGATCCAGATTCCGTGTTGTCCATCAAAACACTACAGTTATTACCCTCCTGCGCTGCTGCTGCTGAGACGGCGGCGCATGTGCGTACGTAATAAACGTAATGTCTGGAGTAAAGGCGCCACCGGATTAGACCCTGAAGCTCTGCTACCTGGCTAGCGGTCAGGTGAACTGATGCCAACGGTCACGGGTCAGAATAAAGGTCCATTGTCACCACTTCTTTGTTTTACATGGAAACGGGGTGTAGAAAATAAACAAATCATCATCATTAACGTTAGTATGATGCATGTGTTCTGTAACCTCCAGAAACAGAAATAATCTGAGAAGCATTTTTCTCTTATTCTGTTATTTCCGTGTGAAGAAAAAATTAAAAGTGAATGACAACTGTATTGTATTGAAATATGACAATTTTATAGGTCCCCCCACCCTAGCAGTTAAGGCAATGGACTGCAGTTTTTATCTTAAATTTGAATAAAACTATCCAAAACAAAGACAAAAAATAGAGGCAACACTTTTCTAAAAATCTAATAAATTCCCTTAATAACCCATAAAGCCATGAATGTGAATTATTCCAGATGTAAGCAACGTAAAGTGAGGTCGTTTGTAGACAGAAATCTGTCAACCTCAATTTGATTTGACTGCATTATTTTGGGATCTAAATATGAAATCTACCACACATGCATGGACTACTGCTCGAATGGGTTCAACTTTCTGAAAAAGCTTTGTGCCACACAGTAATAAGGATGTAAGAGACCAGACACAATTGTAACATTCTTTAATTCATAACCATCATCAGCAAAAACATTTTTTGTCCTTACAACTAAACAGTCTGGACAGCACACATCAGGTCGTAGGTGGCATTTCTTCTATTTAGACTGTGCTAGAAAATGAATTTAACCACTCCAAGCTCAAGCATGTGCCACAGATCAGAAAGAACATGACTAGTTTGTGTTTTCAATGATAGGGCTTTATTATCAAGCTGTGGTGGTAGCGCTGACTTCTTGTCTCTCACCGGTCACATCACAGCATGCGCTTTAGTCACCACTGAACACAATCTGACCTCACATCAGCATTGTGAATACAAACCAGTGGATGTTCTGTCCATGGCATACGCATGAAGACAGTTGTGAATTAAATGCTTCACAGAGGGAGGCCGAACAAAGCCGACAGACTCATTCTGATCAGTGGTGACATGTTTACAGTATAATTTCTCGCTCTTGCTTGTAACACATGTTGTCAAAATGCCCCCCAGGACCTGTGCTGCCTTGGCAAGGGTGACTCTTAGCGATGCTCAACCTACTCTAGGGCTTTATGAAATCAGCTTTTATTTTTCCTCATTTCTAAATTGTTAGTCCAAAATCTTAAGTTTACAAAATGCAAAAGCGTGTTTACTTAAAAATGCGCTGTGAACTAATATGCCTTGTATGTTCGAGGCATTTGAACATCTTAAACTTTGAAATAACCCAGCACCTTGGCAATGTGTAAATGAGAGTATGGCTAAAACAAGTAGTTGAGTTTGTTTAATTTATGCCAAAGTATTTCAGAAATAAAAAAAAGTCAGCTTCACTGACAAGGCAATTGCAAGACAAACACCCTTATTTTTTTTTTTTTTACACACATTAGCATTCACTTGCGTAAGCGGAGAACTGTGTGTACTGTTACTGATATACCAAGTGCATTGTGTTTAGCAGAATTTTCACCAATCTTGAAAAACCAAAGTTATCCTGTGAAATGTTCAATCACTGAACCGAGATTTTGTGACTCCAGTTGTGTTATCAGTGCTGCAGAAATCATAAGGCCCTACTGTTGCGCTCTATCATGACAAACTACGACACTAAAACACCAGCTCCGCTTTTAGACCCGCCTCCTTCGCTGTCCGTGGAAGATGCTGCTGACTGCCCTTGTGCCTCTCCTTCACCTTCTCCCACCAACCGGATGTTGTAGCGTTCCCTGTACTCTGTGAGCTCTCGTCCTTTCGACTGCATCTGCGTGTTGATGGACTCGATTATTTTGGAGATCTGCGGGGGGGGGGAGTCAATTTTAGATTGGTGCCTGAAGTTGTCTTTTGACTTAAATTATGTTTAATTTGTACATTAACGGAAGACAACTGTTATTAGTATATCAAATGGCTACATGTATGCAGCTGTGAACGGAAAGTAGTCACCTTGCAAGTATCTACTTTAAATAAAAATAGATATTTAATAGCCTCAATTACTTTTCCAAAACAACTTTAACAATTAAACACCTTTGCACTTCATATTTGTTGTTCCGTTCCCAGCTAATACATTACACTAGTGACATTTAAAGCTTATGCACATTTGTTTTACTTTTCTCAACCATCACCTGTTCTTTGTTGGTTTCCAAGGCTGGCAGAACTTCTTTTACTGTCCTCTCCACCAACACTCCTCCTACTAGACGGAAGCATTTCCTCGAAGGGTCCACATTCTTCAGGGTGTCAATTACTAAGCTGGATGGGGGAAAAAAAAATTTTTTAAAACTCAAAATAAATCCATTAAGACACCTAAGAGATGCACTCAGCGGGTCTGGTCTGGTAACTGTAACTGAAACATTTTGCATTTGCGACCAAGGACAAATACAAAATAAAGCTTATCTATAAAGCTAATACAGACTGCTGTGGTGGCTAGGTCAGCAGGAGATTGTTATAGATAATGTCTGTCTTGATCTGATATGAAATGAGTAGACAGTGATTCAGAGGCTGCAGAGGTGCAACATCTGCTGCCAACCTGTGCTCATTGATATCCATCTCCAAATCTGCAGCTTTCGAAGCCATACTGCGCTGTTCCTGACGCATCCTCTGAAATGTTGCCACCACCTGTCACACAAAAATACACCATCAGCAACAATTCAGACATACAGACTTGTGTCATACATGGCAGTCTAAGTTTTAAATCAGTGATGTAGTGCTGAAACTATTATGTATAATAGATGATAACTACTATCATCTATTAAACAAGTGCTTATTTATGGAGTTAAATACATGTGATTGTTACAAGCAGAGGTGCTTGCAACTCTTCATTGTGCATCTTTATAAATGAAATACTTTGATTTATGGCTGTTGATTTGTCAAATTAATCAGCTGTGTCATAATTTAACACACTGTAGAAACTAACTGATCAGTAAAACTGCAAATTGATTTCTGAAAATGTATGGGCTAAATGATGGGTAAGGAGGGACGATGAACGTTTTGGGACTGTAGTTGAAAGTAACTGAGTACATTTACACAAAGTACTACTTTGAGGTACTTTCCATTTTATGCTTCTTTGTATTTCTAAACCACTACATTTTAGGGGCAGTTATTATACGTGTAACTCCATGACGAATGACAGCTGTACTTACCATTTACTCTGCAGATTAAGGTTGTACACATAAAATACATGATCATAATACAAACATGATGCATTGTTTTAGATAAGTTAGTTAATGCATCAGTACTTATGATTCAGCAGTATAATATAAGACAGTGAAAGCTCTAATTCTGCATGAATTTTATATTTAAATACTTCTAATTAGAGCTGAAATGAAAACTTAATAAAATGATTTGTTGGTTGACAGGAGATTGATCAGAAACAGCTTTGATAATTGATTAGTGTTTGAAGTTATTATTATATAATTATTGTTAATTTACAGCAAAAATACTAAATATTAACCAGTTTCAGTCTTTAATATGTCAGGATTTACTATTTTCTCTACTTTATGTCACTGTAAATGTAATATGTTTGGATTACTAAGTGTTGCTCAGTCAGACCAAGCTATCTGAGCCTGAATGTGCCACTGTAGACTGTAGGAAATTGTGATGGGTGTTTTTTCAGTACCGCCACACATTTTAGAAACTTCAAATTAACAATTTAATTGATGAAATAATCAGCTAATTAAAATGTATAATCATGGCTGGTTTAAACATACTTTCAGTATGTGTTGCTGTTAATAGTTCTGCACTTTTAGAACATCACAGAGTGGCATTATTATTTTTTACTTAAAAGGATCTGAATACTCGGTGTACCTTGACGTTAGTATAGTAGGATTGGGTGGTCTTCAGGTATAAAAATAGCTTCTCCCACTGTCTTTAACTGGACAAGACCTATTCACTGAAGCACACCATCCTATTACAGGCGTATCCTAATTTAAATGGAACTACGCCCTGTTAAACTGCTCATTAGGAGCACAGACCAGTGGCAAATTCTTTATGAACGCAAATCATTTGCTGTCACGCTTTGTGGTGAGAAAGCAGAATGATAGGCGGATGATGGCGATGGGAAGCTAACGTTAGCCACGGCTAGCTGGGTGTCCGATTAGCGGCTTTAGCTTCACCTGACACGACTGAGCAACAACGACAGCGAGTGTACCGACTAAAGCAGCCCGAGGTGGACGTGAGGGTACCTGTTCTGCCGACGGGCCGGACTGTTTTCCACCGGCGCTGTTGCTGGATTTGCTGCCCGTGCTGCTACTGTTGGCTGCCATCTTGGAAGGGTGTTGCTGAGAAGGACCCCAGGCAGGAGGCGGAGAGCTGGTTCAGGAGAGTGCCTGTGTGGAAATGCAGTGCAGTTTGGAGGGACCTTTTATTTCCCTTCAAATTATGAAGGATTATCGTACCTTTTATATTTCAGGTTCATTGTGTGTGAAAAGTGTGGTTTTTGGAACGTACGTTTACGTGTTTATGCTTCAGCAAAACCAAACCTTTAATGAGACTCTTAACATAAATTGTTGAAGATAATTATCTGAACTGCTGAAGCTTTTGCTCTATTTTGTGTATGAATGTTATTATTTTATAGGAACCCCTAATGTTCATTTTCTTCTTTGCTACTATAATATATTTGCTGAATAACAAAAGCAGATCGCTCTCAGCACACTACACCAAGGAGAATAGTCTCCAGCAGGTGGAGCTGGTTTCAACACTCTGATGAAGAACAGAGAAGAAGAAAGAAGCTCGACTGGTCCTTCCTGCTTTACCTCTAACACTGAAGCAAACTTAATTTGCTGTTAACATGGACTAAACACGGCTTATGACACACTGCATAGGCCGCTTGGACCAATGCTTACAGTCAGGTGCACTTTGGGAACGTCTGTAAGGTATTTGGCCTCTCTGTCAGCCTGGAGACAGCAGATCAAACTACATAACAGGTATGTTGTTTATTCTTCATACATCACGGATTATATTGCTTTATATCTAACAGCTCTCTAAACAAGAAGCGTATAAAAAGACTGCATTTGTATTGTGTTATTTGAATGATTTTGGACAGTAAAGTTGGTGTCTGCAAACATGCACGACTAAGATGCAAATAAGAGCATGAGTGAAGTGCCTTTTATTTCAGATATTATTGCATTTGAATTAGATTTATTCATATATCTATGTATCCTACTAAGATCACCATGGGTACAAAGCTGTACAATATTATACCAAAAATGCCTAACAGAAAACTAGTGCAGTTAATGATCAACCATGATCGACCTGACATTGTTGCATGGCACACTGCGTCTGTCCAATGGACATAACAACAACCTCTTGTCCATGCAGGATGTTGACTTCACGTCGCCCAGTGGCTGCTGTGTGTCAGGTGACAGCCACCCCAGACAAAGAGGCCAACTTGTCTGCTTGTAAGCAGCTAGTGGAGGAGGCCAAGGAGCGAGGGGCCAGTATGGTCTTCCTGCCTGAGGGCTTTGACTACATTGGATCCAGTCGAGAGGAGACGCTGTCGCTGTCTGAGAGCCTGACAGGACACACAATCTCACAGTATACTGACCTGGCAAGGTAGAAAAGGTGTTGTTTTTTGTTCTTAGGACACACATAGTACTTTTTTGGCTTTGTTTTGCTTCCCACATTGGCAGGAAAGTGTGTATTCTGCTGCTGGCAGAGAACAAGGTAAACTACTCTTAGAAAGTTCTAAACTCTTGCACAGATCTTGGCTCTGTTCAAACCAAACAATTACATGAGATTAAATAAGATACAGAGCTAACAGTGTTTTGCTTCCTGCTTCTTCAGCTTTTCTTGAGCCAAAATGTACTGTTGGCTGAATGATTGAAAGAAACAGACATGTAGTAGTTGGAGCTAGAAATCAGCCTTGGTTCAGTAAGTTTTTTGTAACATTGTGTACTTGGTATGTATTTGGTAGCCAAGCCATCAGCAGGCAGCTACCATTACAGGATGACTCTCCCTACTTTTCTAGTCAGGCTTTTAGAATTAGGTCTCTATTGTGTTATGTGTCATGTGAAGAAGTTGTGAATCGATTGGCACCTGTTTAGGTTAGGCATCTTAACCTCTCCTTCTTCCAGGAAGTTGAAAGTGTGGCTGTCTCTTGGGGGATTTCATGAACGAGGCCACGACTGGGAGACTGACAGACGAATCTACAACAGTCACATCATAATTAATGATAAAGGTGGCGTCCAACGATCCCTCTTTACATTCTTTCACACACACAGAAACTCACTCGTATTAAAATGCTTTTTTAAGTCCCACAGTCCACATTTTGTTTGATGACTCCTTTTAGATCACTGACTGTATATAAAAGTGCATGACAAGACAGCTCCTCAAAAGTGGGGCCAAAACATCTTGATCGCCCCCTGGTGGCTTTAATTGTAATTTTAATTGTTCATTTCATAATATAAAAATTGGGTGTGAGATCATGATTGACAGCAGAGCCCTGCTCGTAGTTGAGTCGGGTGTGTGCGTGAGCGGGACCAACCTCACACACACACACTGTACACACTCTGGCTTTAAGATGGCAACGGCTGTTACCGGAATGCAAATTTACAAATCTTACCATGGGGAAGGGATAACCTACCATACTCTGCTTCTGATTGGCTTACCCTGTCATTGTCACCCTAACCCTAACTAATCATCACTCCTCATGCCTAAACCTAACCAGTCCAACCAACGAAGGTAATGAATACTAGCCAATTAGAGGCAGAGCAAGGCGGGTTATCTTTTCACCACAGTAGGAGTCGTAATTTAGCATCTGGGATATTTTGGCTTCACTTTTGCACAGTGGAAGAAGTGACGATATATTGTCCATCTTTTTATACTCTTTATATACATCTTTATATATGTCTATGATGCACGCAAAGGCACACTTACACTGACACACTGTCATTACACCCACAGGTGACATCACATCAGTCTACAGGAAGTGCCATTTGTTTGACGTGGAATTGCCAGAAAAAGGCGTTTCCCTGAAAGAAACTGCCTTCACCATCCCTGGACCCTCCCTCGTGTCTCCGGTCCAAACTCCCATCGGCAAGGTGTCATTTTATGAGATAAGAATCATCATCAAGTAGACCTATAAATGTAAAAATATTTTCCAGCTTGGAAATTTTAATGCAAAATGCTAAATATCTCCAAAACACACCAACAAACAGTTTTCCCAAATAGTCCATATAAATGCAGAAAAATAGTTTTTGACCATTCTTGTATTGTTGCCACAGGTCGGTTTGGGCATCTGCTACGATCTGCGATTCCCTGAGCTGTCGCTGGCTCTGCAAAGGAACGAGGCCGAGATTCTGACATACCCGTCAGCCTTCACTGTACCAACAGGGGCTGCTCATTGGGAGGTGGGATGAGTCATGATAAGAAAGGCTGTTTGTTTGATTTCAAAGCTTGGAATGAAAGCATAATTATAAGATATAAACTCAAGCAAACACAAACTTCATGTATTTGTTCACAGGTGTTACTCCGCGCACGGGCAATCGAGACCCAGTGTTTCGTCCTGGCGGCGGCGCAGGTTGGCCGTCACCACGAGAAGCGCTCGTCGTATGGCCACGCTCTGGTGGTGGATCCCTGGGGTGAGGTGCTGGGCGACTGCGGAGGGGAGGAGCCAGGCATGGTGCTGGTGGAGATCAACCTGGAGAAGGTCCGCAGCACCAGGAGGAACATGCCAGTCCAACAGCACCGCAGAGACACTGGTTTCTATAACAGTCTGGAGAAGACTTGACTACAAGAGAAGTTCAAAGTCTGTCTCAATGAAAGGACAGTCTGAGTACTGGCAACAAACTGAACAGGATGTATCTGACAGGAGACAAGCTGGTGAGGTGTTGCATTTATGAAGGTGGATTTAGGGCAAGTTCATACTTCAAGAACTTAATTTTTGTTTCAGGTTGTTTAGATTTCTGTCATGCTGCATAATGAGCACTTCAAGTGATTTGGTTAATGAGAGCTCAAAAGAGAAATTTCAGCTTGTTTAATGATAAACAGCCGGCTGACATTACAATCCAGATTCAAAAAGAAAAATGGTTACACTGCGTAATGTTTTACACAGCATCACAACGTTTTTGGAATCAGGGTTGTAGTTTACTGTGTCACGAAAGAGGTGCACTTTCTTGTCAAGTGAAATGTTTCATGAATAAGTATCAGGGAAGTGTGAACATGGAGTAGTTCTGTTGTCTATTCTGATTAAGAATATCAGAACCAATGAATCTTAGAATGATTTTACTTGTGCTGGTCAACAGGTGGTACTGTTGGTTAGCAAGAATGCAAGAAACTCACACTAAAACTCTACTTAAATTATTGATCTTACTGGATAAAAAATGAATCTGTATTTTTTTCTGTGCTCAGACACTGTTGTGGTGTAAGATCATAAACTAAATCATCTCTTTCACTTGGTTTGTTTGTCTTCTTCTTCCAATGCAGTTTCTTCCTTTTGCTTGATGGTAACACATGTTACTGTGACTGTTTCTGATGATGATGATATCAGATAATGAATGAATGGGGAAATGTTTACTCTCTTTATTGGGGCCTAGACATGATTCATTTCTCTACACAGCCGGCAATCACAAATTTTGACTTGGTATCTTGGTACATAACAATAAACATAGAAAATAAGAAAAAAAAAACCAAGTAAGTTCAAACTCTTACTTAAATAAAAGTACCACAGTAATAGAATCAAAGTATACTTAAAGTACCAGAGGAACTTATTATACAGAATGGCATATTTCAGGATAATATTTGTTATATTACTATTATAATTATTCATGTATTAATGGGTGCATCACTTTAATATTGCAGCTGGTAAATGTAGAGTTCATTTTAATTACTGCTGGGTGACTTGTGAATTTCAGACCTTGTTGAAGGCAGTTTGATGTAGGAGCTATTTTCTTTCTACCAAACTACTCCAGCCAACCATATCATCGTGCAGTAAATAAGCATGCATTATCATGGATTATCTTAGTAAGTAAGTGGGTCATGGTCTCTGGAAAGTGACATTGCTGTTAAATTGTACAAATGAACTTTTTTTGGTGGTTTTAGCAGCACAAGCCGAGTGTCATCTAGGAGCAGGCAGACAACCCAAAACAATCTAGATGATGTAAATAATCTATTTTATTTTTAAGGAAAGTACTTGAGTAAAGGTACTTTCCACTACTAACACTGATGCCCTGTACAGGAAGGGCCAAAGTCGTCTCCATTTGCTGAGAAGACTGAGGTCCTTTGCAGTGTAGGACATTACTAAAAACCTTTTATGACTCTGTGGTTGCATCTGCAGTATTTTACGCAGTGGTCTGCTGGGGCTGTGGAAGCTCTGAGAGGGACAGAAGAGACTTAACAAACTGGTCAGGCAGTCTTATCTTACTGGCAACCAACAGTCCAAGACCCAAAATATTCAGATGACAATGGTGTTACAAAGTGTGAATTCTTGCATTTTTTGGTTAATAAACGACCTTCACGATTATTCAGTTATCAATATTTTGTGTCCATCAATTAAACTCCATGAATCAACTAATTCTTCTCCAGCTTGTCATTCCTAGTTCGTGACTCGAGACATTATGTTTCAACCCAGCCTTTTGATTGCAGTGACTGGATGAATAATTGATCAGATTTTCTCCTTCCTGCCTCTTCTACTATAACGCAGACTGTGGGCGGTGGGAGCCGCCGCAGCTGTTGCCGCTGAAGCCGCCGCTGTTACCGCTGCCGCTGTTGCCGCTGCCGCTGCTGCCGCTGCTGCTGCTGCTGCTGCTGCTGCTGCTGGGATGGGAAACAGGAAGTGAACGTCACTGACACAGGAATGGGACTGAAAAAAGAAAACACCATCATGATGAGGAGAATGGCAAATCCACTCGCGTAAGAAACTAATTCCTCGTTTCAACTCGGGAAGAGGATGAATCGTTGTGTCCGAGCTGGATTTGAGGCATCAGGAAGGTACGTTGCTGCTTTTCCCCCCCTCTTTTAAATTAGCGACTAATGACGGTTAGCATGCTGTGTGCTAGAGAACAGAGATGAGCGTGTGTTTCACTAGCCGAGGCCATCCATCCATCCATCCGGCCACCTCTCGCTGTCACATTTTCAGAGCTCACAGGGTGATTTTACTGTCGAACAGGTGCTAGCCAGCATCCGCGCTAACGTTAGCTTGGAGGCTAAGTTAGCTTGGACTGTGTCGCTCGTGCAGTTTGAGTGACATAAACGGGAAACCCACCGTTAGCTTGTGTGCATCTCTGAGTGTATTTTGTGGTTTATTTGACGCTTTGTGGGACTTAGGCCCTCGGATACTGCCAAGGGAAACTGAAGCTGCACGGTCCAGCGGCAGCATGCAACCCCCCCCCGCTCACTTGTGCTTTTTTCTGGGCATTTTCGCCGTGTAATGCAGATGTAACGGTAATGCGTGCACGGCTAACTGCTCTAAAGGTCTGTCTGTGAGACTTTATTGGCATGCTGGCTGTGTGTCACGGTTGTTTTCCATCATTTGCACTGAAAATCAAATCAGTCTTGTGCTTGTACACTCTTCCCTCCTGCCGACAAAAGTCAGTCATGTGAGGCTATCCTCATTAAACAAGCTTTCTCCTCATGTCCTCAGCACACCCTGGGACTGAACATATGACCTGTAACTTACTGTCAAAAGCAAATATAGAGTGTAAAAAGTGTGGCAGGATCATGCATTTGTATTGACCAATAGTATTGAGGTTTTCTAAAGTTACCAAGTTTTCCCAAGGCTGGTTTTTAAGTAACATCCATCATCATGCAATCCTGCAGATCAAAAATACAGGTAAAAATACCCAGAAAAGTCACTGGTTTCAGCTTCTTCAATATGAATATTTGATGATTTTCATCGTTTTCTATAATAATTATACACTAAATATCTTTGGGTTTTTGGACCTTTTCTTGATTTAATTAAGCAGTTTAAATATGTCAACTTGGGATAGCATAAATATAGGAATTACAAGATTTATTGGATGTTTATGACCATTTTCCAGCATCTTACAGAGCAAATGATAAATTGAGTTAATTCAGGAAATGTATTTATTTATTTGTTAAATGTTTATTTGTATAGGGGCCAGTACATCGCATGAACCACTGCCAGGTTCTACAGCATTTATAGCCTCGGCCTGTCCCAAGACTCTGCAAAATACCTGGCAGATTAGTTAATAATGAAAACATGTGTGGAAGTCCTAATATCTTTCTGATTTAAAATTTTTCTTATGTTAAAAAAAAATAACATACTGTTAATAAGGCTTAATTAAGGGCTGAGATCTGATAATAAATAAATAAATAATTTATCATGTGATTTTTTTTTCAGCTCTAAACATACATGATGATTGATGTAAACAGAAGTGTTGCAGCTAGTTACATTTTGAATAACGGATTAGTTGTTTGGCCAATGAGATGTGTGTGAAATGTCGCTTGTTCCCAGTGCTGATGTGAAGTCCAGTTCAAAAGCCGGAACCGGCAAATGTTTGTCATGTTTGATTGTTGAATGATTTTAATGATGAGTCATTTATCAAAGCTGAAGTGAATATTTTGGCTAATCATTCCAGCACTAGTAGACAGCATGTCATTCATATGGACTTTAAGGGGCCCTGTGCGTGTGCTGAAGTACACTCAAGTTAATGTTTCCCTGCTGGTACCTCCTCGCTCCATCAGGTGTTCGCTTGTGTATGTGTGATGTGTGATTAGCCGGCTTTCCTCTCACAGCACAATCACAAGTCTGTGGCAGTTTTTACTCTTTCCACCAGGCGGTAACAGACAGGTCAGTCCACAGGCGCTGAACGCTCCTGATTTGATTTGCTGGTTTATTCAGCGCTCCTTATTGCGTTATGTCTGTCTGGAGTGTTTGTCTCCATTCTGTTAAGCATGACCTTAGAGTTTCATTCACAGCCAGACAGTCGAGTCACGTTAACGTGTTTATCTGACCCAGTATGTAAAATCACCCATGGGTTTCCTGCTTTATTGATCATCTGTATTCTTCTTCTGGAAGTAGAGGGTCGGATTACACAGGACAGGAAAAATTGTTTTGTTTTTTGTTTCTCTAAATCACTACCTTGACTTTCACTTCCTTTAAGACCCGCCCCAATGAAAATATATTTTTTAAAGGTGTTAACATGCCACGGGATGTTTTTATATGCTATCAGAAGTATTAGGAGCAAAATAAGCATGGCTGAGCATTTCCACCTCGGAACTGTAGTGGACCAATGATGGCGTCCCAAGCATGGATTCAGACATATCACATATTTCATGAGTCACCCGGCTAGTCGACAGGGACTTGCCGGGTGGGGCTTTCAGGATTATGATATCGTAATCAAACTGACGGCTCTATGTTATCCATTACCGATACGTTTCTCATGCAGAGAGTGATACATAAAGTACATCTGATACATCAACTTGTATCAACTGTACAACTCGCTCTTCTTCTTCGGTTGGTTCTTCCTTAGTTTCCAGTTCTAGTTTGACTGCATGGCTGAATTACTCCTCTATTACGTACAGTAGCTAGAAAAGCAGAAAGCAAGCAGAGGTTTCCGTGTTTGATGGGCATAGTGGAAGGCGAGCGATGAGGGGTGGGTGGAGATTGCATATGTATTGATTCACACACCCACATAGTTGTAGAGTCACATCTAAATAATTTTTCATGGAAGAAACTTGTGAATATGTAATTTTGATGAACAGAGATCAGTTTTTAGGGCTTTAATCAGTATCAGGCATTTTAAATGTCTTAGATGGAAACATCAACCTGGATTTTACATCTCTGGAATGATATTTCTGCTCTTACTTAATGATTAGCAGCACATTAAGATACCTTAAGGAACTTGAATCCAAAGTTGACATTTCCACTCGTCTGGTAGATTTGAATTAGACTCCTTTTTTTATTCTGGGATGTATCAGCTGCTGTCAGCTGCTAGCAGGTATAGGCCGGATGAAACTGATCTCTGACAAATTGAAAGTGATAATTGCAATAGTCCAACTTGTTGACATAATGATGTTATCCGTTATGCACAGTAAGAACAAGCATGGCTGCAAGCCAAACTAACGTTGCTACCGGCTCCACAGTGGAGGAGTTAGTTCCAGAAAGGGGAGCGGCTTCAGTAGAGGTGTACAACAAACCACAATAATACCTAAGAGATGGCAACGCAACAAACTTATTTCACCACCTCAAGCAGAAGCATGTGGCTGAGTACGACGAGAGCCAGGAGAGCTCAACAGCTAGTGAGAGTTTTCAACCAAACAGACAAACTGCATTGGCTCAGCTCAGCATCACCGAATCTGTGGCCTGTACTGCACATTTTGTCTTATCGTCAAGGATATCATTATCACGGAGACTGACCAACCCTCGTGTGCTTTATTTACTCTGACTGACATCACTACAAGTCAGTGCAGTTGTCTTCTGATTGGCTGTGTTGTAGAGGTATTGTTAATTGTGAGGAGTGAAAGCTTCCTTTTGTGTTGGAGCCGCTCTACGGTGGATGTTTTGCTACAAAGCGATCCATATATCGACCGCTCGCTGCCTTTTTTTTTTTTTTTTTTTTTTTTCTGAAGGATGTGTGTCAACTTATTGGCCCTGTCTATGGAGGAGGTGTGAGCCTGTCGGTTAGAGGGAGGGCAAAATGCTGAGTCACATCCCAGCAACAGTCGCCTGGGCAACACCTCCATAGTGACCAGGCGGAGGAAGATAAGGCCCCTCGCTGCTCAACTAGTTGTGTAACATCAGCAGACCCTGCAACGTTTTGTTCCCTTGCTGCTGATTATGCTGTTATCGACCATCTAACACACACACACACACACACACACCTCCCTCTCCTTAGCTTACCCACGTCCTCAAACAGCGAAATGAAATCTGACTCGTAGCGTAGTAGCTCCTCAATAATCAACACACTCCAGCCTCCCAGGCATAATTACTGTTTTGATTACTGTTGCACAGAATGACAGGAAACATGAACAGGCATACTGCAGACTGTCATAATTACAGCTATCAAATGTCACCAGCAGAGAGAAATAGGAGGAAAGATGACAAGTGTTATTAAAGCAGACCAGCATTAAGAGGCTTAGCAGCACAGTTCATTTCATATTGGAACTGTCTGTCTGAAAAGATAATTGCCCACCTTTAAAATGCATTTTCTACTCTCGCTCTAATTTGCTGCATGAATCAGCAGCACCCCCGCCGAGCTAAAGTGTGTGTTTTCTTGAAAAAGAGAACGGCCACGAAAAGCTTAATTCGAGTCGAAATAAAGCATTTGGAGAAGGTAAAGAAAGTTCGATGTGATTAAGCAGGATGGCTTGAATTCCAGTCCGGCGCTCAGGGCCGAACCGAGACGATTCTGCAGTGCAACTGGAGGTCAAAGAGAGCTCACCTAGAAGACCTGTGCCTCGACACTGACTCTGCAAACAAGCTGAATTGAATTTCCTGGTCACGCTGATTTGATATAGCTCAAAGGGAAGTCTTGTCTCACGGCGAATCAGTGTGGTTATTGGCAAAGGGAAAGTTTCTCTTTCCTCTTAACCTCGCATTATAGGTTGTACCAGAGAGGATTAGTGTTCTTCAGTTTCACTGTTGGCGTTTGCATAAGGCTTTTGCTCATGATTGGTTGTGCCGCGATGTGGTATTAATATCATACCAAAGTGTCCAGATTTATTTGTTAGAGGTGAGTGACTTTCACTGCAACACCCCACGTCTAAAGGGAAAGGGTCGGCGCTGTTGCCTGACCAAAAGCTCTGGCCGTGCTGCTGATATATGGGCTAATATTAGCTTTCCGGGAACATGTTGGTCAGTCAGCTGCAGCACAGAACTGTTTGTTTGTGGTAGTTCAGAAACATGGTGTCTGTTGTCGACCAGAACAACACCAGTTTTTATTTCAACTAAAGCATCCCACTTAGTGCACATCCTGGTCACAATGCTTAAAAAATATTTAAAAGGATACTGTTCATGGTGTGTGTTTATGTACACACGTTTGGGGAAGTGCAGCAGCAGTTTTCTGCTTGATTCACTCCTCAAAACAAAAATTTGACAGAAAGCGCATGGTAGTTTTCTTAGCTGCTGAGTCAAATGTTTGGAGCTTTTGATGATTCCTTTCAGCACTGCACTCAATCCACAAAGCTCAGCTACCAAAACCTTCCAGACTTTTCAATCCTCAACAGGTAGAAATATATCTGCTTCACCCTGAAACTCATTTTCTTTTTTTAAACGTACTTCTCCCCTTGTCAAAATCCTTGAATACCGCAAATTGAAAATACTGTTTACCTTCTCTTACCTGGCATTCACCTATTATAAACTGTCTGTATAGACTGGATAAAAGGATCATTTTGTTTTAAAAGCACTCACATTTTTAGAGATATCCACTTCCTAAATTGATTGTGAGGACTCCGGCTTTTCTTTTTCTTCACTTCCTTTTTATTGTGGCCTTTTTTGAAAGTAATTTTTCAAAGTCCCCAGCACAAAAAACAAAACACAAAGAATCAGGATTAAGTAGGAAATCGGATCCATTCACGGTGATATGGAGCAAACTTAGAAATCATTTAGCACGGGTCTTTTTTCCACAGAGATATGAGATATGAGAGAATATGGAGTTGCCTGTCAGTCCGTTAAGGATTAGTGAAGATCAGTCAGGCTACAGCAACACGGCACATTAACTGTCTGTCTTCTGAACTGTCTTCATGTCTTTTTCTTTATTACTTTGTGACCCATCACGCCTCGAGGCCCACATTCATATAAATACCACGGGGATATCTGTAATTTCCAGGAGTCATTGGTCTGTCATCGTGTTCGGCCTGGTGGGGATCATTTCGGTCACGTTTGCCATGACCAGAGTCACGTTTGTGGTTAAAGATTGTGGCGTAGTTTCCACCTTCTCCACAGGGGGGCGAGGTTTGAGCAAAGGTGAAGTGCCGTGTGTTGACGCAGCTCTGCTCTCCTTGTTCCATCAGAATTATTGTTTTTATAATCTTCCTCTCATTGTAGGGAGGGTCTGCATGTCATTTTAATCCCTCAGCCTGCAAATATACCCCTTGATTTCGCAGCGAACAGAATTTTATAGCATCGCTGCCAAATACCTTGACATTTTATGTATTGTGTGAAGGAAACAAAAGTCTCCTTAAGGCAATGATAATAATCCCTGAATTATATAAATGCATGATCAGAGATATTTCATTAAGACATTCTATCAGATTTTATTCTGTTTTAATGATTTCCACTGAACAGCAACTTCTCCACCCAGTGCGTTTACATTATTTGGAGGAAAATGATCTGGTGTCAACAGTGAGAATTCTCTACTTTCACTGCTCTGCTTTCAGAACATCGTTAATTTGACGAATATCGCAAAGAAAATGACTCTTATTCACAGCTATTTTACATTAAATTGCTGGTTTTTCCAGTAGAGTCATGTGTTTTGCAAGTGCGAAAAACTCAGTTTTATAACTCTGCTCTCCATACGTTGAATTATGTGCTCGCTTGTGGACATATCAATCATTCCACCTCATCGCTGGCATGGAGGAGGCTCGCGAGTTCACTTTATCTCATCATGATGATCATCAAACATCTCTCTCTCTTGATGTCAGCCTCCGTGACAGCCCACTCTAATGGATCACCTGGATCCCATCTCTCTCATTCCTCCCACTCCTCATTCCCTCTTTGTTTTACTTTATCTTCTCTCGCCCGGACTGTCTCTCGAACCTCTTCAGGTTATCTGCACCATGGAAATGTAGTTGATACTTTTGCACACGTTTGGCAAAGGCACCAGTTGTCTCATTCTTCAGATTTAATGGGAGAGAAATGTCATGAGTGGATAAAATGCCGAGTTTGTGCTGATCTGTAAGCTGCTCTGGTGACTGGTTGACTGGTTGTGTTTCTTGTGGTGTTCAAATGATAAAGCAGATTAATGCCGGACTATAAATGTGTGTATATGTGTCCGTCTGCCTTTGCCGTTCACCTGTGAGTCAGTATGCGCATTAACAACCCACCCGACTCATCCGTGCACCTGACAGCCTCACTTCACCTTGTAGACTCTGTAATCTAGCATCCTCACAAACACGGTGTGTATATCTCCACCACTCCCCCTCCCTCCCTTCCCTCCCCCCTTATCATCCAGGGCACCGGCGCATTGCTAAATGGAGTCGGAGCAGCTGTACCACAGAGGCTACTGCAGGAACAGCTACAACAGCATCGCCAGCGCCAGCAGTGACGAGGAGCTGCTGGATGGAGCCGGCGTCATCATGGACTTCCACACCACCGAGGACGACAACCTGCTGGATGGGGACGCTGCCTCCCCAGGTAGGGAGTACGGGATACCTCCCCCAGCTGTTTGATTGGTCCTTTTGAGCTCCCCCTCCATGACCCGGGCTTTGACGAACCCCGAGCCTCACTCTCCAATCAGATTCCTTGAATTCTCTGTGAGCCTCCCACCGCGCCGCGTCTCCCGAGTCCAAAAATCGAGTTTATCCTCCGGCTCACAGTTTGCCAGACATCGCAGATACGTTGCTGCTTTGGTTATGAGTCACCCCACTGCTGATGTCAAGACGCATCAAGTGTGTGTCCGCTCGTGTGTGTTGCTGTCCTGTGACGCAGTCCCTCCGCCGTCTGCCCCCTCCTCATCTCCATCCACGCCCGTCTGCTGCTCCACGTGCCGTCTTGTGGCACCCTGCAGACCCCTGCTCCCGTTTTGACTGAAGCAGCCTCGCAAATGGTTATAAATATTGAATGGAAACATGAATATAAAACACTTTGTAACCTGCTGATAACAAAATTATCCAAACTCCGAAGTGGACTTATTAGCTTTCAGAGGTTTTTCATGGTCTTTATTCAGCAAATGGAGCTAAATGCGACCTTTAACTTGCGTGATAATAAGCTGAGGTGATAGCCACTTAGGGTCAAGATCACATACTAGCTTTTTCCAGACCTTTCAACCTAATCTC
Organism: Chelmon rostratus; assembly: GCF_017976325.1. Classification (NCBI taxonomy): domain Eukaryota; kingdom Metazoa; phylum Chordata; class Actinopteri; order Chaetodontiformes; family Chaetodontidae; genus Chelmon; species Chelmon rostratus. Next base: position 13,474,314 of record NC_055680.1, on the reverse strand, counting down.
ACAGAATTCATCAGCAAATGGAACTGGTTCAGGGACTCAGTAGTCAATAAAAGTATTCTTACTATCAAAATAAACTGAGAAGCAGCAAAGTAAAAGCACAGGTAGCCTTTTATTTTCCCATTTAAATGTTCATTAGCCTGTTTTGTTGTTGTTTTTTTTAAGGTGTTCACAAATCCATTTGCACTTCTGCACATTTCCACAGCTATTTCTTTAATTTGTGAGGTAATTTTAAGCCATTTGCATTGTGTTAAATGGAAATTAATGAACTGCTTTATAACCATTTGTGAGACTCTCTGGGGATTCCAGCTTGTTTTTCATTATTATTAAGTTCTTTTTTTCACCTACCTAACAGTTGTGTGGTTGTTGTGCCCATCTTACCTGTAATTGTTCCATCCATAGCTATCACTGTTCTTCTACCAGACTTTTTGTCTGCTCCTGCTTCCTGTTTGTGTTTCTGCAGTTTCCATACACCATCTTGACCTGGCCACCTTTTAATTATCCTTGCTTCCTTTTTCCTGTGGTTGGTTTTGGGGTCTCACTGCCACTTTTGTGCGTGTGTTTTGACCTTGCTCGGTGTTCCTCCTCAGTCTTTGTCTCTTGGCTTACGTGGATCAGTCTTTCCTGTCAGGTAGCAATGAAAGATAGGCGGTCGTAGTAATCCAGACACGTGGAAGAGCCTCTGTTGTTTCTGGATTCATAAATGCATCATCACCCGGCTAAATATAGAAGGTGGAGCGTGGTGTACGAGTGAGACTCCGTGACTTTTGTTCTGGGTTACATGATGAATACAGATCATTACCTCATTCATAGTTAGACTGATCTCTGCCATGCTTCTGCGTATCTGGCTGCCAAGCTACGGTTATAGTCATACCTGTCATTCCAGTGCAGTCACCTGTATACCAGGCAGGGTGTCAGCTCGTTGGCACACTGCCTGGTATATCTGGTGGCCCATCGCATCCGATCTGCTGCATCCGGTTTGTTCTGCTTTGTCTGAGTAAACATGCTGATTCCTCTCTTTCTTCAGTCTTGACTTGCAGCTAAACAAACAGAAAACGCACACGCTGAGGGGTTGTGTCAGAGGCGTCGGTTGAGCTTGGCTCTCCAAATATCGACGGCTTGTATTTATTCAGAAAGTTTGATTTTGTGCAACATGCTGAGAGAACACATGCAAGAAGAGCAAACTATGTGTTTATGCATGGGCTAAAGAAACTATGTTCTGTTTAAAGTCGCTGAATTTGGATAATCAGGATTAATTGCCTTTATGTCAGTCAACTGGGTTGAAAGTAATTTGGATAGTTCCTTGCAGAGAACACAGACCTTTTTCGCTGACACGTATTATACTATTATCTGCCATCTTCCTTTTCTGTAGTGCTACTTTTATCAGCGAAAGTCTGATCATGGTTCCTGTTTTGCATCAAAGAGGATGCAGCAAGACTTGCTCTGTTGCAGCTTTCTGAATCAACTGTCATGTGGTGCTGCTCGTTAGTCATGTGGTACCTGTTTGGTTGGCACAAATGCTGTAATGTTTCTGCTACACTTCAATCTATTGCTCAGGAGCTTAAAACCTGTCCAGTGTTGCCTTTTTCACACATAAAAGCTCGCAAGCCTGTGGAAATGTTGTTACGGTACAAAGACAGGCACACAAACCAATCTAAATTGAGACTGTTTCTAAGGTTACAGCGTGCAAGTCTAATGGAGAAAGCTGTGATTCTTATAACATACTGAGTGGCAGTGCCTGGCACCTTCAGTACGTTACCTTCTCTGCAGCACTTTTATTGTAATGATAAGTTGTCTGCTCATGTGAATATGTTTTTTTACCACCATGAGCTTGTATTTTCTGTGGGAATGTGCTGTCGTGAAACTTGAAATTAATTGAATTAGTAGCATTCACGCCTGCTTTGTAGAAACACTTACAGCAGCAGTGATACATTGAGAGTACACATTTACATCTGTAGATGTCTCATAGTGAATTTCCTGCTGACTTATATGATTATATGAAGTGTAGTAAGCGTAGCAGTGACATAATGACTCTGCAGTCTAGACTCAGCCTATTCATTATTGAAAAGGAGGCCGTGGGTGACCAGCGTATTCACTGTGACTTGCCTGCATGGGAGGCCATGTTCAGTGCAGCATTGAGATCGTATAGAACGTGATCAAAGTCTAGCTAGCCAGCTTTAATGCACGTTTGGCCAGGAGGGCAGTGTCAGCCATCAGTCCAACTATTAGATGCTAGGTTTAGCATTCTGTTTAGCATTTTAACATGTGACACGATGCTAGTGCTAGCGTGAACATGTTTAGTACATTGTGTAGTACTGAGCATGTAATCTTATTTGATACTGGATTGAACTAATACTGGATTTTTGAGGTCTATACTGATATTGATATTTGGGGATCGATATATCAGCTGATAGTTGTTGTTCTCGGTACTCTCTGGTGGGCAGTGTTCATAAATGACCTCAAACCTATTTTTGGCATTTCTGTCCCGCAATTTCTTCGCATTTATCATTTGATATAAACATGGTGCTAGATGGAAAGTTAATCAAAGTGATTAGGATTTTTCCTGCTTTTCATTGGGAATTTGATAATTACAAGTTTTGTATTTTACTAATAGAGGTAGTAGAGGTTGTGTTAATGTGCTGTGTGTGTGTTCATGTAAGGACTGGCTTATTTTTCAGTGTCTTCGGTCTCTGCCTGGTGATTAGCCTCCTATTCTCTGACTCTGAAACTGGACCTCTGGGCAGTTAAGTACTAAAGGTGAAAGCATAGAGTAACCCTAACCCGCCACCACGTCTACTGTCACTGCTTCAGTGAAATGTTGAAGCAATCGCACACACAGCCCATAACTGACTCTGTCATACAGCTTGTGTTTGTTTTGGTGTTTTCGATGTTGAGGAACTCTGATGACCAGTATTGTATTAACAAGGTTGTAACAACAGTGTTTACAACCCCGATTACGAAAAGAAGTTGAGATGCTGTGTACAATGTAAGTAAAACAGAATTTGCTAATGCCTTTTGTGTACTGAATTGAACAGTACAAAGACAATATATTTAATGTTTGACCTCATCAGCTTCATTGAATTTTGTAAATATCTGCTTATTCTGAGTTTGATGCAGCAACACGTTTCAAACTAGTTGGGACAGGAGCAACAACAGACTGGGAAAGTTGTGGAACGCTCCAAAAACACCTGTTTGGATCATTCCACAGGTAAACAGGTTGATTGGTAACAGGTGATAGGGTCATGATTGGGTATGAAAGGAGCATCCTTGAAGGCTCAGTCATTCTCAAGCAAGGATGAAATGATTGCATTCTGTTTTTATTGATGTTTTACACGCAGTCCCAACATCTTAGGAGTCAGGGTTGTATAACTACTACCTGGCCTGTTTTGGGTCATACTGTCATGTACCATTCAGTAGTTCAGTGTAGCAGAACAATACAGTCATAACTACTGCATGTGCCTTAGCTCCACCTCCCAGTCCCTTCAGTCTTGATTTGTGTGTGACACCCCCACGTGCACCGACATAAACCAGTTTGACTGCCAGCCAGCGTGAGCTAGCATTTCAGGAAATCTCTGGATGAATGCTCTTCCTTGAAGTTGGTGCGGTGTCCCTCTCACTGCCTGCCTGTGCTATTTTTACGTAGTTATGAGTGGGTGGGTTCATAGGAACGCTTGTAAAGCCCTCCTCTGGGCTGCGACTGCAGTGTGAGCGAGGGGCTGGCTCACTCTGGAGATTTTTTTGCGGAAACTTTTTTTGTTTGCTCAGCAGGAGACGTAAAGACGATAAATGGAGCGTTGCTTTCGTAAATGTGGGTCCTTGAACTGAAAAGGATTTATTCTTTTTTCTCTTAACTCACTGGATTGCAGAGACTGGAGAGATTTTTCAAACTTGATGTTGGTTTGCTGCTTTGATGTCCAGAGCAGGACTTGTTGAGCGGGGTGGGAACAAACTATGGCTGACATCACCTGTGCCATTGCCTAGCAACAGGAGCCCTGCTGAAAGGTAAGGGGTCTAAGGTGACAGGCTGTTTTTATATTTTTGTGATTACACAATTACAGCGTGTGAAATGTCAGGGTCCCATTGTTTGGGCTGGAAGGACCTGACTTTGGTTGCATTGTTTCATATAATAACACGTGATTACGGCAAGTTTACGAAACACTGTCCGCCTTGAAATAGTGACTGTGAGGTCCCGTTTAGATTGCACCCATGAAATCCACTTCAGCTCAGAATGGTGTTAAGGGTGGAAAGCAGTGGGACGTTCCTCTACATGAAAGTCAGTAAAATATGTCTTACATTGTGGCACAGATGCTATGAAACGTCCAGATGTTATCTCGCGTTTCATATCCTCTCTGTAGGCGAGAGATTGAGCAATGCTGTGTGTCTGATGCCCACTTTTTGCTCGTCCTGTCTTTGAAGCCCCCAAACAGTGTTTCATTTTGTCTTTGCATACTGAGGGCAAGGCAGCAGTTGCCCGGTTCACTGGCAGTACTGAGAAATAACCAAAATAACAAGGCAAATTGGCAAATAACTCCCACGGGAACATCGTTATTTCTTGTTTGTGCAGTCACAAAGCTTCCTTTCATTTCATTTATGAATAGGCTAAGTGACTTTGAATTGACAAAATACTGCTGTGGAACGTTTTCTCCTTTATCATTTTAAACAGACGGGGACAAATTGACTATATCTCTGCCGGCACCAGTTCCTAGGGGTCGACGCGTCCCCACCTGCAGCTTAAAATAGCTTTCGATACACATTTAAAATGAAGATGTTTTCAATCAATCCGTTCCTCTACAAGATGTCAACAATTGCTAATTGGCAAATATTTTGATGATTTGTTAAATAATTTTTCTTGTAAAAACGTATTACTTATTACTTATAACTTATTACTTATACAAGCATTGTCATAATTTTAACAAACCAAACAATCAATACATTGATGGAGGAAATAATCAGCAGATGAATCCATAATGAAAATAATCATTAGCTGCAGTTTCGTACAAAATAGTTTAAAAAAATGCTCCAGTTCAGCCAACCAACAGTAAAAACCTGCTTTTGCACTGATGCATGAGTAATAATAATCTAATGACATAACATACTTTGAATACTTTAATGCATTTTCCTGATTATACTTACATACTTTTACTTGGGTAACATTTTCAATGCAGGGATTTTACTTGCAACAGAGTATTTTTACATTGTAGTATTAGTACTTTTGCTTTAAGTAAAGGATCTGAATACTTCCTTCACCAATGCTAAGCTATTAAAACTTCCATTTACCTTTACTTTAACCCCCCTGCACTTGCTCAGAATGGAATATTCCTTTTCAGAGCTCACCCTTTCAAACACACACACACACACGCACACACACACCCCTGTGACCCGGCGCCATGGTCTCTCCCATGCAGGCAGGGCTCACTGATCTCCCCTAGCAACCAAGCAGGCAAGGCTGACCGGCTCGGTGTGATCGTCTTTCCCTTTGAGTGTGTGTGTGTGTGTGTGTGTGTGTGTGATGACATCATCAGCTCTAACAGTCAGCTGCTGCAGTGGAGAGAGAAAGAAAAGGGAAGGGGGAGGGAGAGAGAGAGGACTGTGCACTCAAACACACACTCGCACACGCACACACGAAGCCCCGCTTGCCTTCCTCTGGTAAACATGGCAGCGACCGACACACACGCAGAGAGCAGTGCGCACTGAAGCCTAGCTTAGCTTTAGCCTAGCCTCGTCTCAACTGTCAACATGGAGGAGGAAGACGCGGCAGCCGACCCCTATTTGCCCTACGACGGGGGAGGGGACACCATCCCCTTGCAGGAGATCCCTAAAAGAGGTACGCCACGTCCCCTCTTCTTTATTTTTTCCTCCCCCTTCCCTCCAAATCTCTCCTTTCCTCACACTGCTGTGATGACAGAGGCCTTCCTCCCTCTTCTTCTCATACAGTGAGGGAATGTAGCCATACGGTAGGATGTCACAGGTTAAACAAACGCTGCCTCATCTGCCGCTGGTGAAGTATGGAAATCAGAGGCTGCCATTGCTCTGCAACGCTGCATGTTCTGTGGGGGCAAGACAGCTATCTGGCCGGCTTATTTCACCATCCGCCTCTCACCTGTGTTGATAATTAACCATCGGTGTTTGTGCACGTCAGCCAAAGATAATGAGATAAAGAGAGGGTTGATTTAGTGTGAAGGCTTGTGCTTGGGCCTGTAAGCAGCGGCGACTAAAGGCAGCATCATGGGCATCCATTTTAATTTCTCCACACAGAGGCACAGTCAGGCTTTGACACAATTATGTGGACTGGATGTTCATAGATCTAGGCTGTGTGTTGCTGAAGCGTGAGGACACCTGTTGGCCACATTCTGGATGTTGCATCACATCACTCATAGCGGCCTCCTCAGGGTGAAGGCTTGCAGGCAAATTGAGCCAAATTATCGCATGTTTTTCGACAACAAATTTCAATTTCTTGTGCTGGTTCCTCGTCTTTCCAGTGCGGCCTTTAGGGTGTTTAACTTGAGTTGTGTGTGTGTCTGCTGTTTCCTCCAGGCCTTGTTAGATTTTTACGGTGAGCGAGCAGAGACAAAAGGCCCCTGAAGAGTTTAGGACAGATCCGCTGCTGCCTGCATCCACTTTGTGGAAAAGGACGTCCCTACATCCGAGCTTTTATTTCCTTCCTCCGTGCCGGCGCGCAGTTTTATAGTTTTCAGTCCAGTTTGTGATCCGCTCCTTTCTTGACTTTGACCACATGTAACCCTCTCCTTCTACTTTGGCAGTTTTTCACACAGAGGCAGCTTTATCCTTTAGTAAAGGTCCTGCATTCAGAACCTCTCATAAGTAAAAGTATCTAAATATTCCCAGTATGAACAAGATGTGATGATGATTTTAAGTTCATTTATCTTAAGAAGGAGGAGAATTTTCTCAGCCCATAAAGGAAAACGTCATCCTTCAGTTTATCCTTTATTTTATCAGATTTAGATTTACATGGTTTTCACTGGACAGGAGGGATATGGAAAAGTGTAATCTGAAAAGTAATTAGTAACTAAAGCTGTTGTACAAATGTAGTGGAGTTAAAAAAAAGCAATATTTGCCTCTGGAATGTAGTGGAGTAGGAGTTTAAGGTTGCATTGAATGGAAATCCTCAAACTACAGGTACATCAACTGTGTACTTGAGTAAATGGACCGAGTTACGTTCCACCACTGGCTGTACCCATGTGACTTCTGGCAGTTTTTAATGTCATGGCTGTATGAATTGTTATTCAGATGCGTTTGCTTGCCAACTTCCTGCATCAGTAACCTGTGAAACTGGACATACAGTGTGCGTAGTAATGTTTTTACACGACAAAATCAAATAAATAGGTCGCTTTAAGGACATTTACCTTAAACCCTGTGGCCTTGTCTCAACAACCAGTAAGCACGTTTGTCATATGTAAACACACAAAGGAAAGTTGTGCAAACGGGGCATTTGAGTCCTCAAGCTTTGTCGGACTTTGGTCCTTTTATTTGTCTTTTCATCCGGGGATTCTGCCAGTCTGGTCATCAATCTTTAGGCCATAAGGAGGTAGAGGGCCAGTTTACGATGCTGATCACATGACGGCTGAGCAGACAAACCCTAGTCCAGCCCAGCTGACGTAGCCAGCTGCCTCTAAACCTCTCTGTGTAGTAGTAGACACAGAAACCTCTGAACAAGTAGTGTCTGATGGTCGTTTCCCACCTCATTGATCATAGTAACGCAGAAAGGCCGAGTCAAACTGTGTTCGTTTAGAGAAGTGGTGTTATTGACCGACGGTAAGCTTGTCTGTGCACCGACGTGGCTTCTCGCCCTGATGCAGGCGGAACAGAATCGCTGTGTCACTGTACTTATGCACAGGGGAGAGAAACCGAAGCCTTATTTTTCTGTGTGCGAGTGTGTCTCTTTGTGTAATGCTGGCGACGCGCACGTGTGCGGTCCCCGCCGGGCTCCGCTTTCCGTGACGTCACCCTCGCTTGGCTCCACGCTCCTGATTGGACTGACGGGTGCCAGTTGTGCAGCAGCATCAGGAGGGGCTCGTCTCATCAGTCAGATCCCATGTTTCTCACTGGAGGCTGCAGATGTTCCCCTTTAATTCAGCCACAACCATCCTGTTCCTGCGTGTAGATACTGCGAAGCGGCAGTCTTATCTGTCGTCAGAGACTGATACTGCCGGGCAGAATTCATTTCGGCTCTTTGTCTTGACTAAAACTCTAGAAACAGTGAGTGGAACAGGTTGTCCTGAAGTGACCCTCCCGACATCCAGCTGTTGTCAAAGGCTCTGTCAAGCTAGGTAAAGGATAACTTTCGTTTTTTTACAACCTGGACCTTATTTGTAGCATTAAATACACCCATTTACTCACCCAGACAACTTTGGTGGCATTTGGAGTGGTTTTGAAGAAATTAGCCCCAGAGGAGCGGCGCGTATATCCGTATAATGCGAGTACTCGGGGCATCCATGCGCAGCCTCTATATAACGCATAATCTGCGGCGAAACTCGTTCATATTCCAATATTTTGTTAATATATGCTGGTGCTATTCCCCCCTGAGCCCGTGGTGGCATGTTATCAACATCCGGCGTCTCTAGACAACTACTTCTGACATGGATGATGTCATTACCGAATGCCGGGCACTGCGAGCAGCCGGCCACAACACGGCTAACTCTGCGGCGGTCGGCTACGAATACGCAATAACGAACCATAGCTGTGCCAAACTACAGCTAAACTAGCCGACCGCCAGAGGGGAATAGCACCAGCATAACAATATTGGAATATGAACGAGTTTCGCCGCAGATTGTGCGTTTATAGAGGCTGCGCATGGATGCCCCGAGTACTCGCATTATCCGGATAAAGTTGTCTGGGTGAGTAAATGGTCGTATTTATTGCTAGAAATAAGGTACAGGTTGTAAAAAACGAAAGTTATCCTTTAAGTAGACCTTTGAGTTGACATTATTTTGTCACATGGAACAGGTGCATAGTTGTGTTAAAGTGTAAAAACGGGGCCTGATCGAGCCGACGATGCCAGCAAGAAGGTTGTTGTCCAAATTGCAATATGACCCACTGCGTCCTCTCGTTCTTGGGAGATTGGACTCTTGAGTTGGTGCCATGTTGGATCTCCCAAGGATATGAGTTCAAATATTGCATGCTCTGTATTTAGAAAGGCCTGATGTTAGTTAAACTCTAACTGCTATTGAACTGTTCCAGTAGTTTAGTAGTAGTGCTACTAGCAACAGAAACACCATCAAAAAATATAGTTTTTCCACAGTTGACCAGAATTCAAAGCGAGACTTGTTGCACTTTTCTTAAAGGGATAGTCCGTATTTTTTTGTGTGTTATCATGACTTCGGCCTTTTAAAGGGTTAGTTCAGATTCACTGAAGTCACACCATAACACAAACTAAGGCAGGCGATTAAGGGTGGTAGGTTCGAGTGAAACAGCTCATTCTTTTCTGCTTACTATGCAGATTTACACATTTATGACTGAAAGGAAAATTGATTGTATAACCATGTAGAAATGATCTGTGGATTGGAAAGTTACACCACCCACAGCTCATAGCTCCACTGTTATTTTTTTCTTCTTGCTCAGGTGTCCACTCTGACTACAGATTCAGAAAGGTTATATCTCAGACCTCCGTATAAAACTGCTTTTGTTGAGTCAACAACTGAGTCATCGCCATTGCACCTCCCCTTCACTTTGCGCACACACTCACACACACACACACACACACAATCAATCCCTGGACAGTCCAGACTGTAGCTGTCACTGTAAAATCAAAATGGAGAATGATAGTATCAGTCTCCCTGCCAAGCCTGAAGCTCTTTCTGCTGCTGACTCCACAACAGCTCACACACTCACTTCCCTTTTCTCCTCTCTGGACACGATGCATATCGGCCGGTCAGATGAAAGCTACACCATCTTTTCCCTGCTTCTTACAGAAATTCACACCGATGGGGGTTTTTCCACTCCCGCATCCCATCAAACATCAAAGGCAGTGAGGCAATGAACTAATAAGCTGCTCTTTCAAAGGCTCCGTCATGGCCCACGTTGGTGATGTGGGAAATCTTTGCGAGGCAGGCTTCATCAGCAGGCTGCTCTGGTTAAAAATATCGCTAGTGTGCAAGAGCTTTATTCCAAATTGAGATGTATGTAATTTGATGGAAAGCATCATCTGATTTTAATTGCTTATAATCTTTCTCGCCTGTTGTGGATTAATGTTTTTGGTGCATTGAAGTTGTGTAGCTCATTTATTTTATGCTAATAGCAGTTGCAGTGTAGTAGTGCTTGGAAAGGATGCATATGCACTGATGATCCGTTTTATAGCCCAGGTTAAAGCCATCCAAGGGATTTTTTTTTAATGTTTAATGTTGAGCAGAGAGAGCTAACAGCTATGAATGAGGCCTTGTTTGACAGTGATAACCCTGCCCCAGTGGTAGTTAGGCTCAGAAGATTAAAAATGCTGGGGGAAATGTGTATTGTGGACTGGAATGTGTATGCTTGCTGTTCAAATGGTCACAGGATTTTCCACCTCAGTGTTAACTGTGGTATGTCAGTAGATTGGCATTATTCCCGCCCACATTTCTGCATTCACACCTTTATCTTTAGCAGTGTGAGAGCAACAGAATGATAGCACGTCGAGCTACTTTTGTTTGAATTCATCTGGCGAGGCGGTTGAATTTGTACTTGACGTTTTGGATCTGTCGAGCTCTGACTGAAGGGGCTTTCTACCCTCAGTAACATCATCTGCTTTCACAGCTGCATCACAGGATGCTGGAAAATTCATCGGCAGCGTGCCTGACTGATGTGTGACTGACCGCGTGGCACTGAATGAATGAATGAATGATTCGGTAAGCATGGCAGGGGACTTGGAGATGGACTGTTAACTGTATAAGAACATTTGTGCAGCTTTGGCTCGATGCTACATGCGTAAGAATACAGGAAGTGCTTTTAGTGTTTATCTTCTAAGTTGTTTTCAAAGGGCAAATCAATGTCTGACTGAAGAAACGTTTATTTAGGGAAAAAAAACTTGCATTGTGTCCAATTTGTCTCTTAAGAATCTCAATAACAGATGATTTAAAAGTAGTTAAACAGCACTTTGGTGTTGAATTGCTTTTTAAGATGAAGTGAAATGCAAAATTTCACTTTTGCCCCTTTTTTCTGTTGCATCCCTCATAATTTCGCCTTGTGAGCTCTCAAAATGATAACGCTGAATTTCTGTTTTTAGGTTTAAATGTATTCAGCCCACACACAAAGTAATTGCACCGACTTAATCTGATATTGCTGAATGTACGCAGACAGGAGAACCAAATTCTACGTGTTCATGTCACAGAATTTTGTTTTAATAGCACATATTTTACTTTGTTCCTCTGGCCACTAAAACACAATCTTTAGCTGTTGCTCTGCGTCTGCCTTTTGTCCTCGTCGCACACTGTAGTGCCTTTGTGTTGAAGATGAAGAAGTCGCCGCCTCACATATTTGTGTCATCACAAGTAGGAGGATTAGCCTCAGTTTTTCTGACAATCTCAGAAAACGTGGGAGGCCGGGTTCTCTCTAATTTCTCGAACACACTCTGCGCCGGATTAAACATGAGGCAGTGCACGTTAAAGTTAATGTGATGGCTCTCTTGTACTTGAATGCTGAATGGAGTCACTGAATTGTTTGGATGATAACTAAGAAGATGAAGATTTTTTGATTATTCCATTGTTGTCTCAGAACTATGTCATGAAATATTACAGCGTTGGCTTTCTTTTACCGAAGAGATGTCGCATCATGCAGCCGCCTCAGCCAGGGAAGCCGAATGGCAGCCATGCAAAGATGAGAGGCAGAGAGAATCTGCCCCTCAGCTGCTTCTCCTCGCGCTGTTATACCGTGTTTGTGCGTGTGTGCGTGCGCTGATGTGACTCAATATGTCTTGCTGTCCCTGCTTTGTATTGAACGTGTGCATCCAGGCCGAACAGATCGGACCTAACCAGCAGCATCATTCAGTGTCTCAAACTCGATGTAATTATCTTTGTATAGTATCAGCACAATTTTCCAAAAGGCAGTGCACAACGTTGTTTGTTGTTAAGTCATTAATGCGTGCTGTGACTAATCATAGTCATGGTGAAGTCATGACGAAATCTACTATGCATGGTTATTGGGCCCATAGGCAATCCCATTGTCCTGCAGGCCGTAGGCCAATACAATCAGACCAGTGCTAATGAAACTGCCAGACATCCAAGTTTTTTACGCATCAAAGGACACAGGACTTTATGGCTCCAAGAAAAAGCCAACAAGGCATCTGTGAAAGGTTTTAGATATAATTAAAATGTCATTTACTTAGTGAAGTGCAGAAAGAGCTTTCAGTAAAACTTGCTGATTCACTTTTTGAAATAAAGTTCAAAATGTAAAAGACCATCTGCAGACACACCCACCCCCGCCCCCCCGACACACAGTGATCTGCATCTCACAGCAGCAGGAGGATCCGAGAGGAGAAAGAGACATTTCTTCCAGGTATTTCATCAAAAGTTTACTCGTCCGAGCGGTGCAGATAAACCTCCACTCCGTCACTGTTTCCGGTCCAGATGAGGGGATGGACTGCAGGCTGCGAGGGGTTTTCTCGGTGCTGCTATGCTTCCGACTGTGTCGTTACATCTCAGTGGTGACTGTGTGTTTTAGCGCTGCAGTGTTTCTGATGAGCCGGATAATCGAGGAGCTGGAGCTCTAACGTGCAGCAGGCAGCAGCGTGATGGATCTCTTTTCTTTCCGGGAGCATTTATAATATGCTCAGATGTACGGCGGAGCAGCAAAAATATCACATCACAAGCTTTTTTGTTTTAATGTTGCTGTTGCTCGTTTCCGATCCATGCTGCAGAGACTGAAATGACTTTTGTTGAAATTGGTATCTGGAAAATGGCTCTGAGGGAAAATAAGTGCTTTTCTGTGTGTGTACAGAGTTTTAACACTGTGGTTTCTAATGTTTTTTTATATCCTGCGTGCTCCATCATATTATATCATTTGATATACTGTAAGGTTTTTCCTCTTCTAGAATCAAGCAGTTAAAGATATTGTTCTGAACATTACATATACTTAAATGTTGAATAAAGAGTAAGTAAAAAATGAATCATAGGGAATTTCCCATGCAATTACTTACACTCATCACGCTCTTTCTGTCTGTCTTTCCTCCTCAGGGTCTAACTACGCCATGTCAAACGGGGGCGGGGCACCCAGCAGCAGCACCCACCTGTTGGACTTCCTAGAGGAGCCCATCCCTGGTGTGGGGACCTACGACGACTTCCACACTATCGACTGGGTCCGCGAGAAGTGCAAGGACCGCGAGAGGCACCGGAAGGTGAGCAGACGGAGGCTGGCCAACAGTGAAACCTTTAAACCATAAGAGGTGTCGCTATGCTTCAAACAAGCTATCCCTCATAATTCTTAGGTTAGGGAGGCATATGAATAACATTTAGCTGCTAGTTTGCTTCATCAGAACTTGTCCGATGGTCAGTTTTGATTTCCATTAAGGTTGGACAACACGTCGAACTACTTCTTTGTCGTATAACCCACCCTTAGACAGTCTGTCTAAAGCATACTGAAGCCTTTAGCCTTAAAACACTTTCAGGGGTTTTTGACGCTCAGATATGGTTTGCAATACAAGCTTTAAAGTGATACTCAGCTCTCAGTAGTATCTCAGTCCTAGCTCAGCCTGTTCCCAGCTCAGCTTTTGCACATTAGCTGGTGTCAGCGAAAAAATTCTCTGCTGCACGGGAAGCGTTGTGCCACACTTCCTGTGGATCACATGATAGAAGAACTGGGCCGTAAGATCAGCAGTTGTAGGGAGAAAGAGAACGGTGCAACCTATCAGCAGAAACTTCATCAACAATAAACACAAGGAAAAAGAATCTGATAACAAATGCGATTGGCAATTTTTTTTTAATGGAATTTTTCTGCCTCAAAATTATCATTATTTTAGCCAGCAGCTACCTTTTTCACAAGGTCCGCTGACTACTAAGACCTAGATCAAAAATAAACGCTCATGCTCAGTATAGAAATTCACATTGTGCAGAGCTCATGTAAGAACCAGCATCCTATCCTTCATCTCCCCGTCACTGACACAACCTCACTCTGTCAACACTTTTATCCAAATATTGACTTTACAGCCTTCTTTCTAGAAGTGGTTCTGTGCAGGGATACACGAAATGATGACTGATAATTTGTTCATTTATTTGATTTTGCGTGTTACTTAAATACTCTGTCAAACATTGGTTTTATAAACTGGTCTTAAAGTCAACCTTTTTATTGAAGCAGCAGCAGAAATCCTGCCACTAAAGTAAACTCCTCATTAGCTTATCATCAGTAGTGATCAGCCTTTGACCTACTTGCATCACTGCCAGTATAAGTCGTTTAATACCTGTTTATTTGATGACATTTTCTCGAAAGCTCATTCGTTTTATTTATGCATTTAATTGAGCTTTTGCTCACTAACTGTCGTGTGTTTTTTAGATTAACAGTAAGAAAAAGGAGTCAGCATGGGAGTTCACAAAGAGCCTGTACGACGCTTGGTCTGGGTGGCTGGTGGTGACGCTCACTGGCTTGGCCTCAGGTAACGCACACACGCACACAGTGCAAACACAGAGCCGTTATCTCTCCTGCTGGTGACTCTCACATGCTTCGCCTCAGGCAGCTCACGCTCAGTCTTTCTCTTGGTCTCGTTCCGTCTTCTGCTCACACTTAACCACTCGCTCACAAACACAAACAGAAGCATTTTCTTCCTCCTGCAGGAGCCTCGCGAGGCAGAGTTCTGTCCTCAAAGCACAAAATCTACATAAATTATTTATGTTCGTTTTGACCAACAAAAGAGAAAACCTGCAGGCCTTTTTACCAACCTGTGAGGACCAGCTAGTCAAAGTGGGACTTTTTTTTATAGTCACAGATCCAGGTTACAAAGGGACCTCTTGGTATCCAAATCATGGATTTTAATTAAAAACTGTAAAAGGTCAAGTTCACTGATTGACATTTTTCTGCTTAATGATCCTGTGACACAGCTAATAAAGGCTCATTTGATTTGCTGATTATTAGCACTGAAGGCGAAAATTAAGGATTTCAGTTGTTCCAGACCGTCTTTGATTTTTAATACAGTTATTTATTCAGACTGTCTGCCTTCTGATGTGGTTATTTTTTATATAAAGTAAAGTGTGGGTGTAAAACCTACCATGTTGTTTAGGATGCAGATGAAATTTATGTCAAACAAAGCCTCTACATGCAGGCCTGACACAAGTTGTATTTATTTATTTATTTATTTTGATGTGGAGATTTTATAGACTTGGGTCTACCTCGCTGTTCTAACTTGATAAGATAAAAGCCTCATGTAAAAACTGGTAGCACAACTAGCAAGCTAACCGCCACTGCCTCTTTCTCTTTTTCTACTTCCTGTCCTGCCTTCACCTCTCGGCCCCTCGTTTCCTTCCTGGTTCCCCCCTCCTGCCAGGTGCTTTGGCTGGCCTGATTGACATTGCTGCTGATTGGATGAACGACCTGAAGGAGGGCGTGTGCCTGAGCGCAATGTGGTTCAACCACGAGCAGTGCTGCTGGACGTCCAATGAGACCACCTTCGCTGAGCGGGACAAGTGTCCTCAGTGGAAGAGCTGGGCTGAGCTAATACTGGGGCAGGCTGAGGTAGACTAACACAGGCACATGCTTGAGACCTCAGCCACTGCAGCCTTTTTCTGTTGCTTGATAGCATATATGACTGTAAATTCTCAAATGGACTGCAGAGACAACCGTGCCTTTAGTTGAATTTATTTAATTTATATATATGTATATTTAATTAGATTTTAGCCTCCATATTTTCTGATTTTGTCCTCTTTGCTGCTAATGCAACCTGCAACCTTCAATCTCCTCAGGCTAGAATACTTGATGTCTTCAGAGTTTTTAATATTTTGTAACCCACTGTTTAGCCTATGGGACGCTAGCAGAGTCTAGGACTTTATCAGACTGCTAATGAAATGGAAGGTTACTCTTATATGAACACGTACAGTGTTTCCCCGAGGTTGACTGCTTCACATTCTACCACCACACCAAATCCTGTTCTCAATTTTACCACTTTAAGGTTTCTTTTCCAAATATTTGCCAGTTACCTTTTGAAAAACACATGAACCACTCCTCACATTGGAATATATTAGATCCACCGCAGGCCACTTATTTAAAAAGAAAATATATGTCACTTTTTAAGCTGGTTTGTCTGTTACTCCTGTTATTTCCTTCATCTCAAACTTTGGCGAAGAACACTAAATGCCAGGAGTTGAGCTTTCATTAAAACAAAATTATGACAGGTGTTATAACAGGTGTGTTAACTGCAAACCAAACTAATCAGAGCACACAAGGCCAAAATGTATCCTGAGTTACCACGTGATCGGCCTTTAAAAAGTCTACTTTTCAAATGGAGTCTGGCGCAGACTACACAAGACACCAGGGCAACAGTACTCTTCCAACAAGTTTCACAGAAAACTTTAAGAGCAAAACAGCATTATCATTCTGCTTTAACTGAATGTTCTCTGATCTAGCTCTGTCTCTCCTCTGCTGTGTGTGCGTGCGCGCGTGCGTGGCCGTCCCTCAGTGAAACACGAGAGCAGAGCATATTAATGATGGTGTTTTTTTATCGCTGGTGCTCGTGCAGCAGCAGAATGAATACAGTAAAGGTGGGAGGTTACTGTTCCCCCCGGGCCTGTAAAATTACAGAGGAAACCCTGGTGTTATTTGTGCATCAGCAATAACAACAGTATTTTTGTTTTAACTTATGCAGACCACTTGCAAAGCGAGGAGGGTGTTAAAGGTTTAAATGAGTTATTGGCACTTCACAGTCATAGCTTTGGACACAGTGATGTTTCTCATCACCTGAACGCAGTGATGAAAGAAAAGAAAGTGTATACAGCGACCATTTACATCCATCCATTACTTTATATGTATGATTTTTGGTACCGGTGAGTTTCAAGCTGTTCTGCTGCGATCCTCTTCCTCACCTCTCTGCAGGGCCCCGGCTCGTACATCATGAACTACTTCATGTACATCTACTGGGCTCTTTCCTTCGCCTTCCTGGCCGTCTGTCTGGTCAAGGTGTTTGCTCCGTACGCCTGCGGCTCGGGGATCCCTGAGGTGAGGAAGATTACGCTTTTACAAAACCCTTTCAGGTACGATGCACGCTGGGACCGTTTCGAAACCTCCCCTTCGTTGGTGCATTGAATTTCTTGTGGAAAACTCCCAACATCCAAGAGTAAAGAGTTGGCTTTCATGCAACATTTCAAGCAGTTTCATCCAACTAATGAGGTTATCAGGTTATCTCTTTCTGTGCCGAGTGTCTTTTCTGTCTCTACACAAGCTCCTTCACTCTGAAGCTGATTATTGATGTTCTGTTTTATCTCTTGGTTCTCTCATTTTCTCACGTCTGATCAATTTGCTCTGGGTGTCAGAAGCTCGAAGTAGCTCATGAAACAGATATAAATCACTGCAGCTGCCTCTCACTCTCCATGAAAGGGGTCTAATGCGTTTTGTTCACTCTCTGGGATCCACAGTGTGTCATCACGCTTGTGGGATTCCCTTTAATGTCTTGAAGTGGGTTAAAATTGTAAATTCAGTGGGCAGCAGCGAGGTGCGACAGGTTTGTCCGTGCTGCGAAAAAAGCCATTTTTTTTAGGTGAGCGCTCTGAGCTTTTGTTGCCATGGGAACAAGAGAGGTGGAACTGCATTGCCAAGTGAAGTGTGTGGTAGACGGTGACTTTGATCAGGAGGTAGAGATGCAACTAAAGCAAAGCCTGAGTACATTTGCATAACGAAATCAAGAAGACAACTTAAAAGTATTTTAGTTGACGTGTAGGTTGAGCAGGATGTGTGACATCATCTGTCTGCTGATTTTGATTGGTCAGAAATGGCCGACTTTTTTTTTTTGTTTTTTTTTGGCCGTTATTTTCTGTCAGATCTCTGCTATCCACCGTCTAATAAAGGCATAAAATGGCCCAAAAATACTAAAACAAAGGGAAAGAAAAAAGTTTGATTGAATAGTATAATTTTATATATTTGCATCCTTAAAAGAACACAATTACTTGCAAAGATTTGGTTCCAGAGGCTTTAAACTTCTTTCTCATTTGCAAAATAAATAAAAAATGCTTATTAGCATGCATATTAGTAGCATATTGGCTCTTTGTTAGTCATTATAAAGCACTTATTGATGCCTGCAATTTCAGACTAACTGTAACACTGCACCAGGACTACAGAGACCTTGTAGATATTTCCTGCCTTGTTGTCCACAGTGGGAATCAAATCTACCCTTGTGCCCCCTCTCTCCGCAGATCAAGACCATCCTGAGTGGGTTCATCATCCGGGGCTACCTGGGCAAGTGGACCCTGATGATCAAGACCATCACTCTGGTGCTGGCCGTGGCGTCTGGCCTCAGCCTCGGGAAGGAGGGCCCCCTGGTCCACGTGGCCTGCTGCTGTGGGAACATCTTCTCCTACCTCTTCCCCAAGTACAGCAAGAACGAAGCCAAGAAACGAGAGGTGTGAGAGAAGAAATACAAGTCAATGTTTTATCCCCCTGGTATTCCAACTGGGTTGTAGAGTCAGTTTGGCTGTTCGTCACCCCATCACATCAGCTGAGGTGCGTTTGTTTTGTCTCTCAGGTCCTCTCAGCTGCGTCGGCGGCCGGAGTGTCCGTTGCTTTTGGAGCACCGATTGGAGGAGTGCTCTTCAGCTTGGAGGAGGTGCGGCACACGTCGTTATAGACTCATGAAGTGACATAAATGACATGAAAACTCGTCAACTACACCTAATCATGCAAACTCTCCTCCATCTCTCTCAGGTGAGCTACTACTTCCCTCTCAAGACGCTGTGGCGCTCCTTCTTCGCTGCCCTGGTGGCGGCCTTCGTCCTGCGCTCCATCAACCCGTTCGGTAACAGCCGCCTGGTGCTGTTCTACGTCGAGTACCACACGCCGTGGTACCTGTTTGAGCTCATCCCCTTCATCCTTCTGGGAGTTTTCGGAGGCCTCTGGGGAGCCTTCTTCATCCGAGCCAACATCGCGTGGTGCCGGCGGCGCAAGCTGACACGCTTCGGCAAGTACTTTGACTTGATTCATGATTTGGGATTGGGATATGTCAGCCAGCCTGGGCGTTTGAAGGTGATGGTAGCTGTTACAAATGATGTGGCTGTCTGGAAGATCACAGTCAGCAGTTTGTACTAACAGAAAGAGGTCAAATGCCAGCAGACATTTTAACAAAAGGCTCAGGTATGCAGCTTGGTTGTTGAATCATCTTAAATGTTCTGAGCATTATGGAGCAAACATGAACGACCCAGAGCCATTAGAGAAACTTGAAGTGTGAAGAAGTCAGAAGTTTATTTGAAGCTAGTATGAAGCTTCAGCAGTATGAGTTTGTCAAATCGAGTAAAGCTCCCTTTTTTTGTTTCCCCATTGAGTGGCAGTTAAGATATAGTTATAGAAGAGGGAAATTATTATCAAATTCATTTGTGAGAACTGAGACTGCTGAAGTTTCATATTAGCTTCAGTTTGTGGTGGGGGGGGGGGTTATTACTTAGCCATTAGGAGCTATTTCCTTTTCTACAATGTCTGCATTTACATGCTCAAAATATTCTGGTTTTTGTCCTTTGTCTGAAAAAGACAATATTCCTACTAAGCTGTTTTGAATATTCCTCTATTGCTTCAGTTTACATGTAGCCAGTGCACACTGTGATTAATGTAAAGACACATTTAAAAAGGTCGGCATTGCAATAGTGTATGCACATATCTATACCTGTTGATATCCAAGTCTCCCATAATGTTAAAAGTAGGTGTGTTTCTCCTTCCTACCAGAAGTGTGGGCTTCTTTTTTGTGCATGCATCTCTACTCCAACCTTGCAAACTGTCGGCTGGTTGAGACACATGTTGTGTTTGTGCTACATGTAAAGAGAAGCCTCCTAAAACCAGAACAATATCAACATATCCTGCATGTGTTAATCGGACTAAAGCCTAGTTAGGAATATCCAAGTGGAATGTGCTGTTAACATGACCCGGATCAAATTTGGAATATTATTGTGTTCGGTATAATGGTGGAATATTAGTCTAGAATATTAGTGCGTTCAGATGCGTCCTCGCCAGATTTGGTGCGTCTCGCCATCAGGCCTCCCACAGTCTGACATGTTGCATTGTCCCTCTCTTCAGGCAAGTACCCCGTGTTGGAGGTGATCTTGGTGGCGGCCATCACCGCTGTGGTTGCTTTCCCGAACCCGTACACGCGTCAGAACACCAGTGAGCTGATAAAGGAGCTGTTCACCGACTGCGGCCCGCTGGAGTCCTCACAGCTCTGCCAGTACCGCAGCCAGATGAACGGCAGCAAGGCTTTCACCGACAACCCCAACCGGCCGGCGGGGCCGGGCGTCTACGCCGCCATGTGGCAGCTCTGCCTGGCGCTCATCTTCAAAATCATCATGACCATATTCACCTTTGGGCTTAAGGTGTGATCCCTGGATGATTTTTTTTTCCTAACGCACATGTTTCCCCCTGCATGACGTTATCAGAACTAAAACCAGCTCTTGCTTCTCATCCTCAGGTCCCGTCGGGTTTGTTCATCCCCAGCATGGCCATCGGGGCGATCGCGGGGCGAATCGTCGGCATCGCCATGGAGCAGCTCGCCTATTATCACCACGACTGGTTCTTGTTCAAAGAGTGGTGCGAGGTGGGAGCCGACTGCATCACTCCAGGGCTCTACGCCATGGTGGGGGCCGCAGCATGTCTGGGTGAGTCGGCGTGACCAATTTGTTTCGATACTTGCTCCTTTTTCAGTTATCAGCTGAAAATGATGATATTTACTATGAGACAACAGCGCTGTGCTAACCCTCACATATTTTGCGAAATGGTTATACTGCTGTCCTTTTGATATCTGGTTGCATTAGAACATTTCGGGCAGTTCTGCTACTCTGCAAATATTGGATTTACAGGAAGATGAATTTCCTTGTTTTGCTGGTATTTAGTTCAGGAGCCTAGACAGGAAGCATTCCCGTCAGGATATTTTATCAATAAGATTACTCTCAGTTGACTTTCTTTTCCTAAACCATTATACATTTAACCACTGAGATATAAAATTACATTCTCTGTGATCAAAGAGCCAATGTTTTTTTCTATCTGCAGACATTAAATTATCGTTTCTTTAATTGTTCATTGAAATACAGATGTTTGTCTGGATATACATCTACACAACACGATTGAGTACAATCATTCACTTGGTTTCCGATGCACATTTTAGAAAGTAAAAGAAACTATTTATAGACCTAATGCCTCACTCAGATAGATGATTTTGCACTATGACACAAGGAGGTTTTTCATACAGCAGCCACTGAAGCAACTGTACCTCTGGTGTTTAACTTTTGCCTCCACTCTCGCGGTATTTAACATGTTGATGTTCATCCCGGTGAATATTAAAGTCATGTTATTTTCAAACTCTCCTGTCTCCTCAGGTGGCGTGACCCGTATGACCGTCTCCCTCGTCGTCATCGTCTTCGAGCTCACCGGTGGGTTGGAGTACATCGTCCCCCTCATGGCCGCCGTCATGACCAGCAAATGGGTGGGCGACGCGTTTGGCCGCGAGGGAATCTACGAGGCCCACATCCGTCTGAACGGGTACCCCTTCCTGGACGCCAAGGAGGAATTCACGCACACCACGCTGGCCAGGGAGGTGATGAGGCCTCGACGCAGCGACCCGCCGTTAGCGGTGCTGACGCAGGACGACCTGACGGTGGAGGAGCTGCAGGCCACCATCAATGAAACCAGTTATAATGGTTTCCCTGTGATAGTGTCCAAGGAGTCCCAGAGGCTGGTGGGCTTTGCTCTGCGGAGGGACATCACTATCGCCATAGGTAACTCGACAGAGCAGAACAGTTTCCACAAAATTGATTCTTATAGTAAGTTTACATGCTTCTAGACCTGATTTTCCACTGGCCAACAGTTTTTGGTGCCCATACCAGAGGCAAGTCGGCGCTCGCTTCTACAGCGGAGAGATCTGAATCTGATGACTCTGAAAGTTTAGTGTGTAGACATTACATTACACATTTAAGCACAAAATGGGAGCACAAGAATGGTACTTGGCCTGGAGTCATTTAAGGTTTCTACTAAGAAAAACTGCACACTGAATCACCAAAATGACCAAATTCGGATATGTTTAAGAGTCCTTAAGCTGTACACTGAGCCCCAGTTTGCACTCGCTGCGTATACATGAGAGAAAGTGAAGTCAGTTTAGACAAAAGCATCCACCAAATAATTATAAAGTACTGAAATATGTCTCTCTTTTCCATATCTCTCAAACCCCTGTATTTCCTTCTTCCTTTCTCAACAGAAAACGCTCGCCGCAAGCAGGAGGGCATCATGTTGAACTCCAGGGTGTACTTCACCCAGCACGCACCCACCCTGCCGGCCGACAGCCCCCGGCCCCTCAAACTGCGCTCCATCCTGGACATGAGCCCCTTCACCGTCACTGACCACACCCCCATGGAGATCGTGGTGGACATCTTCAGAAAGCTCGGGCTGCGCCAGTGCCTGGTCACTCACAACGGGTAAGTAGGAAGCGAAACTGTCTAAAGAGGAAGGATGTGCTTTAAGGAACGGAAGGCGAATCCTTCTCGCATCCTTCTCTCTGGCGGTGTTATGATCGACTAACCCGTCTGAGGTTGACATGCACACACTACCTGGTGTTGCATGGACTCTGAGATCCCTGGGTTTACCCTGTTATCTGCATGGCCTGGCCTAACCGCTGTGCTGCACCCCCTTCACCCCCCTACTGAACGATAACAGACGGTCTCCACAGAAGAGACTGAGCTCCTGAAACTAACCGCAACTACATAACAGGTATCATGTTGGGAAATGTCGTCAGTCAGTAGAATCAGTTGATGTGTGCTCTGGAACTGTATAGCTAGTGAAAATAAATGTCTTATGATTGGACTCAGGAGGTCTAGTTGAGGTTTTACAGACTTGGGTTTTGCAGAGAGCCACCTGCTGGTGTGATCCAGGCATTACAAGACGGTTTGAGCTGAGTAGCTGTTAACGCGGTTTACAGATCACTTCTCTCACCAGAGAGGAGCTGTGTAGCTCTGTTTGTTTTTATATACACCTTTGTTTAACTTTTTTTAATTTACATTTTAAAGAATAAAGCTAGTTATATGTGGTTATCTTTAAAAACAGGTCACAGATACATCTTCCATATCTTTATTAAGTAATTTCCTAAAACAGCTGGGCATTATGGGAAGTATTTCCTCATGGAGCAATACACATATTGTGTTCTGGTATTTTCAGCAGGCAAACAGTGTCTGAGAGGTCGACTTAAAAGAAACCACAGTGCCCATGTTTAGTGTGATGATCTTACTTGTTGCCCAGTACAGCTCTGTGCAAGAAAAATGTAGAATGTCACTTATTTTATGAAATAAAATGCTAGCTCTCCAGTCAGGAGCCATTAAACCAATCGCAGAAGAAGAAGGCGCAACAAGATGACATAATCAAAAGAGCAGCAGTCAAACCTGAAGCTTTAAACCTCAGGATTAAAGACGTAGTAGTTTATTAGATGACTTGCATACCGTCCATCATAACACATGAAATCAGTTTATAACATTATAAAGTTTTGTTGCTTTTGTGTTAATTGAGTTGTGTAATTTTGAGTTGTATTTTGTGTTAACGTTGAGTTTCATATTTTGAGTTGCACCTGTTATGTATGTTTTGTGCTGCTGCTGTCTGTTCTCTCTCTGTCTCTCCTCTGTTTGTCGTTTTTGTTCATTTGTTTGTTCGTTTGTTTGTTGTTTTCGGGCGGTTTGCTGAGTAACAGGTGTGTGTTTCAGGATTGTGTTGGGCATCATCACAAAGAAGAATATATTAGAGCATCTGGAGGAGCTCAAGCAGCACACGGAGCCCCTGGTGACTAGCCCCGCCCCCTTTACCATGTGACCCCCCCCCTGCACCTGTCTCTTAGGCTCCGCCTCTTAAGAGGGATGCATGAAAGTTGGTGTGAAAAGCTGTTGACAGTTCCCAGCTAAACATGAAGCCTTCTTTTTCTTCTTCCTCTGTCACTTACTGTTCGCACTCTGTGGTTCGTGGGTTGGTTTGGTGTGGATTCACCTCTAATGAAGTCGTTCATCTTAGAGCAACATCCGTAGATAGACGTCCTCTGACCTCATCTTCATCGCTGGTAGCAGTTGCAGATTTTATGAGTCATTGTATAGAAAAGCCTAGTTTGTGTCTTGTGGGTCCTGTAATGTTGGACCTGTATGGGAACTGTCACCCACATCAGTCTAGAGCCCCTTTCAGACATGTGCTTCATGACTTAAACATGCTGGCATTAACATTAGCCAAGAAGCATAAATATATAGAAAATTGACAATAAAATATGCAACTATAAATATAATAAATGTTCATTATGGAATTTTTCCATAAAGGAGGTCAATTTTGAGCTGAAATAAGGTCAAATAAGAAATTTCTCTTTAAGTGTCACAAAAAAACAGCATTTTTGGCTGCTTTTGGTCATAAAAGCGGGGCAAAAAATGCAGGTTTTGTCAACCTTGTTAAGTACAAAGTTGGTCCTTAAAATATCTGTGGTTGTGTCTTTAAAGATCCCACCCAGACAGGCTATAAAACGCATACAAATCCTCTGTTTCGAATAATAATATGCGTGAAAAAGTCC
Source organism: Chelmon rostratus (assembly GCF_017976325.1). NCBI lineage: Eukaryota > Metazoa > Chordata > Actinopteri > Chaetodontiformes > Chaetodontidae > Chelmon > Chelmon rostratus. Next base: position 13,449,647 of record NC_055680.1, on the reverse strand, counting down.
AGTTAAAACATCTTAAAGTGACGTCTACTCTTCCTCTTACTGTTCCATAAAGTCCTCAGTTCTTGTCGTATGTTCGCTGCTTTTTCTTGTTTCCGCATCGCACTTGTTTACGTCTCACACGGGAATGTGATGTCGCGAATCCTGCTCGCGCTTAAAGGCATTAAACTCAGATTTAAGACGAGCACAGAGGAACTCTGCACAAACATCTCCCTGAAGTAGCAATAAGCCAAACACACCGTGGAGTTAGCTTTCAGTCTGTGCTCGGCGTCCAGCTCTCAGAGCCGTAATGTAGTTTGTCCAACATTCGACCACAGACTTTCACAGAATCCTCTTGACCCTGATTTGATCCCACACTCTTTGTCAAAAAGCATTAATTTAACAGAGGGATGAAGCCGGCGAGGTCCCAGCTTTGCATGTCTGAAAAGGGCTCGGTAGATTCACAGAGTGCAGCTTTGCAACTCATTCCCATTAAAGTGCATCTGTAGCTGCTGTAGCTCTGCTCAGTGTTGTGTCAGCTGCATCATGCTAGCACCTTAATAAGATGTTATTGAGCCGTATCTTGTTTTCTGATTTCTAGAAGCTTCGTAGCGCAGATGTGTTTTGGTATACTTCAGATTATTATTATTATTATTATTATCTGTACGATCACAGATTTTAACAGTAGGTAGAATTTGTCAGCATGTCTGCAGTCATGTAGCCATGATGCCTGCTGTGTGTTCCCCATCCTCCTCCTCCTCCTCCTCCTCACAACAATAGTGGCTCATTTCATTTTGAGTAGTCACCCGCCCTCAGTTTTCTACCGTCATTAACAACTGTTTTTCCCTCTTTTTGTTTTTTGTTTTTTTTTAAACCCCACCGTTTCGCCCTGGGTCTCCACAGATTGACGACATCTGACCCGCCGCCTTAACAACCACTCGGCGAGTAGCTAGCCGCCTTGGGAAAGCGGACTACCGTTGTTTTGATATATGTTAGAGGGTGGTCTCTGCTAGTCAAAGGGAGGGAGAGGATCTCTAATGATAACGATCCATTGCCACACGTCCCTCATTCTGTAGTGGTAGCGAATGCTGTGGTGCAGTGACCTTGTTGTGTTGATTGGTGCTAGAAGTGCTGTAGTGGCCCTCCGCTAGTTAGCGTGTGGTGATAAAATGACCTTGATGAAGTAATTACTAATCCCACGCTTTAACCTTCCAATGTTTCCTCTTAGCCAGCTGTGTCCTGTCCTTTGCACAGCAGAGTAAACGTGTTCCTTTAAAGACAAAGGGAAATACTGAGGTGTCAAAGATGCTCTTTGGAGTCGATCTGCACAGATTCATGTTCCACAGGAGACCTCGTTTGTGTTAGTGTGATATATTTTTTCAATTATTAACCACTGATTTAAGCCATTCATAACTAGTGGACTGCAGCTGGACTGGTGGGCGTCAGAGCGCCACCTAGTGGGCCAGATATTTAGATAATTTCTTTTTTTTTTTGGTAGTTTGCAAAGCTGGTTGTTTTTGTATTTAAATGTGCTCAAGAATTCACAGAAATTAAACAACAAACGTCAGATTAATATACATCACTCTGTCGACGTTTCCATATGAATATCAGAAGAGACAGATGTGTTTTGCCACTGTGAGCCAGCGTTCACTGTGTGGGAGACGACCCTGTGCGCTGAGGAAGTATGACCCTGAATACTTTAAATGTGGACTCATAATAGCGGGCAGTTATGATGAGCTTCTGCTTTTTCGTCACGGTTCAAGTCCTCACCTGGATTAAAAAAACTGGAAACAGCACTGGACACCGCTGGCTTACAGGGAACATTGCCTTCACCTGTTGACCCTTCAGACACACTCTGATCTGTTCCCGGTATCCCAAACCTCTGCGGCTGCTGGGACCCGGGTCTGATCACCGGTGTTTCATCCCTCCTGCTGCTCAGTAGCTGTAGCTCAACCCCTCTCACTCAGACCTGAGTCCACATGTATGTTTTACACTCGTTTTGGTTGCACTTTATCTGCCTTTCCAGGGTTCAAATGAAGCCACATCCACGGCTGGATTCAAGAGCACAAGAGTTTGTGGTTATTTCTAATGTTTCAACAGCAGGCAAATCAAAGCCATTCGTACAACGACCTCAGCCTGCGACGTGCTCTTGAATCAGCAGGAAAAATCTTCACTAACTGAATATTTAGAGACGTGACGCAAAGTCAGACCCAGTCTTGTTGTGCGGGTTCATCAGGTAAATGTACGTAATAGTTAAGGGAGAAGAGGAGGGGGAGGCAGCTCTGTCACATGGGTCAGAAATTGCTCCCATCACTATGGAAATGTTGATTGTCCCATCACAGCAGCCTCTGCTGGTAAAAACAGAGGCTACGTTCCAATATACATACCACCACACTCTGTAGCCTGTCAGGAAAGATTCAGCATGTCCAAACTCATAGTGTGTCAAAAGCAGTTTGCAAAAGATACCGGCTGCGTTTTGCAGTTTGCAAGCCGGCGTTCTTTTCTGGCCGCCCTGACCCACAATCCTCTGCTCAGCGGAAGATGCGTCACCTCGACTGAGCCTCCGAGAGAGCGCGGACTGTTTGCTTCGAAAAGGCTGCGACTGATGAGAGGAGGGTCAAAATGTTATGATGAAGTAGTTTGCATCAGCTGTGTGCACACTGCATGCAACAGCACACGCTTTGTTAGAGCAGCTGCAGTTCGTACCAAAGGTCAAAGAACAAGACAAAACCAGATGAGAGGCCTTGTTAACTCAAAAAAAATTTGAAATATTTATGGGACATCCTTGAAATAAAAACACTCCATCTTAAATGATTTCAGGCTGCTGTGACGAGCGTCCTCTCTTCTCCTTCTCAGAGGCTCTAACGTTCCTCCACGTCCTGTTCACTCCTTCCTGTCTCCTTGTAGGATCGTTTTTCCTTCTCACCAGCTTCTCGGACTGTCGCCGTAAAACGGCTGAGGCGGCGCCTGAAACGGCACCCCGCTCTCCGGGAGCGGAGGTGCCGTTTCAGACCTGCTTTCATCCCTTTTTTTTTTTCCTCTGGTCACTCACCTCCTTCCTCTCCTCCTGCTGACTTTTGCTTCCTCAGGGACTCGTGTTCTTGTTGGCTGGTCCATCAGTGTTCTCAAATTGGTTTTATGATCCGCGTGAGAGAAACTTTAATCTGATCTTAAATCACACGCTTCTTCTCAAACAACTGTCAACAAAACGTGCCAACAACAACATGACGATGTTTTCTCTGCTTCGCTCCGGCTGCGAACCAGCAGCACCTCCTCGCTTTTCTAAACCTCCTCTTCTTTCCCCCTCCTCCCCCTCCTTTGTCTCCCCCTGCAGGCGGCTTCTTGGTATTATCACAAAAAAAGATATCCTTCGTCACATGGCGCAAATGGCAAACCAAGATCCCGACACCATCATGTTCAACTGATCCGCTCCTTCCAGGACGGCTGGGGGGGAGGGGGAGACGACTGCGAGGAGGACGAGGAGGAGGTGCGCCTCCTGGACGGCTCCAACCTCTGACATTCGGACCTTTTTTTTTTTTCTCTGTTTAGTTTTGAGCTTTGTAGACCCTGAACCTCGCCGACTGACTGTGGCCCCCACAGACTTTTACCAGCCATGAGAAGGAAAAGACGTGATTAAAAAAAGACTTTATTATCATTCTGGCTGCTGAGGACACGAGGAGGTCACAGGGCTCGAAGGCGCACACATGAGGAATGCACTTTTTACACACACACACACACACACAAAATGACAAAAACACACACTTTTGCACTTGCAGACACCTCATACATGCATGCTCTCTCTCCCTTCACACACACACACACACACAAGACTCCCTAACCTGTAAAGATACACCCGTTTGCACACTTCATGTGCCTCACCTTTGTCCTGTCGCCGCTGAGATCGTGGTCGCCTGGCTGGGGTCAAAGGTCGGAATGAACCGCCGATGAGGGACGCGATGAGGGACCTTGAGACCTCCAGGCTTCTGTGGAAATAAACTCACTTTCCTCTACCCACCCCCCCCAACCCTGCGCACACACACACACACACACACACACACACCAGACCTGTCCGTCCTCCAGAGAAATACATTGTTTACCTGTGATTTAAGTGTGTGTATGTGGTTGAGAGAATGTGTGTGTGTGTGTGCGTGTGTGTGTCCCTTGCGTCACTACATTCCAGCCAGGATGCACCTGCTCCTCACCCAGAAAACAGCAGCAGCTCATGATCGCATGGCACGCAGCTGCTCACCTGGGTACACCTTGGTCTAAAAGAGATGGCTATGGCATGCGTGTGTGTGTGTGTGAGAGAGAGAGAGGGTGGTAGAGAGACATAGATGGGTACTGTATTTCAAGAACAAAAAATGTTCCCTTTCAGAAGGAAAAAAGTGAAAAAGTAGGACCTTCAGTGAGTGTGTGTTTTCTTTTCTGAGCCAGCTTGAGCTTTGTGTGTGTGCAGGTGTGTGTGTGTGTGTCCTGTCGTCTCATTCAGTGTGAAGGCAGGTCAAGTGTGCGAGTAAAGAAAAAAGTCCAGGTCGGGTTCTTCTCTGTTACTGGAAAACAAATAAATCAAATTTCGTTTTTCTTCTCAAGCAATTATTACTTTTAGTTTATTGATCTTCCTGTAATCAATGAACTCTGCATCTCGAGGCAGAACAGAACTGGAAATCTGCACTGTTTAAAGCGGTCGGTTAAAGTTGGAGGCGGGTGGCGTTGATGCTACGCGGTGACTTCTATTCTTTTTCTGTAATCTGAGCGCGTCTCTGGGACGTAACGATTTATATTTCCAGATTAAACTCCTGTTTGTTTCTCAGACCAGTCGTCACCTCTCGAGGCCCCGACACACACTGTTTAACACTCCATCCATCTTTGGAAACCTGAGCCCAATTCACACAACAGAAACCTAATTTTCCTCCGAGAATCCCACAATGTAAAGACATATTTTATGTGTCTGGCACCTGGGCCACATCACACTTTGATCAAACAGTATTTCCTGACACTGCAGATGTGTGTCTGTGCCAGATGGGTGGAAGTTGAGGCATCAAAAACCAACAAAAACACCCAGAGATTTAAAAACTTTAAAAACTAGCAATTATTTTTAAGCTAACTTTTTTTATTTTCAATTATTGGAGTTAAAATTTGGCAAACTAGCCAAAGTTAATGTCTCTGAGTTGCACGTTTTTGTGGTCCAATAAAAACATTTGAATCATAATGAGAGGAAAGCCGAACTGAACCAGAGTGCAGCTATAAATCCTCACGTTTTAGAAGCTGGAACCAGCGAATGCAGCGTGTACTCTCAGCTCCTCATCAGAGGTTTCAAACTGGCTGTGAACAGTTAAAACGAAGAGTGATGTTGTGCACGTTCCTAATAAAGCTATCCGACACTTCAAAGATAAAAGCTTGCGTTAAATTGGGAGGAAAACAAATATATGTGATAAAATAATCTCTATGTATTTACAAGTTTAAGCATCTGCGGTTTCTTGATTATTGCACAAATGGTCAAAACCCCTGGAACTGACGAGTCATCGGACCCTAAATTTGCAGAACTGCTGTTTCTAAGGTCAAGAATAAGCTGTCTGACCCCAAAATAGTGAATTTTGTGTAAAGGAAAGTTTTATTTTCCTTTTTAAGTCTTCTCTCATATCCTGTCAATCATCTCAGGACCTTCAGAACAGCTGAGGTCAAGTCTCGCTACATCTGCCAAGTGCCTGGCAAAGGTTTTTAGGCTTTTCAAAACCCTGGAAAAGAAACACCTGCTTCTCCGACTAACCGCTCTTTGTGCTCGGAACACGAGGCGATCCTTAAAGCGTGAACGATGAAGGGAAACGTGGCGGCGAAGCGGGGACGAACAGTAGCACCTTACCTGTTGAGTGGCAGCAGTTAGTCTGAGTGTGTGTGTGCGCGTGTGAGAGAGTGTGAGGAAGGTCGGGTTCATCCTGTGTGCTCGTTTCTGTTGCAGTGGCTGTCCTGCTGGAGGTCGACAGGCTGCAGGGCATCGTCTTTGTTAACCAGTGGTGTTGCCTAACATTGTATTTCATACTGATCTCAATGGTTTCTCCCTTATTTTTTTTTTAATTTATGGATAGTGTCGATAGAGTTGTGCATTATTATGAAGAATTTTATGTATGATTACATTGTTTGATTGTACATTTAAAACAAAATATTGAAGATTAAATTTTGTTTTAAATTAAAAGGAAAAAGAGATTCAAGTTGCACAGGGTGGGTCTCTTGGTGTTTAATTGGGGTTTTTCCTAAATGTTTCTCCACAGATCTCTGGATTCACTCTGGATTTTACTAATTAGAATTCATTGGTGGGTTTTGGGGGGTTTATTATTTTTCAAGAACAAAATTATACTTACTGACGCTATGGAATATTTTTTCTTTCGTCACAGTAATTCCTACTCAAGGTTCGCTTGCTCGCTCTGGAGCTTCTGACCGAATCTTCTTCAGCAGATAACCAGCGCTTTGTTTCTAAGGTACCGAGAGTACAGAAGCCAAGAACGGCCATGCTTGCAATTATTCTAATATCTCAAGATCACGAGTTAATTAATTATCTCGACAAAACAATTAAGAGATTATCAACCCGCTAAGATGTGAAAACAAAAGACTGTTTCCTCTTATTGCTGAAAATATTTATCAGAGATCAGGAGTGCCAAGGAAGACTAACAAATGATGAGCTGAAAATGTGAGATCAAGGTGAACCCATTATTGATCAACACATCAGACTTAACTTATTGATACACATACTTTAACAGGGGTGTCATACAGGGCACAATTCAGGGGCAGGACGCAATTCGAGCAGGGCGGGCATGAGAAGCTGCAGGTAAAGGATCTGAATACTTCTTGTTGTGATTTTACCTGCGTGTCCACAGTAAGAGTCTTTTCTCCTTCTGACCCTGAAGGCTGAACGTCTTCCAGCTCAGTCTGCAGACTCATTTCCTCCCTAACCTTTGTGTCACATCAGAGACGACGAGCTTGTAACCATGGCTACCGCTGCCATGACAAAAGAGAGCCTATCTTACATTACAGCACTCTTCTTTTAAGGATGTTTTCCTTCAGTGTGCTTGACTTTACTATGGAAAATTAACTATTCTATAGTAAATCTTTTCTTTTTCTAGCTAAATACAGGCAGGAAGTATAATAGAGCCAATTCGTGTGAGCTAACAATTTTTTGCATTGTTTAGATTTTGAAAAATTGGCACCATGAAAAGTATGCTGAATTAGCTATAAGCATTTCCTGTTTACAATATACTCAAGGATAAACAGGCAACTATCACTGGATTGCATTGATTGCATTGCATCGATGAAAACTTTAAAATGCAATGATTCTCAGGCAAGTCTGGGGTTGTAAGCATCGTCTTTTTTACGTGATTTTTTGGCAGTCTTGTGGATATTTATTCACGATGGACATTGGGGATAATAATATTCTCAAAAAGTGTAAATTACATCTAATCCAAAAGTATGTTCATGACTACGAGATGGAGTTGGAAAAGGATTTTTAAGTACCTTGTCACACAGTATCTTTGCCTCACATCTCTCCCTCCAAGCCCCACTTTGAAAACCTCAGATTTAATCTCTCAGATACAAATGTAGTTCAGCTGTTTAAACTCACTCCATCTCATCAGTTTAAATGTTGTTTAGCTCCTGTCATAGTACAATCTTTGCTGCGACAAAACTCTGACTGTGTACCAGTTGCGGCCTTGTAGTGTCTTAAGACTCAACACATACCATAAATGTACTATTTTTCATTAGACATTAACAGGGATGACTGTAGGAAAAAGTAGATAAATTCCCCTCAAAATGAACTCACAAAGAAGGAAGACACATGAAGTAATAGATGCACCAGTGAGGGGAAAAAAAACCATGACCAAACTTTTTTTTTTTTTTTTTTTTTTTAAACACAGCACTTCCATTCACTACAAAAAAAGAGGCATCTCAAGAGCACCGGTAAAAGCAGAACTGCATCCAGTTCAGTTCATCTCCGCCACAGACTGAACCATTAGCCAAGCAAGAGGAAGAAAGAAAGGAGTCCTTTTAGGCCCAGAGAAAGATGTCAAACATCCCCACTGTCCACTTTCACATGCAGCAGAAATGCAACTGTACTGTAAAGCCTCTGCAGAAGCAAGACGATGCTGAGATGAGATCAATTAAATAATAATTTTTAAAAAAGAAAAGGAAAAGCACATGGCAGAGGAAAGGACGCTACTTCTCTCTACTGAGGAGGAAGAAAACAAAGAAAACAGCTTAAACTAGCTGCGAAACAAAATCACACCACAATGGGTAATAATACTTAATATTTTAAAAGAAACGGACAAGAACTCTACCCAGAGGTGTGTATGACCCAATCAGGAAATATACTGTACACAGAATCACCCGGCTTACTTCTTGTTTTGTAGAAATACAGTAGGCCATACAATCATGAAATGATGACCAAACTCTCGAATCTTTTTTCAGTCCAGCATGCATCTCTAGGTGAGCAGAACATTGTACAATAACAGCGGATCAGCTGTAACAGTAGCTGGATGTGAATTCTTGAGCGGATGAAGGAAGCTGAGCTTTCATGGCTTGAAAAACAGCATGAAGAGCAGCTTGAGGCAGATTTCTGGAGTTAGTCATAAAAACCCTAGCACTGTAAGAAACTAAAAACCGAAAAAACCTTTCTCCCCCGAGAGTGAAGTACCCTAATTCTTTAAATAATAGTCTGAGCTATGAAAATCTCAACACAGGAAATGTCCCAGTACAATTCGCTGCCTATTACATTAACGATAATATCGATTACCCCTCCCGTGTACATTCAAGCATGAAAGTCCAGAGTGTCTAAAAACCTCATGATGGATTCTCAGAACAGCCTAGAAAGGTTTCAAGAGATCCATTCAGAAAAGATAAAAAAAAGTGATTTTTCTCAAAAATGTGAAATTAAAAATGTTTTGTTGACCTTTTGTCTTCAAGTGGAAATGCATAGCAGATAACTCGTCCTCCAGGGTCCGTTCCTTTCGTCACACGTGGCTCTCGTAGAACACCTGGCAGGACGGGGTCTTACTTGCGTCTGTCGGTTCGGGCGCAGCCTGCTGGCTGTCTTGTCCCTCCGCCTCGGGCTGCGCCTCCTGGTGAAGAGGAGTCAGCGGTGGAGGGGAGGAGGGGGGAGGGGAGGAGGGTGCAGCCTCTGGCTGAGGTGGGGCCTCGATGCTGCAGTAACCGCTGATGGCGAGCTGCGGGTGGACCGACACCTGGATGGCGATGTGCTGCGGCTGCTCGTGGACTGAAGAGTTGTCTGAGTCGGCAGCGGGCGATTCGCTGCGCTCCCTCTCTCGCCCCCGCTCTCTCTCCCTCTCCCTCTCCTGCAGGATGGTGAAGACGTCTCTCGCCCCGATGGCCCTGCTCGGTCCCTCGCGGCATCCCTCGGGCGCCTGTCTGACAAAGGTGTGCCTCATCTCCTCCACCCCCACCACCTCCAGGATCTCCTCCATGAAGGTGCGGCAGTTCATGATGAGCGGCGGCAGCGGGATGCTGCGAGCCAGCTCCTCGATGTACCGCGCAAACTCCATGGTCTTGAACTGCGTCACCTTGGCCAGCTCCAGCGTCTTAGCCGAGGTGATGATGGGGATTCGCTTGGCGATCTCGAAGGCCTTCTGCAGCTTCTCGGCACCCTCTGTGCGGAAGAACTCGTTGATGGCTTTCTCCGTCTTCTTCAGGTGGCTGCTCATCATGCAGAGGCGTGTGACGTTCAGGGCCATGATGATGGTGAAGGTAACCAGACATACCACCATGTAATACACGCCCATGTCCCCGTTAGTGAAGACCACACGCAGCGTCACTGTGCAGTTGGAGCTGCCGTGAACGTTGGATGCCATGCAGGTGTACTTTCCACGGTCTGCAAACTCGATGCTGGTGATGTTGAGGACACCACCGTCCAACAGCCACCACTTCCCACCTACAGAGACACAGAGAGGTCATGAATATGCTGAGCGAGAAACACAGGCCAACTCAGTAAAGGATAACTACGGTTAATTACAGCCTGGGTTTGATGGGTGTGATGGTTTTTCCTCCTGACGGAACATTTTTTTTGCAATTGTTCCACATCCTGAGATCTTAACAATTACTTAGGTGACTAAAATATTGTCCTAACTGATATGGAGTGCTATGAAAATGAAATCCTTACTGTAATGAACCACAGTTTTATTTAAGTACACGTCATAACCAGCTAGTTTGACAAATTGTCAAAATGTGTGTGATGAAGCAGCACAAATACAAATTTGAATCTATTACTTGTGGTTCACAAAGCGTTAACAATATGCAGAGAAAAAAAGGGACTTTACTGACCCGCTTTTAAAAACATGATTCGCTGACACTAGATAACCCAGTAAAATGCAATCTGCCTATTAACTCAGTCTGAGGTCAGAGTTTAAACCCTGAAATGTTTGTCTGCTGCGTGAATCCACAGTAAACTTTCCTCTGCAGCTCCTGCAGCAGCTGACGTTTGCTGCTTTCTGAGAGGAACTTGCTTACTCAGATTTGCTTACGTTGTACTTCCATGCTGTTCTCTTTTTATGCAGTGTAACAACTCAAAAGAACGCACTGTTTTGGCAAACATATTTATAATGCAATAAAAAAAACAAGTGACTTTAAGCCTTGCAGCAATTTTTTTAATGCAAGTCCTTAAAGCAGCAGCATACACGGTGAGCCTCAATCTGTGTGCCATGTTAGTGTACGATGTACGTTTGATAGCAGATAAACCAGTTCATGGGTTTTAACATGGTTTTCATCTGGTTGTGAGTCCAGACAGGAGAGCAGCTGCGATCCCTTTACTCCTGCCAAGCCTTCAATATTTAAATAGGTGGCGTGGCTGCTCTGGGTGCTGAGGTTTGAATAATCAAAACAAGGACTATCTATTTACATGTTGGACTAGGTAATTTAGGTAAGCCTTAAAACATGATTAAAAGGTCAGCCTACCTCAATTACAAACATTAAAGTCGTTTTCCAGTGTTATGATTTAATCAAACTCCATTTTTTTTAAAATCTCCATCCACCCACGAGGCCATAAAGCCATAAAGATCATTTTAGTCGCTGATTACATGGGTGCTCAGGAGGAATTTAAATGACACTTTCTTGGAGTCTTTTTCCAGTCCACCTGAGTTTTGACCACAAAGTCAAATTACCATTTTTGCATCACCATGTGAACCAGGTGTGTGACCTAATTGGCTTAAAAAAGTGCACAATAACTTTTCAAGCTAAAGTTGTTGCTAACCGGTAACAGATCTGGCCATTAACAACCAGACTTTTGGAAAAGTTTTAAATAAAATGTAAAATGGACACAGGTAGAAGCTGGAATAACTTCGGGCGACTCGACACCAGCAAGAGTCTAATGCACAGATTGACAGTTCAAATAGCTTCACGTGCTAATTGGAGCATGAGTGCAGGTGATATGGGAGTGTGTGCAGCAGCAGGTTAGGTTAACTTAGCACAAAGACTGGAAAATGGGGATACAGCTAGCCTGGCTCTCCCCAGTGGAAACAAAATCTTCCTCACCAAGCTCACCAACTATAGATAGCTGTCACTTTTCAGTATTTAAGCTAAGCTAACGGCCTGCTGGGTGTGGATTCATATTTAACAGACAGACATGAGAGTGGTATCAATCTTCTCCTCTCGCTCTCAGCAAGGAAGCAAATAAGTCTAATTCCCTGAATGTCAAACTACTCCCTTAAATAAATTCAGCGCCTGAGGTCTCTGTTCTATCTGTCAAGGTTTTGCACCCCATCACAGTGTAGGTGGATAGAATTTAATTTTTTTGCGTTCAAAGCAATGAAAAACTACCTTTTAAAACCACAACAGATATATGTCTTTCCACGGTGTCAAAGTCGTTCAGGTTAATCGATGTTCCTCACTGTTGACAGTTATTCATATTTTCTACCTTTGGTTGTAAACAGCTCCTGATAAAAACTACATACTGTATGGTTTGTGCTTTGTTCTGAACTGGCCTTTCAAGGGCGACTCATCCACAAGCAGCAACCTTTTAGCGAATTCATCTGCAACTCCTCCTCAACTACTCGCCGCCTGCACTGAGTGGGCGTGAAGATGGACAGATATCACAGAGGGCGTCTCTAAATCTGCCGTCTGAAGGCTCGAAGAGGCCATAAAAACTGTTTCTGCCGTCTTTTATACTGCGAGCGCGATCAATTTCCCACTTTGGTATCCTCTGGAGGAGATGGATGTTTGGTCAGGAAATGTAGCCGGGCCAACAACGGCGTCCCGCCCATCCGCCTTTTCATGTGAGAGCAAGATTTCTAATTTTACCTCCAAAGCCGGATCATGTGATGTGATTGATGTGCTGCCCAACAGTACGAGCGAGTTCAAAGCAGCCTGAGTAAAAGTCTGCCATTGCCTAATTATATCTGTGTTTTTATACTCTCCTAATTACAGAGCGCTGATAGTTCAGGGGTTAAGGTGCTGACTGTGAAGCACACTCTGCTGTACTATGCTCCTGTGATGGTACAGACCCTGCTCTGGGTTTGTCAGTCATAATAACAGCGCTGCCTCTGCTCTTGATGGCAGGTTTCAACAAGTCGGCTGAGGAGAAGCATCGAAACAGCTCTTCACTGTGCATTTCTTCTCAGCTGAATCACAACATTCGAACACAGACGGCCTGAATGAAAATCATTACTAAGAACGACTGTCTAAGTGATTTCCTGAATTTAATTTGCCTGCCATCACACAAGAAAATAAAAACTGCTGCTAGACAAAATGTGCAATAATTGAGCCAAATTCCCCTCAGGAAGGTCGTCTACTCCGCCTTTTCAGAGGTCAGGTTTCACTCTGATTAAAGATTCAAAAGAGAGACGTCTGCAGCATATCACACTGGAACCAGGACTAAAATCAACACCGTCCACAAGGTCAGTTCCTGTTTCTCTTCACTCCACTGCTGCTGCAATGATTAATCGATTCATCAAGTAGTTGACAACTATTTAATCAACCAACTTCTTCGCCAACTTCTTAAATGTGAATATTTTCTAGTTCCTTCACTATGACAGTAAACTGAATCTGGACTGTGGACAAAACAAGATATTAGACGCTTTGAGAAACACAGACTGACATTTTTCAGGATTTTCTGACAAACAAGTAATCGATTAATCAAGAAAATAAATGATCAATAGACATTGAAGATAATCTTTTGTTGCAGCCCTACATGCTACCCTTTCTTTCTTGTTAACTGTGTTAGCTGCCATTATCATCCAACAACTGAATGTTCTTAATTACAAGCTTCCTTGTTTTCATGTGACAAAAAATTAATTTCGTGCCCCTCAAAAAAAAACTGCATAAAGGTTTTATCTGAAAGGTACTAAATATTCAGTAGTGTGCACATTGTTCAAGCCGTCCCCCAAACCCAAGGCATTCTATGTTCTGCAACAGAAACTCCTGGTCCATCGATGACACCTGGATACGTCACTGAGCAAGGCACCGAGCCACCCTGATTAAGATGGATGTGTGGCTATTTTTTTTTTAAACTGTGTACTCATATTTTAAAATTGCATCCAGCTAATTCTTAAAGTAAGAAATGCAGTGAGTGAACCTTGTTGATCCACTTTGAGCTGGCTGAGGGGAACTTTTGGACTTTGGCTTGAGACTCAGCCTGCCATGCTGGTGCTCCTGCATTGCTTTGTGTGCATTGACACAGCTAAAAAACAAAAGTGCATTCACCTGACTGATAAAACACGAGTCGACTCTGGATGTTGTGAACTGATGACTCAAATCATTGACTTTTAGGGGGCAGCTCTTAGATTTAATACATCATTTACTAAATAAAGGATCTGATCATAACATCTGCTCCCCCATTTCCTGGAGAAAACCCTGCAATGTGCATGTTAATGTCTAAATACTGATTAATTTGCTCAAATTGAAAAATTCACATGAATGTCTAATTGTTAACTCTCAAAAGCCTTAGTAAATAACAAACCTGACACCCTCCTGCTTTTGCTGCTAATTAAATTATAATCAACTGACGTCAGTGCTGGTGACAAAGAGAACAGGAAACCAGGTTTAAAGTAACAGTACAATCCATCTCACCATTTGTCTCTGTATCCAAGCGGTCTCCATGGGAGTTGAACCACTGAACACTGGGGAACGGGTCTCCGGTAACATTGCAGTCAATCAGCACGCAGCTACCCTCCCGAGCAATTATCTGGTTCACTTTTGTGAACACAACTGGGACAAATCCGCCGTCTGTCACAGTGCCATTTTCTGTACGGTTTCCGTCCATGTCCACTGATAAGGCCCCGGTGGTGCGAGAGGCGATAAGGGTCGCCAGTACCAGAAAAACAGATCTGCCGGCCCAGTGCATTTTCTCAGACTGTTGGTGCGTCACCCATGGGGGAAAGAGACTCTGTCAGTCCTCCTGGGTCTCCATCCAGCAGACTGGCTATCTCTTGATTGTCGAAGGCAATTTGGTATTCAGGTCTGTGGCGTAAAACATCTCACTGGAAAAGAAGAAAGTGATTGGTGTGTATTAATCAGAGACGGCGCAGGACACTCTTCAGGACTTGATGCTCAGCAGCTGGAACAAACTGATAAGAAGGCTGTTTTAATAACCAGGCCTAAAACGTATACCAGAGTGCAACTAATACTTTTTTGCATTATTAATTAATCATTTGGCCTCTAAGACATCAGAAAGTAGTGAAAAGCCTCTCACAGTTTCCCAGAGCCTGAGGTGGAGTCTTCAAATTGTGTCAAACAGCTTGAAAAATGACTTAAACACTTGATGGGTTGTCAAAACAGCTGCAGATTTACAACTAATCATTTCTACTCTAAATTAATATTCTGCTGTCATAGTAAGCCTTTTAAATTATGACACTATTGTTTACTAATTTAGTTGATTATCAAGCAAAAATACCAAATATCTGATGACTTCAACTTTACATATAAATAAAGTTCCTTTCATTTCTCAGTTTATATTATTACAAAGGGAAATCACTTTTGGACACTTCTTAAGCACATATGACTGCAATCATTGTTGCCCATTTCCTTGAAGTCTTGCATGGTTGTATCAGAGGACGATTCATGAAAAACAGCTTTCATTTAAAGTAAAATCAGCTAAAAAAAAAACAATCGCTGTCAATGGCTATTTCCTGAACAAACCGATCATATTCATGCATAGTTATATAACATTATAGAACACAGGCATTTAGTCATGGGCTTATTTAAGTCGGATGTAGCTAATAACAGTGTTCACAGCTAAAAGCGGTTACATCATATGAACATCATAGAAAATATTCGAGTCTACAACTTGCAAAAACGTTGAAACGGATCATCTGCAACGTTTCCCGGACACAAGCAGCTTTCTCCTCTGTTGTGACAGCACCTACCGACTTGATTAATATGAAAACAAAGCCACACTACAACATAACGGAGCCCGGTGTGGGCTCCGTCTATGTCCTAACCCGTTTCTTTTCCAAACATAAAGCTACCAAATGTGACTCACATAAGAACTCGTAACGACGCAGATAGTTGAGTGTATATGTTGGCGATGTGTATAGAGTGTTTTTAAGGTTTCGTCGCGTCAAACTGTGCTGTTAAACCGCTGGACATCAGAAGACACGGGCGAGGGACCCGGCTATGTGCTGGACGGTGGTTTTAACATCACGGGACCCTTACAAAATTGTGCCACTGCAAACTGTTTACAAACGGTCGTAAGGTAGCTCCTTCACATTCATGTATTCTCACAAACAAAAGCTCGTTTAGCTAAAGGTAACAATAAATGTTACGGCAGATAGTAGTCAAAATCCTGGGTAGAGAGCGTAGAAATCACCGACTTTATGCCGAGATATGCGGCATAACGTCGCCTCGTCAGCGCGAGCCCAACGGTCCAGCAAACAGCCAACGCGGCGTCGACGTTAGCGGCTAAATTTTGACAAAACGCGAGCAAATTTCACATTCTCCGGTTGATAAATCACACCTTTCATACTCACATCATGGTCTGTCGCTGTTAATGTTTGGTGGGGAAGCACCAGAGTCGACGTTCCGTCGTCTGCTATTTCTCCGGCATCTCCATCCTCCTCCCACCGCTGGAACCAACAGCTAGCGTTAGTTTCCCCGCACGTCAGGGTGGAGGAGCGGCAGCGTCGCCTGGGTGGTATGGACCGAACAGGTGGGCCAGTAAAGTGAATAAATGGCAATTAAAAAATGTTTTTACAGTATTAAAACTATTATAAAACACTTATCACTATACCAGAGTTCATGTTAATTCTCCATGGGGACTCTCTGGGCATTGGAGCTAGCCACACTTCTAGAAGAAATGAATATAATTTCTCTCGTGAGCAGTCAGCTAGCTTGCTAGCTAGCATAAAATAAGTAAAAGATAATGACTGTTGTTGTTGTTGTTGTAGGGTTTCCTGTCACTGTTATTCCCTGACCCAGGTTTAAAGCTGCATTAACTGACCTTTTCACCACTTGGGGGCAGCAAAGCAAGCAGTAAACTACACAGAGACATTATGTATATTTTGAAGAAGCTAGCAAACAGTCGCTTGTTCACACACCCAGCATATACTGAGTGATTCATCCGGAGTCATGTTTGTGGCCACCTGACAGCTGTTAAGTCAATATTCAATTCAAGTTTTAGTTATGTCTTCATTTTGGCAATATCTGGCTCTTTACCTGCTATAAACGCTCTGCTGTGTTCACCCGCTTGTTGCTAATGTTGTCTATCTGTCATTTGGTGCTGGATGGTTACAGTACAGTGTGTTTACTGGGCTGTTTTCTCCAAAAACTGCCTGCTGAAAGTGAGAAGAAGAAAGCCAGAAAAGCAAAAAAATGTTGAGTGAAAAGTTGCTAGGAAGCTCCACAAAACTGAGGAGAATTGCAGAGTCGTTGGGTGAAAACCTTCCTCATATAAAGGTAAATTGTACATGCATTTCATTTTGTGGTGCAGTGCAGCTTTAAGACATGGCATACAGTGGCAGGTAAATGCACTGATGAGAGCACATTGCCATCTGCATTTATTGCCAATTAAAGAGATTTGACAATAAAAAGACATTTGAAGCAGATTGCAGTGCTGCAGATAGCGTACAAAACAAAAAATGATCCGGCGAGAGGAAACAGCAAACTTCCCTCTGAATCAAAAACATTCCTGGAAGAAAGAGGCAGAGGAAAAGCACCTAATAAAAACCAAATCAGGGTTATCGGACTGTACATGCTCTTCATTTGTGTGCTAGTGTTGATAACTGACTGACCTTGAACCTCTGAAATCGACAACTGTCTGTACCAAGGCTTCAGCAAACACTCAATAACTAAGTCAATAGTGCTCCATCTATGTATAGAAACTGTGGGTATAAGGTTGTGTGTGTGTGGATATGTGTTAAAAGTCATTACTTTTCATCTTTGGCTCAAAATGAAACATCAGGTAATTTGTCTCCCCAAAGATTCTGCATTAAATTTGATGAAATTTAGAGGAGGTTTGGTACTTTTACTCCAGTGTCTAACTGCTGTTGTACATATTTTTTCCATTAAAGCTCATTGCTTTACTTTTTAACTGCCCAAGTAGTTACTGTAGACCTGTTTAATACTGCTTACACATTAACGGCTGCATAGTTTAGACAGGGCTCACTCTTGCAGTCTTTGCGAGAGGATTATAATACCTTTCTTCACAGTAAATAAGTGTTGCAAAAGCCTGATTTTTAAGCCGCCCCCTGACCCTGTTATCCGTCACGGATGAATGTTTGAGCTTTACACAAACACCTCTGAGAGCTGTCGCACTCATAAAGTGCTACATATTAACGCTGCAGGGAGAAAGTCTGTACAAAGGAAAAGAAAACAGTTTCCACCAACAGACAGACCCTGTTGCTGTCAGCAGGTACTGTTCGGTGAAAAACTTGTTTTTTACACGACTAACAGTACCCTTTGCTTGAACTTGTGATTTTTCACAAGGTCACCAGGAAACAAAGAGAGAAGCACCTGTTGCACCAGCTTAATGTTTGCTTCAATCATAAGTCAGGCTGTAAAGTATAAAGTGTGCTGAAATGTTGTGATTTTTAACTTGTAGGCTGCAAAAAAAAAAACCCAAAAACAACTGGTGTGATCAATAAGAGCAGCCAAACCGTATCCTAAACCCTAAAATAATACAGCAAAAACAGAAGTTGAGTCTGTTTCTGGCATAATTGCACCTACTTCAAAGGTGCACAGAGAAAGGGAAATAGTGCTAATTTGCTTGCCACAATTGTAGTTTTAAGAACTGTGAAACTGATGTGTTTCACAGTAAATCCCTCAGAAAAATGTTGCTCCAGTTTTGCCCCTCAGAGGACAAAAACACCCTAGCTGAACATTTAATTTGTTCAGTCAAGCGCAGGCACGGTTTATGTTGATTAAGAGGCCTCGCAATCATCTTCTGTACCACCTGTTTGAAATGACACATTTCCAGAAACATGCATATGAATCTATGCCACACTGCGATAAAGAAAAAGCTAAATTTGATGGGTGAAATCGATGCACCAGGCAAACTAAAAGTGTTTGATCAGGCGTAACCGAAGGTCTGAGGTTTTAGTGGAGCAGCAGTGAAAACTGTGAATTCTGTAAAAACATGCAGACACAAAAGACAAAATTCAGAGTGATAAAAAAGTTTATTTTTGTATGTTTTTTTTCTTTCTAAAACTGAGGATCAGCAATAACTTATGTTGAGCACACATGCAGCCGAATCAACATTAAAAAATAAATATATATATATTCTGAATGTCCCCTCTTGACTATATTCTAGATATAATCAGATATTACACAATTTTAAAACATATTCTAACTTGGGGGCGCCTCAGTAGCTCATGTACCACGTATCAAGGTGAATTCTTACAGAGAGAAAAATAAATCATAAAGCATCTTTGATGAGCGAAGAGAGTCTTCTGAAAGCCTGTTGAAAGATTTGTTGAGATTAGAGTCAGTGAAGGAGTGTGTGTGTGTGTGTGTGTGTGTGTGTGTGTACCTACCTCATCAATCTGCTCTGGCATGGAGAGAGAAAAGGCCGCTCTGACGTAGGGACAGGGCTCGCTACTGTTGATCATGAAGACGCCTCCGGGAACCAGCAGCACCTTCAGCGCAAAATAAAAACAACATGAGTAAGTGGATAAAAAAAAGGTTTGGTTCTGTACAGATTAGACAAATGAGATGTTAGTTAGTGAATTTTAGAGGTGCTGGTAGTTGTATTTTTTTTAACCTTTTTTTTTTTTTTTTTTTTTACCTGAGCCTGGCTAGCGGTTTCCTCCTGTTTCCAGTGTTTGTGCTAAGCTAAGCTAACTAGCTTCAAGAAAGTGAATTTGAGTATTTTCCGAAATGTTAACGTCTTTCAGAAATATTGTTACTTAAAAATGTCAGACTGGCTGAGAGAGGCTGGAATGTGATTATCCCAGCTTTGAATCATGGGAAAGATAAAGTACAGTCAGGGATTCTCTGCTCAATTCTTTTCAACTCTGGAGCGTTGTTTTTTCTGCTCTGATAGCACAGAAGACAGGGACTCTTTACTATCGGCTGTGTGGGAGTTTTAAATATCCTGGACTCAGAGGAGAGGCGCCCACTGTGCAGACCTTGGAAAAGCCTGATTGTACCCACTCCTGTTTATTCACAGCCAATAAGCTGCTCGCCAGCAGGGATTTACTAACGCTGTGTGTGTGTGTGTGTGTGTGTGTGTGTGTGTGTGTGTGTGTGTGTGTGTGTGTGGGGGAGGGAAAACACTCAGTGGCTGAACCCACTCACAGTGCACACAATGGCTGCTTCACATGCACCATCCTACACTCTATTCAGACACAATACCTGCCTCCCCCCCGGTGCAAAACATCTGCTCACAACCAGTGCAACAGAGAGGAAAAAGCACCCAAATGCATTGTGGGTACCTGCTGTTAGCATACTGGAGTGCAGTCCGTATGTGTTAACCTTCAGTGGACAGAGTTAATTGGAGTTTTGTTGCATAAAACATCACAAAAACAGATTCATATGTGAGCGTTTGAACTGAAATACCTCTTTCTCCAAGGCTTTCTTCATAATCAGCTGCTGGGTATCGGCTATGCCCTTCAGTCTGATCCACAGGAACATGCCTGCCGACGGGGTGTGCCACTCAGCTACATCTACACACACACACACGACTTCTCTTAGTACTTTAACTGCACTGTATTGTACATGTTTTTCACATATCGTCTCAATGGCACTGCTTCTCTTTTTCTCAAATATGACAACACACACAAACAGAAAAAGTGACGACTGTGACCCAAATAAATACAAACTAAACAGACTAAATAATACTAAATCAACTGAATAACAAGTTTTAAGTTTTAACAGCAGATTTGACCAATCACAAGTTTATATTACATTGAATTTACAGAAAACCACATTTTTTAGCCAGCCAGTCGCTTTTTATATTGCTGACTGGACAGTCTATAGAAGTGTCAAATTCAATTTAATTCAGTTTTATTTATATAGCGCCAAATCACAACCAAAGTTGTCTCAGGACACTTAACTTATAGAGCAGGTACAGACCAAACTCTTTATCAACAGAAACCCAACAATTCCCTCATGAGCAAGCACTTGGCGACGGTGGCGAGGAAAAACTTCCTTTTAGGAGGCAGAAACCTCGAGCAGAACCAGGCTCTGGGTGGGCGGCCATCTGCTTCGATGTCAGATCTGGTTTTATTTATTTATTTATTTCGGTAAAAGAATATTAAAGGGCACCCTGTGGAGTTTTCTTGTAAACAAACAAAAGTAATGTTTAAATTCAGTATTGATGCAGTGTAAATGTAATAATTAACAAATATGTTCAGTGCATTTTCTTCCTCTTCAACATTTCAAAGCTGCTTTTTATTTATTTTTTTTCTATTATATTTTAAGTCTCAGTATTGAAGCTTCCAGAATACTTCACTACAAACCTTTGAGCCACTTGTCTGCAGAGCTGATCATGGCATCGCGTTGTTTCCTGTAAAATTCAATCACCCTGCGAGAGGAAAAGAGACCTGTTTCAGAGTGTCGCTCTTATTTAACTCGCACTGTTTTCTGAACCAGTCAGACCAGTCAGCATTGTGGGAAGTGGCGTACCCGTCTATGTGCTGGAGGAAACCCTCTTGGCCCCAGCTGTGCAGCAACTCAGACACCATGAGCTGAAAGGGAGCAGGATGCAGGTTATATAATGTAATGACGGGCAAACATTCAAAGACTGTGGAGCCAAATAATTTGACTGTACAACGAGCCTGCAGCATGACGCTTCCTTTCTTTCACCGCTGAGCCTTTAAATGTTTGTTGCGGCTGGCTCATGTTTCCAATTTGCCCGCACGTGAAAGAAAGTGAACATTTTGTAATCGCGTGCATGCACTTTAAATCTTTGCCAACACATTAGTCCAGATTAGAATAGAAGCGAGGACAGGATCAGAGGATGGCAGCAGATCCTAATTAATCTTCTTCCTTATTAAAACCTCCTCTGCAGCTGCTGCTGAGCCAGACACGCCACGTCTTGTATGGTTTCACAAACCCCACACCCCGTCTCGCTGCGAGGTCGATGACGCCGCTCGAAAGCATGCTTCATCGTTGCCACTCAGCCAACCAATGCTGAGTATTTAGAAAGGCAGTTTCTCTGATAGACAGTAGACAAAGCTCAGAGAGTTTCAGAGAGTAAAATTGAAGCCAGCACCGAATCGCTAGAAGCTTAATTCATAACGCTGACATTAGAATTCTAAATCAAAATGCTGCAAAGCTTTTTTTGCATGTCTACTAATTCTGTTTAAATCAGGTATTTCTGCACAGCTGCAGTTAAGAGTAGGCTACAGTAATAGTATTAGTATAACAGTATTTGTAGAAATAGACTCCAATGGTGGCTGCATAGGATTGTTTCCAACTCGTGATACAATATAACAAAAAAACAACAGGTTTTAATCACCTGTGTGAAGGTACTAGTGTGCATTGTCGAGGCCTGGATGTGCAGCACCACCCGGTCTACCAGCGGTTTGGGACCGGTCACAAAACCGATCCTCAGCCTGAAACAAAACACACACACATAGATGAGTAGCCAAAGACAAAAACACACGCTGGGGCAGTTATGCATAAAACATCTCCTACACAGAGTCAGCTGTGTAATATTTAACCTGATAATATATAACAGAAATATTCATCCCTTAACCTAAAACATAGTCCCTGTACACATAAACAAATAAAATTCACTTTATTGGATGTGGCTCTGAATATGTGGTGACTTTAAACACAGCTGCTTGTTCCTGGTCTGCAGCCTCTGTGTTTGTGTTGCCCTGTTCTGCATTGAAAATCGTTCTTCATCTTAAGTTAACAAAGTAAAGATTAAATGTATAAATGCCTAGTCTAATTTGCTCAATACAAACAAAAGAAAACAACATGGACAACATCCTTCCGCTCAGTGTCTTTGTCCTACAGATGCGCACAGATGATTGAATTATTACGGAAGGGTTAAACGAAGCTACCAGCCTCTCCTCAACGCAGCATCGTTCATTTTAATCATTTCACAGGCTGCTGACACACACTCACCCTGAAGACAGGATCTTAGAGAAGGAGTCTGTCCTGATGATCCTCCCGTCAACGTCCATGGAGAGAAACGTGGGAGCCCACGGCTGCCAAATACATGACGACGTAACAAGAATCAGCCAAGTCAAATGCTGAACTAAGACCATAAAGTCACAACCATGGAGGCAACTGAACTGCTTGACCTTAAGTGGCAGAAAAGAGGAGGTGAGCGAACTCTCTTTGTACCTTGTCAAACTGCAGGAAGTAGTACGGGTCGTCCTCGATGATGAGCATGTCGTACTGCCTGGCCAGCTATTAAGAAGATGTGAATGTAAATTGACAGTGAACCTGCAGGGAAATCAGCTTCACAACGAGCTCTAATTAGAAGAGCGAGCGCTCCACTGATTGCTTTGCATTAATCAGACGGACCAGGTTCATAAAATACAGCTTCAGCTGCAGCACTCCGCAGGGGAGACAAACCTCATACACTTCCTGCTTCCTCTGAGTCGTCATGGAGGCGCCGGTGGGGTTTCCTCCGTTGGGGATGGTGTAGAGGATCTTGGGGGCGGTGCTGTTGGGCTTGTGGATCTCTGAGGGGTCCCATTGAGACAAAACCTCCTTCAGGGCTGCAGGTATCATGCCGTGCTGATCGCTGGGAACGTTGATCAAGTTGCAACCGAGCGGCTGGAGCTACAGACGACAAAAGAAAGAGGGTTATAGAAGACTCAGTAAACAAGTGAACGTGCATGTTGTTATAGAGGAAGTGCTCTCACCGCCGCCAGTGTGCCTGAATACGTGGGTGCATCCACCAGAACGTTGTCTCCAGGGTTGACGAGCATCTCAAACACCTAAGGTGAACAAACACGACAAGAAACACGTCCAAAATCAACCTTATGCAAGAACTAGTCGCACGAACAGATTTGGTCTTAAACAGCACGGATGAGTGATTTAAGAAAGTTTGTGGGGTATAATTGTACCTTACAGAGCCCCTCCTGGCTGCCTGTAGTAACACACATGTCCATCTGGCCGTTCTCTGGGGTGTAGCTGGCGGTTGGTGGGTTGTGGAGGTTCTTCTGCAGGTTCTTCATCCACGTCAGCAGCTCAGGTATTCTACACAGGAATTTATGTAAGACTTCGTACACAGATGATTTCACACTAATAATGTGCAACATTTTTTATTAATACAGTGCATTTCGGGTTTGCTCCTTTCTGCCATTACCACTCTACAATTTACTTTATGAAAGCATCTATCCGTGCTGTTGCCGGGCAAGTTTTCTGAGAAAAATATCTTTAGTGTAATTTAGTGTCAGCTGCCAGACAAAGGAATCACTTTCACATACAAGAACATGTGCTACATCAACATAAAGCTCCAGAAAGAAGATATCACTGCCCACAACACTTGACTGATGTGTTGGAAGCACCATTTAAAAACAGCACAGCAGAGGGCTCGGAGCTTTAACCACCACAGCGCGATAAACACGAACGTGTAGGTGTGTGATAATCTGTTTGAAGTCCAGATTTGGTGTTTAAACTTTATGGGCATTTTATGCTTTTATTAGAGACCACCAGCAGAGAGAGATGACAGGAAATGAGGGCCAGGTTCGATTCAATCCTGAGACGTTACGGTTCATGGTCGTCGCCTTAGTTTAGAGGCGCCCAATATAAACTATGATCACTGATAACTACTGAAACCATTGGAATCTGCAGGCGGGTCACCTGAGGGCTTGTTTACAGGGGGTCATAAAAAGATAAAGGTTGCAGAAGATTGATAACCTCCACGCTCTGCTGCACACTTTTGTGACGTCATTTAAAGTCAAGTTGAGATATAAATTCAGAAAAAGAAGGAAAAGGTCTTTAATGTCCAGACTTACCAACTATTAATCAACTACTTTAATCACCACTGAAGAGCGACACATGCATAAAAACATGGATTTTGCTCAGGATACGAATTTACCAGCTTTTCCTGTCCAGGCACTCGCTCTCTGCTGCTGTATTTGATTTTTAATTTCCCACAGTGCAGCCACACTGAAGCTGATAGGATGTATTTTCATTAATAACCCCTCCTGCTGTATCGTGGACTGATCACATTTTAATCTCATTAAGAAGCGACTGCTTTCAGGATCCCTGTCTGGGTCTCTCACCCATTAGAGGCAGAGTACTGCAGAGCCCTCTTCATCGCCGTCTCGTCGAAGGTGACCGTCTGTCCGCTCTTCACCTTAATGCTCGCCGACTGGAAGGGGAAGGTGTTGGGGTTGGGCGCTCCTCCAGCCAAAGAGATCAGTGATGGAGGTGACCGCTGCTGCAGCTCGGCTTCACACAGGTGGAGACAGACAAGATGAAGGTCTCATACTGAGGTTGCAATACAAGTTATAAGATACTGATGTCGTACTACAACCTGCAGCATAATCAGCATTATGTAAACCAGTTGAACTACTTAATATCTTGGTCTCAAGTAACCAGTGAACATATCTGGAGGGTTCAAAGCTGTAATCACTGATAATACTGGGATAGGATAGATGGATAAATCTACCAGACATTTAGGTTAAAACAAGGCAGCATTTGGCTGTTTATGGCATTTATTCACATACATATTAATTGTGTTTTAGCAGGATTTTAATGACTATCACTGTGTATGGTCAGGTTAAGCACATGGAAAAATGCAGGGCAAACAGTGATTAAATGTACCAAGCTGTCTACATGTAAATAAAAAAAAAAAGTACTTCTAAATCCAATTAGTCAAGTTCTAGCTTCTGCATCTTTAAGACTGGATTATCAGAAGGGGGTAATTTAACTGAAATATATTAGACGACATGCACCATTAAAGCCTGGTATCAAAGGCCTGCTTTATCATCTGATCTCTAGATCCTGTCTGGAGGAGGGTCCCTGTGTCCACAACCCAAAGAGCTTCAGGTTGCTGTCACATGAGACAAACGCAACAAATAGCCTAGAGGGTAAATCTGTTTTCACTACAAACCACAACTTTGCCACCTGTGAAATCTGTGACCTGGATCTGTTTATAAAAGCACGTGTGAGAATATTCAGGTGAAAATACTCACTCAGCATCCGGATGGGGGAGGGCTTCCTGGCTGCACTGACAGCTGTCAGAAACCGAGCGTAATTCATGATTCCTGCGAAATGATTCAATCAGAAAGTATTAGCTTCCTCCCACCCAAAGATGAACACATTGGTTTTATTTATCTAAACAGCTTCCACCTGTTGTGAAATGTGTGAAAACTGGGCCATTCATAACAGAGACACTGACAACAATGACGCTGTAACTTTAAATGAATCCTGTGGAAATGACAAAAATGAAACTCCAGGTTTCGACATGTAAACAGGCAGTTTGACGTGGCAGTCTGACTTATTGCAGTACATCGTTAGTCTAAATTACTCAGACCAGCATTGCTGCAACGTTAAAACAACAATGAGCTGTGTTAAAGTGAGCTAACCGAGACACAACCAGGGACACACGCTCGTTGGGATACTACATCCAACAGATGATCGTAAATTATACTGTATAATCGTAAAACGTTTAACGATTTTTCACAGTTAACTCGGGCACGTTCAGCTGCGTAACTGACCTTGCGTATCTCGGCTTGACTGCCCCGGGGGCTTCTGGTTAATGTATTTCTTGATACCCCGAACTCTGCGGGGGTCAAGTGCCATGTTCCTAACGTGAACTACACTACCCAAGCTGTAAATCAAAAGCACACGTATAGCTAACGACTATACTTCACGAAATGACTTCGCTAAAGTTTTCGCAGTTTTCTTGTATGAGTCGGTGTAAAATAACTGGTTATATATATATTCAAAATAAAGAAAATGGCAGTAAGTCCTTACCAACGTGAAGTCTTGAGCGCCGGTCGCCGGTTTAATTCTAGTGTCTCTCCACTAGATGGCAGTCAATGGTATTCAAAAGGTCGAAGTTACAGGAAATGACGACATAATTGAGCTTCCGTGTTATTAGCTTAGCTTCGTCGTGCTCACTACGAATAACAAACTGTGTAACTTTACCTTAATTTTATGTCTGTTACTGTCAGAGTTGTGTGAAGTTTGCAGGCTGTGCCACGTCTTTTTATTTTTAAACTAAATACTGAAGTGTGTTTTGCAATGAGATTTCAGTGCGTACTAGCAAATGTGAGTCATCTCCCCGCTAAATAAGGCACAGTTTAAGTTAAAGCTAACGACCTCGTTCAAATTAACCTAAGATAATTTACCCTTAATATATATAGAAAACAAATAGGAACATAGTCTCACTCGGTTTAGCTAAATATTTAAAAGAGAAACTTAAATAACACTTCAATTAACGTAACTGCTGCCTTCGTCAGTAATGGTGCCTTACATTCAGGTTTAAGGTAACGCTAACAGGTGGGTCCTCTCTTCAGCAGAGACAGCTCTGCTTTCAAGAAGACATTGAGATTTTTGCTCTGATGTAGAGCTGCAGACTGGCTGTCCTGTCCTTGGTGTTTACATCCCTGTCACCGTTTCAATGGGGAAAAGGAAAGACATGATTCACCCCAGGTTTCTCGGTGAGTATGTAAGATTATTGGCATTCAATCAATCCTCTTGATCGGCAGAGTTACGCTTCCCTTGTGTTGTAATGTACACTTAACAACATTGAACAAACACTTTTTGTTGAACCTATTTTACATGTGCCAATTCAGCTTTAATGCAATGTTGAAGGCTGTAGTTTGTGTTGCTGTTGAATTGCATTCAAATGCATTTTTTGAATTTGTTAAGAGGTGTCCATAAGCTGCTCAAAACATGTACATTTTGTTGAAAGCATCACACTTCTGAGAAACTAAACAAAATAATACAAGATCACAAAAGTGGCATATCAGTAGTATACCTAATATCAGCAGTAAAAATGTAAATCATAGTGAAAATGTTTGATTGTATTTATTTGCGTTCTCCTTTCGTCCTCTGCAGGTGAAGGAAGCTCTAGCCTGCACAGCGTCCACAAGCGAAAGCACAAAAAACACAAGAAGCACAAGAGGAAGCACCATAGTTTCCCAGAGGCCCCGGAGCCCGAGCCCATCATGGTTCCTCGGCCCCCTCCACAGCTCCGACTCAAGATCAAACTGGGAGGACAGACGCTGGGGACCAAGAGGTGAGACGGGAGGTCAAAGTTGGTAGTGAGCCGTGTTACGTGTCTGTGCTCAGTGGTCAGTTTCATCACAACTGGATCACTCATTGAGATTTTTCCGTTTCTGTTTTCCTGTTGTCTGTACAGCGTTCCCACCTTCACCGTGCATCCTGGTGTGGCTCGTCCTCCCTCTCCGCTGATGATTATTCATAACACTGTTGATGATGATGACGACAACGATGAAGATGAAGATGATGACGATGACGATGACGACGAGCCCTCTGTGCCCCTGGAGCAGTACCGGGCCTGGCTGGGCAAGTTAAAAATAGAACCTGTAGATACTGTATAACATACTGCATCTTGATGAAAAATCATATCCTGTTATTAGAGTAGTTATCATCTGAGGTTTATATAAATAATAAATAATGTTTATTTTTATGTTTATCATAAATAATGTTTATCTTCTTTGTTCTGTATCAGATGAAGACAGCAACCTGGCCACATCCCCCCTGCCAGACATGGACTCAGACTCCATGCTGGGCGGGCCTGTGGATGAGGAGGAGAGGTGGCTGGACGCTCTGGAGAAAGGAGAGCTTGACGACAACGGAGAGCTGAAGAAGGAGATTGACGAGTCTCTGCTCACAGCCAGACAGGTGAGGAAGAGAGACAGAAGCAAAAAACACACGTATTTCAGTTCCCTTTTGATAAAATAAAGCTTATCCTTGAGTGTTTTGTGTTGTTTGTGTTCAGAAAGCCCTGCTACACAAGCAGCAGAGCCAGCCTCTCCTGGAGCTCCCCATGGGTTACAAGGAGAAAGAGATGACCGCGGAGATGATGCAGAAGCGGGAGGAGCGAGCCCGAAAGAGACGCCTGCAGGCCGCCAAGAAGGCAGAAGAGAACAAGAACCAGACGATAGAGAGACTAACAAAAACCAGCAAGGCCAAGAACAAAAGCATGAAAGAGAGGAAGTCCAAGCAGAGTCAGTGTCCCATGATCCGGTACAGTGACTCCGCCCAGGGCATGGCCATCTCCTTCCCCGCAGGTGTCACCGCTCCATCTCCGGCACCTTCCCGCCCTCCACCTGCAGCCCTGGTGAACTGCGGGGTCAGCGGCTGCACCAACTCCAAGAAGTACTCCTGCTCAAAGACCGGGGTTCCTCTCTGCAGCCTCGAGTGTTACAAGAGGAACCTGCTTGTTCAGGGCGTAGCATGAACTTCAAAGGGCAGAATATATTCCAAATGGACGCAGGTGTAGTTGTGTTTACGTGAGGGTGTGATGACGGAGTGTACAGTCCATGTGGTCATCGCGATTTATGTTACATGGACCCTCGTGACTTCACAGGTGTAGAACAAAAAATCTTTTCAGGACTCAGAATTCAAATACAGTGTGGATTTACTTTTTATCTACTGTTGCTAGCGATGCTAGTTATGCAGTTCAATTATGTATATTGTAAAATATGAAGACAAAAACCTGTATAGCAGTCAATCAAACATTATACATTTATGATTTGCATCGGTGGAGTTAAAATACTCAAAAACAAATATTTTTTAAGTTTGGAGACAGAGTAGCATTATTTCTACTAGCTTGAACTATTTTTTATTTTGTTAGCAATGTGAATTATACTAAAAGACTAACAGATGTCAACACCAAGCAATTTGTTTGGAAAGAATAAGAGAGACTGTTTTTGCTTCTTTAATCTCAATGTTCATTTTAGTAACAAATGACTCAATTTCCATACAAAACTGTACATCTTAAATTAAGTAACAAATGAAATGCCTTTCCAACACTGCATACAACTTGTGAAAATATCAATACAACCTTATTTGCTTAATCTGTCGAACTGGAGATGTGTGTAGCAGCAGCATGATTTTTATTGGTCCAGCTTAGTAAAGTTTACGGCAGGAAACTGTCAGGGCGACTGCTCTCACTGGAAGGTTTTTGTCTGCTCTTATCAGACGTTTACACTAAGGTGTCTGAGGTATTCACTGCTTGAGTAGCTTTCTATCTACACAAACACACACTTACAGGAAATTACACACATTTCTGGTGAGCAACAAGGCACAAAAACGACCTGGTTTGAACTCCACATCCAGCAGTCAGCCTGCTATTTGCTTATCACTGCTGTAAGGCCACGGTCTGCTGTTATCTGCGGAAAAATGGAGGCACACTGTAAGATTCAGACTGTGTAGTTGCTCTTACGTTATCCCAGGGAACAAATGGTATAAAATCCACACATTTGCTCTCAGGTGGTTTTCAGTTTGAACTGGTTTCCTGAGAAATCAACTGATGCTTCAACGGTTGAAGAGATGTTGTGGTTTGTGTGTCGGTCATTTACGCTGATCTAATAGGAGACAGCGACTCATCACAAGGCCAGGCCAAAGGAGAGTCTGAAGGCCATCTCTACAGGAACCTCTGCCACCGAGTCATGGAAACACACATAGAATTCCTGAGGGACGGGCTCGAGCAACATCCGTCTGAAAGACACCAAAAAAAAAAGACAAGACTGGGACATGAGGTAAGGTCTGGACTGCAGAGAGGATGGTGCATTTCTGTCAGTCCTGCCAAATACTTTAATTAGAGGTAAATATCAGAATAGCTACTTCCAGCTTGTCTTGTGTGAGTTAATATCTTTGGTTAGACAAAACAAGACATTTGAAAACATCACTGTTTTTGTAAATTGTGATTTTTCCTTTTTTTTTTTTTTACACTCAAAAACGGTTACAAAGCACAATAAGAACATGAAGGCTCTGCTTGTCACCCTTGTATTTGGGTCTAGGTCTTGGAGCAATGACAAGGTGAATAGTTGAAACGTCGTCTAGCATCTTAAGCCGGTCCAGTTAGCTTTCTGAAAACACTTAAACTCTGTGTGGACTATGTAAGCGGTTTTTGTCAAACTATTTGTGCCTTTCCTCGTTAGTATAGTGGACAGTATCTCCGCCTGTCACGCGGAAGACCGGGGTTCGATTCCCCGACGGGGAG
Organism: Chelmon rostratus; assembly: GCF_017976325.1. Taxonomy (NCBI): domain Eukaryota; kingdom Metazoa; phylum Chordata; class Actinopteri; order Chaetodontiformes; family Chaetodontidae; genus Chelmon; species Chelmon rostratus. The sequence goes on along the minus strand of NC_055680.1, from coordinate 13,419,133 downwards.
AATTTATTGCACCAGGAAGCAACTTTTACTATTCGTAAAATATCGGTATTCGGCGCGGTAGAACGACTTCGGTTTAATCAGATTTCAAACGCATACTTTATGCGATACTCCGGACGAAAGCAACGGTAACACACAGGTAAAAAATAACGCAACAGTATCAACTTGAACATTTCGTGTTCAACAAACTATGTTATACTTACGATTTTACCTACTAGCATCTTCCTCGTTAGTATAGTGGACAGTATCTCCGCCTGTCACGCGGAAGACCGGGGTTCGATTCCCCGACGGGGAGAATTTATTGCACCAGGTACCTTTACGTGATCAGGCAGGTTGTGGTTCCTTTTCGTTACAATGTGTCTGCCTCTGGCATGGAACGCTGTTCTTGTTACCTGGCAAATAGTGTCTATTGCACATCTAATGTCTACTGATATTTTCATATTTGTACCTTTATTGACACTTATTCTTTAGTATTTGCACTCTTCCACTTTGCTGATAAGATAAGACAAACTTTATTAATACCCAGCCGGGGAAATTTGGGCATTACGGCAGCATATAGTAGCAGTTGGAATAAAAATAGCAACAGAGATAGAAAAATTTCAAAAAACGAAATACAACATAAAAAGTAGACTATATATATGTACATATTATACCACAAAATGTGTTTTTTTTTGACAATATAAAAGAAAAAAATATATATATAAAAAATTATATATATTTTTTAAATATGTAGCATTTGCTGTATACTTTCCCACAGGACAAATACATTTCTATCTTATCTTGAAGCCATTGCTGTGACGGCAAACACACCATTTTGGCTTGATTGATGTGATTTCATACACATTCGGCTGTTTAGGAGGCTGATAATTTGATAGACCAAAACACACAGGATGCTCATATATAAGAAACAACAGCAAACAAAGCAAAACTAATGCTAATAAAAGTGAAAACATCTGAAAGAAATGTTGAAAAATGTGCTTTTTTCCACTGGTGGCCCTCTAGTTTATTCATAAGTAAATCTTCCTCAGGTGACCAGCTACAGACAAGTTGACCCTCATGCCCCCATGATGCTTTCTTTCCTTCAAATTCCTTTTCAAACCTCACCTCTGTCTCTCTTCCCTTTGAACTGAAGAAAAAAACGGGGAGCTGACTTACCCTATAACCCAGTATGTCATGGTTGGAGCAGGTTTCCTCTGGTCAGTCCAGTTCTCTGGTTTACACTGGAACAGAACCCCGTGTTCCTTCACTGGACCCAGACCCCAACCACCGCCCTGAGGTCGGTCTGCAGCCCGACGACCCTGCAGGAGAGAAAACCACACCAACATCACCGTGCTTTAGTAAATTATGATTTTTAATTGTTTTCTGATTTTTGACATTCTATATTGCAAATGATTAGTTGATCTTCTTCTATAACTGCTACTCACCCTGGCCGGCAGGCTCTGCTGAAACGCGGCCCGTATGGAGAGGCAGCAGTGGTGGAAGTTGCGGATGAGCTGCGGGTGAATGGAGCCGCTGAGCTGAGCCACCTCTCTGTGAGTAGGAGCGATGAAGATCCCCTGAACCCTCTCCATCAGGACATAGTGAAACAAAGTGTTCTCTGCTCCCGAGGTCAGTCTGTCACAAACACAGGATGAGGAGAGTAAATTCACCTTTTTTATTCGGGGTTTTAACTGCATAGTGTATATATGCAACTGGACTGAAAGAAAAGGATTATTTCCCATCACCCACTTCATGGTGTTATACATGTCCTCTGTCTCCCTTTCAGTCAGGGTCTTCTTCAGGGTGCCCAGGTAGAATGGGTTTGGGTGCTTCATCCTGGGAATCTGCTGTCAAAGCAGCGATCAGAACATTACAATTAGAGATTAGGGTTAGAAAACATTAAATCTGATTATTATCCAAACTTTACAAAAGACTGCAACTGTACCTTGAAGAGGCCTCCGCTGCCTCCACTCCCATCAGACCCTCCGGACCCCAGCGAGTCCCGTCGTCCCCCCAGCTTCCTTGCCGAGTCCGGCGTGGAATGTGGACTGAGGCCTGGCGCCATTGACGAACCAGACCCTGACCCTGCATCCATCTGTCCCTCGCTCCCGCTGTCCGACAGGCTCCTCTGTGGGCTGGACCTCCGGGCTTTCTCCCCAAACAGGCTGCGGCCTCTGGAGCCTGTGGAGGAGCCCTTTACTGCCCCGGCTAGCTTGCTGAAGATGGGGGAGGAAGAGGCCAGGCTGTCCAGGCGGTCGCGGGCCGTGGCCGCAGGGAGGAACCAGTCAGCACAGGACAGGCATGGGGCAGGTGGAGCATTCAGACGCTCCTCAATGCCCGCCTCCAGCACCTCCAGCTGCAGCAAGGTGGCCTTCACCTGAGGGTGAGAGACTTTCAGTTTATATTGCAGCCATCAACAGATTTGTGGTTCTTTTGGCTGCAAAAGACAAAGACAAATGAAGGAGGAAGTAGCAGTTTTTGTTCATGTAGGCGAGTAAAAACTGTGTAGAATATATTAGGAATTCAGATTAAAGTTCAACAAGGTTCACCTGATCTACGTAAACACAATCAGGTCCTGGAGAACCCAAAGCTGGTGAAGCACAGCCCCCTGCCTCCAACAGCACACACTGCATGAAGTGCCTCTGGGGTGGAGAGATGAAGAAATACAAACAGAGAAAATATAATTTGTACAATAGAGTGGAAAAACACTCAGAAATCTGAAGGTAACAAAACTGTGAATTAAGTAAAGACTCTGGACGACTAATTTCTGAAGCATGTTGAAATTGTGCGCCTGTGCCTCCTTGTTTTCCCAGCATTCCCTGGGTTTTCCATTAATATCACACAAAGAACACAAAAACACTCCTATTGATTAAATCAAGAAGTCTTTTCCATTAAGTGGTCAAAACTGTTTTGACTTGTCTTATTTGTAAAAAAAAAACTCACTTGCAGTTTGTTAAAAAACGGTTTCAAGTAGAACTTTTGTGAACATATTTCTGTATCTAAAGGAACTAAAGTCTCACAAAGACAAAAAAAACACCAGTGACTCGCCTCCTTACCAGCCCCACTATGAGGAGGAAGTGTCGTCCCTCCGGCTGGCCGTAGCCTGGCGCTGCGCTGCTGCCGCTGGCTCTCTGCTGGGGGAACACCTCCCTCCAGATGACCAGCTGACCCACCCGCTGCTCGGACGCCAGCGGCAGCAGGCAGTAGTGCTGGCAGTACAGGCACACATCCAGCAGGTCCTCTTTAGGCAGATGGTTGGCGATCAGGTAGGACTGCAGAAGAGCGTGTGGATGATTTAGTAAAATCTTTAGTAGACAACATGAATTTTTAAATAAACTCTCTAAAATGTTTAAATTTTATTAGCATTAACTAAATTTTGGCTTTTTTTGAGCGAAGGATAGCGCATCTATTTTGACTAAATCTATATAAAACAAATCTTTCACTGACTTCTCATGCACTTGGGGCCATATATAAAAAATACATCCCATAAAATGTGATAACAGATTTTGGACCAGGTGATTCTCACACCTCCAGTGTAACAAAAGTGATAACACAGCCTACTGCTCACTGTCCTCCTCCTATCTTTTCCCCTTTGTAAATATTTAAACAGAGTAATTAGGTTGAAGATCTGTCGCTGAGCCACAGAACAGGCTCATCATGTTATCTCGTGTGAAAGGTCATCGTCTGTACACAGCGGCTGTTAGCTGGGGCTTTCGTGGTTGCCATTTAAGGATAGCTGTCTAGACTGTGGGGGCGGATATAAATACGACGAGGCCGCTGGCACAGGAGCGTGTGTGTGTGTGTTTGTTTGGACGAGGACACCTACCTTGTAGAACAAACAGGAGCCAAGAATTACATACAGACGCCTCAGGCCAAAAAAGTCCTCAGACTGTGCGAAAAATAAAGAGAAAGATTACAATAATACGAGAAAAGTGAAAAAAGACACAGCTATTGGAGGAGGCTGATAGTGGCACCAGGTGAAACAGGAGGCTTTGTTTAAACTCTGACCAATAATTTGTGAGTGAATGTAAAAAAAAGTGAATTCAGGTTCAAAGAGCAAGTAAGCCACGATTCAAACGGAGGCCATCTGTCTTATTTTAGGAGTAAAACAATGAACAGAAGAAAGCTTGGTGTGATGAGAATTTGTAAATTTAAGGACCATCAGTGTCACTTAGCTACTTCCTGCACTGACAATCCCTCTATCTCAGTTTGTC